>NW_026020019.1:0-366112 GCF_900185275.1 Solanum verrucosum | reverse complement strand
AATAAAATGAATCAATTTCGTCATCTGATGTACGATAACTCAAATTAAATCATGTTGTCGTTGGGTGCCAGGCAACCAACAATAAAGTCCATATTCACATCTTCCCACTTCTAAGTAAGAATACTAAAGTGTTGGGACAAACCTCCCAGTTTCTGATACTCAACATTCACTTGTTGACAATTAGGATACTTAGTCACAAATTCCGCGATGTCCCTCTTCATCCCATTCCACCAATTGACCTCTCGAAAGTCATTGTACATCATGGTGGCTCCCGAGTGAATTGAATACCGAGAACTATAGGCTTCTGACAAGATATGTTCCCTCAAGTCGTTAATATTAGGAACACAGAAAAGACCTTGATATCTAAGTACACTATCTCCCCTTTGGGTGAAAGCCTCAACTACTTTCTTAAGCACCGCTTCTTTAAACTCAACCAAAATTGGATCGAGACCTTGCTTTGCTTTCAAATCCACCACTAAAAATGATTTTGAACCTATGTGAACCATAACACCACCGTTAGTGGAGTCCACTAATTGAACACCCAATCGGGCCAATCTATGAACATCTTGAACCAACTCTTTCTTGTCTTCCTCAATAAGGGCAACACTACCCATAGATAACCGACTAAGAGCATCCACCACCACAATTGCTTTACCGTGGTGATAGAGAACACTCATATCATAATCTATCAATCACTCAAGCCTCCTTCTTTGGCAAAGATTTAGATCCTTTTGGTTAAACACATATTGCAAACTCTTGTGGTCGGTTAAAATATCAACATGAACACCATAGAAGTAATGCCTCCAAATCTTTAAGGCAAAAACAACCGTCGCTAGTTCAAGGTTATGGGTAGGATAATTCTTCTCATGAATCTTAAGTTACCTTGAGGCATAGGCAATAACTTTCCCATTTTGCATAAGCACACACCCTAAACCAATTCTCGAGGCATGAAAATTTACAACAAAACCATTCGTCCCTTCCGGTAAAGTCAACAATGGAGTGGAAGTAACTCTATCCTTCAATTCTTGAAAGCTCTTCTCACATGCTTTGGACCATATGAACTTAGCCTTTTTTGAGTCAAAAGCGTCAAGGGGAGGAAATCGAAGAGAATCCCTCAACACACCTTCAATAATAACTAGTTAGACCGAAGAAACTTCTAATATCTGAATGAGTTAGAGGTCTAAGGACAACTCTTGACCCGCATTCATCTTCTTAGGATCTACCTCAATACCCTTACTTGAAACAATATGGCCAAGAAAAGCTACGGACCTTAGCCAAAACTCCATTTATTAAAACTTAGCAAAAGTTGTTGGTTCCTTGAGAATAAATACAATCCTCAAATAATCAATATGGTTATCTCACATCTCGAGTAGATCAATATATCATCATGAAAAAAATTACAAACATATCAAGGTATTGTCTAAACATCCTATTCATCAAATCTATAAACACGCCGGAGTTTTAGTCAGCCAAACGACATTACCAAACACTCATAATGACCATACCAGGTTCTAAAAGCTATTTTTTTCGAATATCATCTTCTTTAACCCTCAATTAGTGATAACCAGATTAGAGAACAATCTTAGAGAAGTAACTTGCTCTTTAAAGTTGGTCAAACATATCATCTATCCTTGGAAGAGGATACTTATTCTTATAGTCCACCTTGTTCAATTGACGATAGTCAATACACATACGAAGAGAGGCCCATCTATCTTTCTAACAAACAAGAGTGGATCACCCCATGGAGAGATACTTGATCAGATGAAACCCTTATCCAACAAATCATTCAATTGTTCTTTCAACTCTTAAGTTCTGCTGGAGCCATGAATTAATGAGGAATAGAAATAGGTTGCGTATCTGAGAGAAGGTCAATACCAAGTCTATTTCACTCTCAGGAAATATCGGGTAAATCATCTGGGAACACTTCCTGAAACTCATTAACAATGGGGACCGACTCAAAGAATAGGGATCTCGGAATCCACATCCATCACCCTAACAAGATGGTAAATGCAACCCTTAGAAATCATTTTTTAGCTTTAAGACATGAGACAAACTAACCCTTAGGCATAGAATTTTCCCCTTCCACTCTAGGATAGGCTCATTTGGGAACTGAAACTTGACTACACGAGTTCTACAATCAATAGAAGCATAACAATGAAATGTAACAAAACCATACCAAGGATAACATCAAAATCTAACATATCAAGCTCTACCAAGTCAACAACATCGGCAGAACCCTCTCACTCACCACGAGTCTGAAGTATATAGAATAGGTTTTGCTAAGGAGCATTTGAACCCGAACCACTAGAATGAGCTTTTCTTTCCCTTTCTTCCTTTCACCGTAAGCACTGGGGCAATCTTTCATATTTTGAAAACTTTTACCACAACTAAAGCAACCATCTGTGCCAGCTAGGGAACTTACCCTTATGATTCTTTCCACACCTAACACAAATAGACATAGGCAATGAAGATCCACTACCATTCCCTCCTTGAGGATTAGGGTTAGACACCCTATCTTTTTGAACTTAGGAGGAGCATTGTAGGAACCTTGGCCGGAAAAACTTGTTGAAACCTAGAAATGACCATGTCCATCGGACCTTGCATGAGAGAAATTTCCATCCCCGATTTTAGGCCCTCTTTGTCTCCCCAGACTTTTCCCTTAAGTTTCTCTTCTTCAATATGTTGTGCATGAACCATGAGACGAGAGATGTCCATGTCATTAATGAGGCATAGCGGTGCGTCACTCTTTAACCACCAGTTCGGACACACCCAAATTGAACTTGCCCATCCTTGCCCTAGAATCGGCAACCATTGTTGGAGAATTCTAGATAGTTGTGGGAACTTCAAAGAATATTCCCTCACACTCATACTTCCTTGATGAAAATTGATGAACTCAACCACCAATGCTTGCACTACACCATTTTAGGCCTACGATCACCCCAATAAAGTGTAGCCTAAACTAGAAAAAAGTGTGGACTTGATAAAAGGCTACACTTTTGGACTTTAAGCAACCGCTTTTTATGGGGTGGCCTAAAGAAGCGTAACCTTTACATTAGGCAACACTTTTTAAATGTCGCCGTCACAGCTACACTTATAAAGCGTAGCCAAAGAGGTGTAAGGGCACGCTATGTAGTGATGCATTAGCAACACCTTTTTTTTTTATACTGCAGTTAAAAGCGTTGCCTTTGCTTTGTTATTGGTCACACTTAAAAAGTGTTGCCTTTTATATCTCATCTAGAGCAACACTTATAAAGTATAACTTTTCTATATATAAGATAACATTGGACGTCCTATAACAACACTTTTGAAGTGTGGCAATGTTGTGTAGAATTTTGTAGCCAGAATATTTCATTTTTAAGAATATAATTTTTATTTGCATATATTTAATAATCAGATAATTAAATATATAAGTGATCTAAAGCACAAAATTAGCTAATAAATAAATCAAAGCTATATATTTTCAAATAAATATCGAAAACATGTCTTGTACAACCAATACTTAGAAAGTGATTGCTTAAAGGTCTCTACTATCAATAAATTCTACAAAACCAAATGCATTCAAAAAAATATGAAAATAGTACAAAAACTCCTCATCGTTCACTACAATAGATCGAGTTTACTTCTGGCCACTATTCAAATTCAATTATCGGCATTTTCCTGCACATTCAATATAAAATTATAACTTAGCGAAATAAATTATTATTTGTTATGCTCAATACTAGTCATTTTAACAATACTTCCCAGCCCCTTCCAAATGTAATGGTACTGTTATGAAAAACACAACTCTTAGTTGCTATTAAAACATGTATTTCATATGCTAATAACATGTCAGAGTAAGTAACTACAACAAAATCCATTTTCCAATCAACTGTTGTTACAAAAACTATAAAATCCTAGTTCTACACGTATTCCGAGACTCTTTCGGCAAATATGAACAATAAATCTGGGAGAAAAGAACAAAACACTTAAATGATCACTCACAAACATTACCTATTGTGCAAAAAACTCCTTTACAGGAGGATATAAATATCATTCCATGGGAAGCACCAAGTGTCTTCTGAGAGCACAAAGCAGATGTACAACCAAAGAGCTCAATAATTTTTATGCGAACAATATGAACATAACCAAAAAGCTCATAATACAACTAACTGCAACTTCTTTTCCTTCAAAGATGTATCTCCCATCAGTAAGCTTAAAAAAAGACTAAATCCACTCTACTGGTTCATCTTCCGCTATAAATATTTGAGGAAAAAAAATTAAATATAACTCCAAATATTGCAGGGTTGAACATTGATGAAAAAAAATGATGTCTGTCATTTCATAACGTAAATCTGACTGTACAAGTCAAAATGTAAAAACCTCATTTGGGCATTTCTTAGACTTTCTTTTATTTCTTTTGTTGTTGGCTATTCTGTCTAGTTCATTTTATTATAATATAAGCATAAATGAGATACATAACACGCAAATCTGGAAATTTCATCAATATTTTTTCATCTACTATCTAGCATACATTTTCACCATGTTAATCCATACTAAAATTGGAAGGAGAGCATGGTTAACTTACATCCTTACGATCCACTGGAGAAGAAGGTGGTATCTAAAAAGATGAGCAAGATATGACACGAATATACAATCAATATAAGTGCATAACATTATATAATAACATATGACATTAGGATTCGTCAATAGGTGATACTATGCTATCTAAATGTGGTAAGTGAACACTCGTAACTCTTCGGAAAAGGCACAACCCTTTGGAGAAGTCACAACCCTTTGAAAAAATCATAACCCTTTAGAAAAGTAACAACTCATCGGAAATGTCAACTCGTCAAAAAAAGTTACAACGCTTTTGAAAAGTCAAAACTCATCGAAAAAGTCACAACCCTTTATTGTGAAAAAGTATCTAATTATAATATAATGTAATTAATTAAATAAATAAAATATATTAAGTATTTTTAATTGTGGGTGTGATAGTGATTCAATATTCATGTATTGGAGTTCATGCATTTATTGTAGTATAGAAGATTGATAGAGAGATAGATTATTTCAAATGGAAAAAACAACCCAAGAAGATGATTTTGAAAGTATTTTTTATTTTTGAAAATTATTATTTCAAATGGTTTCCAATTGAAAGAAGCTTAAAAAAATAATTATATCGTGGAGGGTAAAAATTGGATTTCAATAACCACACCTCATTTTATTAGGGTCGTTGACAGAGATTTGAGGCAAATGAAATTGTGCCAATCCAATTTTATCTGTCCACTAATTCATCTCTTTGAAACGGTGAACAATAATGATTTTTGAAGAATTATGGCTGAACCCTGGTATTAGATTTCCTACGTATCTCAGGTTACATGAGAATTCAGGCCACTTGTAATTCGAAAGACACTTTATTTGAAGCATGATTTTGAAAGAATTCCACAAAACTATTCCAATGTCAATGCATGGAGAGACCGAAAAGCTCGAGAATGGAGTGAGGAGATTATTTTTGGAGTGCAGTTGAGTTTTCAACATCGAGCTCGCCTAAACATTGGGAATCAGTCTGCTTGTAGTTTAACTTAATTGGTTGAAATGGAAATTTCTTAGAAGGAAATAACCTTTAGCTTAGGATGAGTGAAAAATAAATTAGGCATGAAAAAAATACTTGCAATAATCTCAACTATGAATGTGGGACCCTTCATATCACGATCCGATCCTACACCCTGGACGTGACCGGCACTTGAGAACCATTGTTGTCCATCAAACGAGCCCTCATCCTGGCTGACTACAAGCGGAAGACTAACTAAACCATACATAAGCATAAAATTGAAAGAAACGTTTAAAAATAGTGTATTGAATCTCAAACTTTGACTAAATATGCTGAGTATGAAACATACATTTAAATAAAATATATGAAATTGAAAGACTCTCCAATACTGTCTATATATGAAGCCTCTACTATATATAGACGAGTTTCAGGACAAGACCCACAACTACTCAAAATGTTACTATTACTGACAACTCATACAACTGGAGTCCAACGAAAGGAAACAAGTCTTACTCAATTCTGGCGAGCAGACGAAGTGATCTCAACATACTCTTGTTGAGGATCCTAAGAACCTATATCTGCATCATTAAAAGATACAGGTTGAATGACATTGGTACATTGAATGTATTAGTATGTAATATAGCTGAATAACACATAACTGAATGAAAGGACTGTAATATATATATACATATATACTCAACTAAATGTAAAGAATAAAGGGGTGAAATCATTAAAACTTTACAAAAATACTTGCTTATTTTTTAACTTAACATATTAAGTGATATAATAAAAATGCACTTTTAATACTATTTGGAAGATTCTGTAACCGAGAACTATCACTATGAGCTAAGCGATGATACACTATCTAATACATGCTGCCAGAACTATCCTATATTGTGTCGGGATAAAGAACACCTAAACTAAGTTAATCCACTACGGAATAAGGATTCATCTAAAAACTATGATCATGTATCAATGTGGAAAAGACATAGTTTATGTGGGCTTTGAGTTGTTTGAACTCTCCTCTATATCGGTGCTCAATACTACTCCGAATAATATAAACTATTGCTCAAATGTTTAAAAGCATTACTTTTTCTCTGGTTTGAGGTAATTGCTCAAACTAACCTCTTAAAAGAGGTAACTGATCTGAACTCTCTCTGTAACTCATAGTTCATTTAGAAAATGAGGTTTCCTTTGCTTAATGTAAAAGTACATTCTAGGTTGGATAAATTACTCAAAAAGGAGCCTCTCTAAGAGGTAAATACTCTATACTTAATCTTTCTGAAAACACTTTTAAATTCTCAAAAAGTCTACTCTTTTTCTTCATGTAAAAATCAAACCTTTTGGGAAAATACTTAGTTCCCTTATACTCTTTCTCAAAATGTTCTTTACTTCCTCAAAACTTCATTTTAAACTGTAATGTTTTGTTTAGAAGATCCTTAATACGGATTCGCTAAATACACAAAATAAGGTCCATGATAAAATATAGTAATGAACTATCAATTCAATAATCATGATTCACATTGTATGTCAATTCAATGATTTTGAATAAGAATTCAAAATAAACAAATCATGAATTCGGAAACTCAATATCAACTCATCTCAAGAATACTGAAATCTAAGAATAGAACCCTAGATTATTGTTTTACTGATTTGAAATTTGATGTAGAGGGTAAGGACGAACTAGTCCAACACAATAATAGCCTTACATACTTGGGAAAAACAAAGTTCGTGCTGAAATAGATGCAATTTGAAGAACGCTTCAAAACCCTAGCTGTTTTCCTCTTGAATCCTTGTTCTAAGTTTTTGAAGTGTTAAAGAACATAAAAAAATGTGTAAACACTATTTAGACCCTTAATTTGGGGATAAGGGTCGTGGTTTAGGGTTACAAGGGGTGTGAAAAACACATAACTACCCTTTTTTAAATTGGAGAAAAAACCTTCTACGTGTCCATCTACCGTTCATAGTTTGATCTACGGACTATAGGTCTCGTCCGTGGATTCTATATTGAGTTTTTAAGGCTCAAAAGTCCATTTACGTATCCAAACAACGGCCCATAGGTGTACTTATAGCCCGTTGGTTGGATTAGTAGGATTTGGGTCCCTAAAGTTGATTCCGAGTACAATATCGACGACCTGATAGGATGGGTCATCGTTCGACCCATGACCTGTCGATTGGAATCATCGTTCAAAGACTCAGAAAACTCTGGTATGACTGAGTCTGGTAAAGCAGTCATAACTTTTTAACCCTAACATGAAATTAGGCAAACTTTGTGGGATTGGAAAGAGGACGAAAATACCTTTAATTTGGTAGGTAGTAGGCCACCTAATTCATTATGTGGTGGGAGATATGATTGTTTGAAGTTGACCTAAGTAGAATCTTTCGTCGAAACCTAATCGGTAATAAAGCTTTCAACTCAACTTTGTGCTAGGGGATTCTTGTAACCTTAAGTCATATCGAAATACATTATAACAGTAAAGAAATAAACTTAATACTTAATAACAATTAACAATCACTCGGTACAACCTTATACTCAAATGAAGGATGCTTCAAATCTTAATTTAGAATTTTTTTTGGTGTGTTACAATATCTCCCCCTGTTCCCCGCCCCAAGATCATTCGTCCTCGAATGACGGCTAGACTAAGAATGAAAAGGCGTTACTCTAACTATCTCTAGGAACTTTAAACTTGCCTACTAACACATGCGGAATTGATTCATACTAAGAGTTTTGAAAGTGGACTCGAGCATGGTTAGCACAAAGCTAACATAAGATTTCAGGATTATAGGCCATGACATGAAATAAGGGTATCCAGACATGGAGTAAAAATATGAATATTATGCCTTGAGTGGTATGACTGATAGCTTTTAAGTTTAGCCAGACTTCTCAACTATGTTATCTTTTCGGATTACTATAGTTCATTAGTTGCAACTCATATTTCCTACTAGAGTATATGTCTACTCTTATAGATGTCTAATTCAAAATTCTTGCCCTTACTATGTTCAAGCCTAATCTGTAATATACAAGGCCATACACATGTCACGACCCAAGCCTAGGGCCTAGACGTGACCGGCGAATAGGGAACCCGAAGGAATCCCAAACAAGCCTCATAGCGTATCATTGCACATCCTTGGTCGCGGAAGCAATTAAAATGACCATAAGCGATAAGCATAATCAAGGGGGAAATCGGGACTAAGGGAGCAAGAAAAAAAAATAAATGATACATAAATACCATAGATGAGTCAAGCTCAAGCATAATACACAACTTGTCCAACACCACCTCTAAACATGGGTACTTAGCGGGGGCCAAGACAAACTATCGGGCTCACTCTCATAGTCAAAACATAACTAAAAAGGAAAAGTCTTATACATAGCAAAAGATAATAAGCAACGTCCCTGGAATGGAGGACTCACCAATAACCTCGATAGAAAAGCATATTAGCCACGCGGGGGAGGATGGTCATGCGGTGCTCCGGTCCCTACATGGTGATATCATGTAGGCATAGAGTATGCAATAGTATGTTTGAATGTACTAAGTATATGAGATGCAATGCAATGCAATAATACATGGACATCATAGGCAAAATGCATAATCATACCCGATAGATAACATATTGATGAGATAATATGTATAATGATGCTTACATAAAAATCATATTTAGTGGGACGTAGTACATGTGTGGCGAGTGACCATCAATATAGTATTTCCAAGACCTACCACCCCCTTGGAGAGGCGAAAGAGGTACAAACCCCTCAATGTGGTTACCCGGGCCTACCACCCCCCGAGCTAGGGACCAAGGTACAAACCCCTCGATGTGGTTATACGGGCCTACTACCCCCGTACTAGGCAACCAAGGTACCAACCCCTCGATACGGTTACCCGGGCCTACAACCCCCCGAGCTAGGCTTGGTCGACTCACAACACTTATATAGAGAAAATCATATACATGTATCCATTTCATCATCATTTCAATGATTATTTGACCATCCGACTCATAGGACGTACATTGGACCTTCCATTTCCTAAGAATTCTGTAAGTGGGCATTTTATCAAACACATGGTGGGCTATTGTTCATGTAAATAAAATCATGCATTTCAAGAGTACTAAGTCCAACCAATTCCAAAATCCATATAAATCAGCCCACCAACAACATACATATATATATATATATCAACCTTCATAATTTGATCATGGAAGCATGACAACCATAAACATCACATAATAATTCCATTTCATGATAATATGCAAAATAGACCATAATGGGGTGTGTAGTAGTAATTCCATACTTCAAGAGTTCATAAATAACCATAAGGACCCATAAACTTGAAGTAAAAATAGAGGATAAATGGTTGAACTTGTGGAAAGGAAGGTTTCCACAATCAAACCCACATACCTCAACTTTGGAGAATCCTTGATAAAGATTGGAATGGAGAATTGAAGCTTGAGATTGAGTCTTGAATCCGGAATTAGAGCTTGAGATCTTTGAATTTGGTTGAAGATCTTGGTGGAATTTCGGAGAGGGCTTAGAGAGTGTTTTTGAGTGTTTTGAAGTTAGAAAAAAAAATATGACTAAGTATGGGACATATTCCCTTTTTATAAAAAAAACGCCCCAACACTTAGCCTCAAAAATGAGGCTTTAAAAAAAAAAAGCTTACTGGAAATTGCAAATCCGCACAGACAGGTTTTACGAAAATGGTCATAACTCCCTCATCCTAACTCGGAATGAGGTGAAACCAGGTGCGTTGCAAAGCTACCTCAAAGGGCTTTAATTTAATAGGTTGTGTCCCTTCCAGTTCCTTGTGTGCTAAGAGATATGCCCCTTTAAAGTTGATCCTCCAAATCGCATTTTTGCGGTTTTTGAATTTTGATACGGTTGCTCTAAAATTCGGGTTAGACCCATTTCCCACTCAATTTGATCCCCTGAATAAGAATATAAAGTCAAATTTCCGAAATCATGCACGGATTTTGAGATATATGGAAATTATAATTATAGGTGTTTTCGAAGCACATTTTCGGGCATTTTTTTGGGGTCGTTTCAATATCTCCCCCTTGGGAACATTCGTCCCCGAATGTTAAAGAAACGTACATGAGGGACACAAACATGGCAATATCAGCCCACATAAGGGTGCAACAATGCACTTACACTTATTTCAATAACCTCAACATAGTTGTAAAACCACAATGAACTTGTCAACTTAAACATAATTGTATGCAATGACATGGGGGTTGAACGTAAGACCTGAGATTTTATCAAGGGCTTAGATCAATACCTTAGGCTTGAGTGGAGTGGAAAAGATAAGGATATCGCCTTTGCATGTCCGCTTCGGCCTCCCAAGTAGCACTTTCAACTTGTTGATTTCTCCAAAGGACTTTAACGGAAACCACATCTTTGTTTCTCAACCTCTTGACTTGTCTATCTAAAATCTGGACCGGAACCTCTTCATAGGTCAAATTATCTTCAACAACACCCACAACATCAAGAGACACAATGGCATTCGGATCACCCACACACTTCCTCAACATAGACACATGAAATACCGGATGAACCAAATTCATGTCGCTAGGCAATTCCAACTCATAAGCTACCTTGCCAATTCTCCTCATTACCTTATAAGGACCCACATATCTTGGGCTCAACTTGCCCTTCTTACCAAAACGAACCACACCCTTCATGGGTGACACCTTCAAATAGACCCAATCACCAACTCGGAATTCAAGAGCCCTTCTCCTCACATCGGCATAGGACTTTTGGCGACTTTGGGCTCTCTTCAACCTTTCTCTAATCATCCTAACCTTCTCAAGAGCCTCCATAACAAGATCTGGTCCTAACAAGGCCACCTCACCAACCTCAAACCACTCAACCAGTGATCTACAACGCCTCCGATAGAGATCCTCAAAAGGAGCCATACCGATGCTAGAATGATAGCTATTGTTATAGGCAAACGCAATCAATGGAAGATGATCATCCCGACTACCCTTAAGCTCCAATACACAAGCCCTAAGCATATCCTCAAGTGTTTGGATAGTCCTTTCGGCTTGTCCATCCGTTTGCGGGTGAAAGACCGTAGTAAGCTTAACTCTCGAACCTAGACCCCTTTGAAAGGACTTCCAAAAGTGTGAAGTAAATTGAGTACCACGGTCCGATATGATGGATAGAGGAATCCCATACAACCTTACCAAGTCATGAATATATAACCTTGCATAATCTTCCGCCCCAAATGTTGTCTTTACCGGTAGAAAATGAGCCGATTTTGTCATCCTATCAACCACCACCCCAATAGAATCAAAACCTTTTCTAGTCTTGGGTAAACCAACTACAAAATCCATATTAATTTCTTCCCACTTCCAAGTAGGAATCTCTATGTCTTGGGTTAGACCACCTGGCCTTTGATGTTCGGCCTTGACTTGTTGACAACTATGACAACCGGAGACGAATTTGGCAATGTCCTTCTTTCATGCCTCCCCACCAATACACATCCCTCAAATCTCTATACATTTTGGTGGAACCGGGGTGAATGAAGTAGGAAGAATTATGAGCCTTCTCAAGAACTTTCTCCCTCAAACCATCAACACAAGGCACACACAACCTACCTTGGTACCTAAGGGCACCATCTCCCCCTTGGGAGAAAACTTCCACCTTGCCCTCTTTCACCAAGTCCTTCAATTCTAACAAGGAAGAGTCAAGATCTTGTTTTGCTATCACCTCATCAACCAAGGAAGACCTAGCACCATCAACAACGACCACACCACCATTACCAACCTCTTCCAACCTAACCCCCAACCTAGCCAACCGATGCACCTCCCTAGCCATTTCCCTATCACCAATATCAACATGAGCTAGGCTACCCATAGACACCCTACTCAAAGCATCCGCCACCACATTAGCTTTATCGGGATGATAATGCACACTCATATCATAATCTTTAAGAAATTCTAGCCACCTTCTTCGTCTCAAGTTGAGATCTTTTTGGGTGAAGACATATTGGAGGCTCTTATGATCGGTGAACACATCAACATGTACCCCATACAAGTAATGATGCCAAATCTTTAAAGCAAACACCACCGCGGCTAATTCAAGATCATGCGTAGGATAGTTCTTTTCATGCACTTTGAGTTGTCTAGAAGCATAGGCTATCACCTTACCATTTTGCATTAAGAGACAACCCAAGCCAACTCTAGAAGCATCACAATACACAACAAATCCCTCAAGCCCATCCGATAGTGACAATATAGGAGCGGACACAAGTTTATCTTTCAAGGTTTGAAAACTCCTTTCGCCCTCGTCGGTCCACTCAAACTTAGCCTTCTTTTGTGTCAACTTAGTCATGGGAGAAGCAATAGAAGAAAACTCATTCACAAATCTCCGGTAGTAACCCGCTAAGCCCAAGAAGCTCCTAATATCCAACAGGGTCAATGGCCTAGGCCAATTTCTAATCACATCGGTCTTCTTAGGGTCTACCTTAATACCATCCCCCGACACCACATGACCTAGGAAGGTAACCTCCCTCAACCAAAATTCACATTTTTCATACTTGGCATACAACTTCTCCTCTCTCAATCTTTGCAACACAACTCTCAAGTGACCCATATGTTCTTCCTCGCTATGCTAATAGATTAAAATATCATCAATGAAGACCACAACAAAGGAATCAAGGTAGGGTTTAAAGACCCTATTCATTAGGTCCATGAAGATAGCCGGTGCATTGGTCAACCCAAAGGACATGACCACAAATTCATAATGCCCATACCTAGTCCGGAAGGCTGTCTTGGGAATGTCACACTCCCTCACCTTCACTTGATGATACCCAGACCGAAGATCAATTTTAGAGAAGTGGCTAGCCCCTTGCAATTGGTCAAACAAGTCATCAATCCTAGGAAGAGGATATTTATTCTTGACGGTGACCCTATTGAGTTGCCGGTAATCAATACACATCCTAAGGGACCCATCTTTCTTCTTCACAAACAACACCGGTGCACCCCATGGTGATTGGCTAGGCCTAATAAAACCCTTCTCCAACAAATCCCTCAATTGTTCCTTCAACTCGTTTAACTCCACCGGGGCCATACGGTAAGGGGGAATAGAAATGGGTTGAGTATCAGGGAAGAGGTCTATGCCAAAATCTATTTCCCTTTCGGGAGGAACACCGGGAAGGTCATTAGGAAAGACATCAAGGAATTCATTTACGACCGGAACCAACTCTATAAGAAGGGTTTTGGACTCCACATCTCTAACCCTCACAAAGTGATAGAGACACCCCTTAGAGATCAACTTACGAGCTTTAATGCAAGAGATGAACCTACCCTTGACTACCATATTTTGGCTTTCCTATTCAAGATTGGGTTCACTAGGGAATTGGAATTTGACCCTACGGGTTCTACAATCAATGGAAGCATAGTATGCATGCAACCAATCCATCCCAAGAACAACATCAAAATCGACCATGTTCAACTCAACAAGATCACAAGGCAATATTTTATGCAAGATGCAAATAGGACAATTTCTATAGACCTTCCTAGCAGCAATATATGCACCAATAGGAGTAGACACCTTAGATGACTCACGTAACAAGTCGGGCTCAACATGAAACTTTTTGGCAACAAAGGGGGTGACAAAAGAAAGAGAGGCACCCAGATCAATTAATGCATATACATCAAAGTCAAAGATTTTCAACATACCGGTAACGACGTCGTGGACTTCATCGACCCCTTGCCTCCCATGCAAAGCATAAAATCGATTGTGCCTTGGGGCACTATCTTGTCGGCCCCCTCTCCCCAAAGGAACCGCATTGGCACCTTGTGGACGGACCTCCTTACCCTTGTTGCGATTTTGAGGACAATCCATTGCCTTGTGCCCCATTTCCCCACAACTGTAGCAAGCACCGCTATTTCTCAAACACGGGCCACCATGGCCCTTACCACACTTCGGACATACATCAATAGGACCCACACCACCAACACCTTGGGCCCTTGGAACATCATTGGCAAACCCCTTATGGGGTGCATGAGAAGACCCTTGGCCTTGATGAAACCGGCCTCCCCGTCGACTTTGGAACTTGCCCTCAAAACGGGCCCTCTTGGCCTCATGACCCCTCCTCTTCCTCAACTTCTCCTCCTCCATTTGTTCGGCATAGACCATCAAGCGGGACAAGTCCATGTCACTAATCAACATTGCGGACCGACATTCTTCACTCACTAGGCAGGACACACCCATCACAAATTTGTTCATTCTAGATCGTGAGTCGGCAACCAAGTGTGGAGCATATCTTGAAAGTTGGTTAAACTTGAGGGCATACTCCCTCACACTCATAGACCGTTGTTTTAAATTCATGAACTCCACCAATTTGGCTTCCCAAAGCTCAAGAGGAAAGAATCGATTAAGGAAAGCCGTTTTGAACTCTTCCCAAGGCACCACATAGTTTGCCCCCTTCTCTTCCTTCCATTGGTTGTACCATATTTGGGCCACCCCTTTTAGTTGGTAGGCCGCCAACTCCGCGTTATCTTCTAACCTCATGCCCATGATAGCTAATATCTTGTGGACTTCATCAATGAACTCTTGAGGGTCTTCATCTAACTTAGACCCATAGAATTCCGGGGGATTCATCCGCACGAAGTCTCTCACTCGAGATGCCGGGGTAGGAGCCCGGGGGGCTTGGGCCCCGTGGTTGGCTTGATTAGCCATAGCTTGTGCAAATAATGTAAGGGCATCCCGAAGATCCCCATTGGTCGGTTGCTCCTCGGGTGCGCGGGCTCGTCTTCCTCTTGTATTAGGCATGATCTAGCATAGCAAAGAACAACCGTTAGGGAAGAACTTAATTCAACTCTATAGCATGACTTAGAACAAGGAGAATGGAAACATTTCCTAAAACGTCTCATAGCCTCCTACTCATAGTTGTGGTGCACAACACAACCATGAATCGGACTCTAATCAACGCGGTGTGTAGGACTCCGAGGATCTATCAACCTAGTGCTCTGATACCAAGTTTGTCACGACCCAAGCCTAGGGCCTAGACGTGACCGGCGAATGGGGAACCCGAAGGAACCCCAAACAAGCCTCATAGCGTATCATTACACATCCTTGGTCGCGGAAGCAATTAAAATGACCATAAGCGATAAGCATAATCAAGGGGGAAATCGGGACTAAGGGAGCAACTTAGGTGAAACCAGATAGGTTTTACGAAAATGATCATAACTCCCTCATCCTAACTCGGAATGAGGTGAAACCAGGTGCATTGGAAACAACTCAAAGGGCTTTAATTTAATAGGTTGTGTCCCTTCCAGTTCCTTGTGTGCTAAGATATATGACCCTTTAAAGTTGACCGTCCAAATCGCATTTTTTGCGGTTTTTGAATTTTGATACGGTTGCTCTAAAATTCGGGTTAGACCCATTTCCCACTCAATTTGACCCCCTGAATAAGAATATGAAGTCGAATTTCTGAAATCATGCACGGATTTTGAGATATATGGAAATTACAATGATAGGTGTTTTCGAAGCACATTTTCAGGCATTTTTTTGGGGTCCTTTCAACACATGAGATCGATGTACTTATCCAAACAACAAGATCCAGGTTTTATACCTCTATATGGAATCCCATCCCAAGAATACTTCTCTTTATAACCGCATTCAACTAATTTTGAAGCCATATCAAGAAATAGCTAATGCATCATGCATTTATCTACATGTTAACGACACCACATTCATGCCCAGTACAATAACAACTCCATGAGCTTCTACTAACCGATCATTCTAAGAATTCCTCATCCTATCGTCATCTTTATCAACTGAGATTTTACGCATTAATACCAAAAACCAACTAATTTCTCTCATTTAACTATTACTCATAGTAACACTTCATTCATCCTTCCTCCACTTTTATAACATTCGATTGAATAACTACACTACTGCTACAACATAAGAAAAATCAAACTTCTCCTTCTTTCATCACTCAACTACTATCATCAACATCATTATCCAACTAGTAAGGATCATTGAAAGAGCTTTAGGGAGAAATATCATAAGCACGATCCATTCCAGTAATGTAATATAAGAAGATCACATAACATTATTTTGCTAGGCATTCAGAGTAAATCATGAATTTTTGAGACTGAACATTCTATGAGACATGCATGCTTGTATGAATAGGTTTATATCATGATTCTGATATCCATAATTTTTGGAGTAGATTGAGATCAATTGACTAAGGTCTTTCCCCCTCATTTTTGAACTGAGCATAGGTGTGAATATAGCTAAAGTGTATGAGCATAGGTCATAGACTTAACTCTGATATTAGAAAAATCAACAGGATTTTGGAATGACTAAACTTTGAGGAATACGATGGAGTATGAATGGATCGATATAGGACTCTACCTCTTTTTGTATGAATGGATCGATATATCACTGTAACTCTTTTTGAACATGTCATTATCCGATACTCAATACTTGACTAGATTTCTCATCATCTCCCTTTTAGGTTTGAAGCTGACACTTTAAAGTTATGGATTTATTCCATCATCTGTAAACTAGTCTATATTTGCTTTACTCTAATCCTCAAAAATTTATACTCTCACTGGTACTAAACTCTCCATGAACATGGACTAATACTTCCTTCTAAGGCTTCCTTCTAAGCTTATTCTCTTATCTTCTTATGGCTCCTATACAAGTCCTTCTATAATCGTTACCCGCAGTGGCTTATAAGACCACTTAATCTAACCTGTAATAATGTGCCTTCTCCTTCTTAGCCAACTAATACTGTCCTTCTACATGCGTATCTAGTTAACTAGATACAACTTGACCTGTATTTAAGAGGTTCATCATCGGCTAAGCTATATAAAATATCTTTTACCAAACTCTTTAGGATAAAAGATAATACTTACATAAATCTTACAAAACTTAACAACTCAACTATACTACCTAGGCACACAAGAAAAAATAATCATAAACTTAATTAGAACCTTATCTGACTACCTATGATTTCGAATACACCTCTTAATGCTCTTCCTAATCTAGTGACATAGCCAAACTTCGTTGCTCTCATAATCCCACATTTGTATCATTCACACTCATCCAACTAAAATCTTAATTCCTTACCTACTTTATGTCAAATCTACTAGATCAGATCTCAGAATTAACATCATCTCCCCCATGTTGCCATCCTTTTCATCACGATACTCATTTGAAATTCAAACGTAGTGTTTATTACTAAGCACATATATCAATATAATTGTTAACTCACTATACTAGCTTACAACTACTAGATAAAATTAAGAAAAGCTCGCCCATTAAGATCTCATGAAAAGTAGTCAATCTTTATCTCTCAGTCTACCTATTTACAAATTATTGTCGCGCTCATTTTCACAACCTAAGTACCACTTACCCACTCAGTACACATCATTGGCTAATTAGTTTTATAACCCTCTGAATATCATGGAATCTCCTAAAAAAATCATAAGTATGGTTTAGATCTATGAAGTTATGAATACTCTGCTCTTCTATTCAACACATATACTTACTCTTCACTAACAAGATGGCACATCAACATAAACCCTCTGCATTCTTTTGACTTTCTCAAGATTTTTGGTTAGAGTAACTCATCGATAAGGATCTGGCATTGCTATTAAACTACCTTGATTTTGAGGGGTATTTGAATGGATATGAGAACTACATGAGTCAGAGTAAGTTCCTTATGATATAGTTCTGCTTCACGATTTACAGTACGAAATAAGGGAAACTATTCCTTAATGTGTATAGTCCCTATTTATAGAAGTGGGGCCCTCACAACAATGAATAAGATCCTACTTTACACGGCTTCATAGACACCCTAGGACACTTGAACTATGACTCTAATACAAAGTTTGTCACGACTCGAGCCTACACCGTAGACGTGGTTGGTACTCGAAAACATTCCTGGCCCTCAAGTGAACCCTCATCCTCACTACAAGCGGAAGACTAACTAAAGCATACATAAGCATCAAATTAAAAGAAATATTTAAAAAACAGTGTACTGATTCTCAAAACTTCACTTAATATACTAAGTATGAAACATACAATATAAATAAAATATATGAAACCTAAAGACTCTCGAAAATGGTCTATCAATGAAGCCCCTACTATATATAGATGAGTTTCGGGAGAAGACACGTTACTACTAAAAATGTTACTAATACTAATGATTGATAAAAATAGAGTCCTCCGAAATCAATGAGATCTTACTCAAAATATGGCGAGCAAATGAAGTGATCTCAATGTACTCTTGTTGAGGATCCTAAGAACCTATACATGCATCATTAAAAGATTCAGCTCGAATGACATCAGTACATTGAATGTATTAGTATGTAATATAGCTGAAAAACAAATAACTAAGTGAAAGGACAACAATATATATATATATACTCAATTGAATGTAAACAAATAAAGGAGTGAAATCATTAAAACTTTACGAAAATGCCTACTCATCTCTGAACTGAACGTATTAAGCTATATAATAAAAGTACACTTTTAACTCTATTTGAGAGATTCTGTAACCGAAAACCATCACTATGAGCTAAGTGATGACACAACCTCTAATCCATGCTACCAGAACTATCATATGTCGTATTGGGATATAGAACACCTCAACTAAATGGATCCACTAAGCAATAAGGATTCATCTGAAAAGTATGATCATGTATCCATGTGGCATAGACATGGTTAATGGGGTTGTGAGTTGTCTGAACTCTACCTCATATCTGCGCTAAATAGTATTCCCAATAATATTTACTGCTCCTCAAATTTATAAAAGCATTACTTTTTCTTTGGTTTGAGATAATTGCTTAAACTACCCTCTTAAAAGAGGTAGCTGATCTGAATCTCTCTGTAACTCATAGTTCATTTAGAAAATGAGGTTTCCTTTGCTTAATGTAAAAGTACATTCTAGGTTGGATAAATTACTCAAAAAGGAGCCTCTCTAAGAGGTAACTACTCTATTCTTAATCTTTCTGAAAACACTTTTAAATTTTCTCAAAAAGTCTACTCTTCTTCTTCATGTAAAAATCAAACCTTTGGAAAATACTTAGTTCCCTTATACTCTTTCTCAAAATGTTCTTTACTTCCTCAAAACTCAGTTTAAACTGTAATGTTTTGTTTAGAAGATCCTTAATACATATTCACTGAATAGTCAAAATAGGGCCCACGCTAAAAAAGTAGTCATGAACAATCAACTCAATAATCACAATTCAGATTGTATGACAATTCAATGATTTGGAATAGGAATTCAAAATCAAGAACTCAAGAATTTTAGAAATTCAATATCAACTCTTCTCAAAAATACATAAATCTAAGGACAGAATCGCAAATTACTCTTTTACTGATTTGAAAGTAGATGTCGGGCGTGAGGACGAACTAGTCCAACACTATTATAGCCTTACATACATGGGAAGAACAAAGTTCTTGATGAAATAGATGATATTTGAAGGAAGATTGAAAACCCTAGCTTATCTCCACTTGAATCGTTGCTCTAAGTCCTTGAAGTATAAAGAACGTACAATAATGTGTTAATACTGTTTATACCTTTAATTTGGTGAAAAAGGGTCATGGTTTAGGGTTAGAAGGGGTGGAAAAAGAATAAACTACCCTTCTTAAATTTGGCGAAAAAAACTTCTACGGGTCCATCTACGGTTCGTGGTTTGATATACGGACTGTAGATCACATCCGTGGGTTCTATATTGAGTTTTTAAGGCTCAAAAGTCCATTCACGGGACCAGAGAACAGATTGTTGGTCGGATTCGTCAGATTTGGGTCCCTAAAATTGACTCCTAGTACTTTATGAAAGACTTGAAAAGACGTGTGATCGTTCCACCCACGGCAGTCGGTTGGAGTCGTCGTTCACAGACTCAGAAATCCTGGTATGACAGTCTCTGGTAAAACGATCATAATTTTTTACTCTGGTAAAACGGTCATAACTTTTTACTCCGTAAATGAAATTAGGTGAATTTGGTGATGTTGGAAATAGGATTCAAATACCTTTGATTTTGTAGGTAATAGGCCACCTAATTCATTATGTTCTTGGAGATGTGATTTTTTGAAGTTTACCTAGTAGAATCTTATGTCGAAACTTAATCGGTAATGAAGCTTTCAACGCAGTTTTGTGCTAGGGGGTACTTGTGACCTTAAGTCATATCCAATTCCATTATAACACTAAATAATGAATTTAACACCTAATTTAAATTAAGAATCACTCGGTACGACCTTATACTCAAATGAAGAATGCTTCAAGTCTTAATTTAGAAAATTTTTTTGTGTGTTACACTTCACACCTATAGGTAAGAACTTACATGGACATAACATCAAAATCTCTAGAAGTATTGTCGCTAGAATTTTAAAACTTGCCTCCAGTGTTGAGTTGAAAATTTCACCGAAGGCAAAACTGAAACTGTTAAAAACGAGGAATACCCACATGGCTTATGATACTGATGTTGTTTGATGTTGATGGAAGTCTCTCCTCAACTCGCGCCCTAAGAGTTTGATATTCCTCTTTGGACTAGTCTCAGTTTGCTGCTAAGAAGAAGTTCCACATTGTGTTGTGTCCTATTTCGACTAGTCCAATTTGTGTACTGCAGAGTCGGAAAAAATTATAAGTAGAAAGTGTAACATAAATTCAAATATTTTATGCGAACTTTGTTTAACATGTAATACCGAAGGAGATGACAATCCAATTTCAAGTGTACTTATCTCAAAGAAAGTGGTGATCTAAAGTGATATGTCATTTTGAACAAGGTGATAATTCAATAAGATAATATAACCTAACGTGTCACTTTTTCGGGAAGTGACGTCCCAACATAGAACTTTTTATGGAGGAGACATCACAACATTTAACTTTTTAAGGAGGTGACTTCCCAACGTGTTATTTTTTAGGAAGGTGACGTCCCAACATATAACCTTTTAGGGAGGTGACGTTCCAATATGCCACTTTTTAGGGAGGTGACGTCCAAACATGTTATGGAGGTAACTTCCCAACGTGTCATTTTTTAAGGAGGTGACGTCCCAATGTGTCACTTTTTAGGGAGGTGACTTCCCAACATGTCACTTATTATGGACGTGACATCCCAATGTATCACTTTTTAGGGAGGTGACTTCCCAACATTTCACTTTTTTGGAAGTGACGTCTCAATGTAATAATAATCTATCACGTGGAGGGAGGTCACATAATAATGTGTCCCTTTGAGTGCGATAATGGTCCAAAATAATGTGTCACATTGAGGGAGGTGACGATCTAATATAATATAATTTGACATACTGAGAGAGGTGATGTCCCAACATAATAATAACATGTCATTGTGAAGATAATGACTGCCCAATATAATATAATGTGTCACATTGAGAGAGGTGGCATTCCAATATAATAATAACGTGTCACTTGTGGGCAGTGACTACTCAATACAATATAACATGTCACATTCAGAGAAGTGACGGCCCAATATAACAATAATGTGCCACTTTGAGGGTAGTAAATGGCCAATACAATATAAAGTGTCACATTAAGGGAGGTGACGACCCACTATAATAATAACTTGTCACTTTGAGGGTAGTGACTACCCAATATAATGTGTCACATTGGGGAGGTGACGTCTAAATATAATATAATTTGTCATGTTGAGAGAGATGACAATTCAATATAATATGTCAAGATGGGAGTTCAATATATCTATTTGAATGACGGAGAATGTTAATATTTAATATTTCCAGCGACAAAAAAAAGTAATTATGGATATGCAAATCTCAAAAATAGAGAGTAAGGTAGTAGCATAGTAATTCGATTAGCTTTCTGTAGTATGTGAAACCGACAACATATCTGGTTGTCATTAAATAATTGAGAACAAAGAGATTAACACATGTCAAGACATTTAAATGCGTCAAGATAATTAGATAGTCAAAGATAATAAGAGATTCTGGATGAATGCTTAGAGGGCTTCTAACGTTGAAACATAGGAGGGGGTTAAGTTGACTTGTACCCATTGAGGGCTGATGCTGTTGGTATGAGGAATGATCAAGATTAGCTGAATTCCATAGATATATCTATCACGACCCAACACTACCTCCTTTATGTGACATGGCAAATAGAATCTAGAGAGACTCTAAATGAACCACCTTACATAACATGACACTAAGATGATCAATATAACTGGAAGAATCATGAAAGTGGAAAATAAGTCTCAAAATTCAACTATCAAATTATACCAAAATCAGAGTACAAATCCATACTGTAGAATACATACTAAGTTTGACACCAAGCCTTTACTAGATGGGTGTGGTTGGGACAAGTCCTAGCTCACGAAATAATCTAAAAATGGAATGAGTCTAAGAGAACATAAAAAAACTCATAATGTGGCCATTTACTCGAAGCATGAAGACTCGCCAAATCTAGACAAAGATGACTAGAATTTGTGTTAACAATAAGTTTGATGAGGAGCGTCAAACCCTATATGTAACACCTCGGAATTGAAAAACAAGGAAAAATGAAGGTTTTATAGAGATGGTGTTTGTGTCTACGGACTCCACCAACGGACCATAGGTTCTCTTATGGGTCGTAGGTTGTGGGATAAATAATTTCAAAGGCCAAGTTCTAGTACCCTTTTTACGGTTCACCAGGACGGTCTGTCATTCAGTGTACGAGTCTTCAATAGGTAGGTGAGGCCCAGACTTAGTGAAATTTTTAGGGTCAAAGTTGGGACCGACGGTTTGTATGCACGGTCCATAAGTGGACCTACAAAAAATACATGGGATCAATCAAAAGTCGGTAAAATTTAAGGTATTAGTACTTGAACTACGGTTCACCTGGATTGTTCGTAAGTGGACCAGCGCACCGTAGGTATGAACCATAGGTCGAGTTCGAAGTTATTTTTTTGTTTTTTTTTTAATCTTTTTTCTAAGTGATTAGTGCCTAAAATATGTCATGTTGATCCTAATATTATACCCTATATAAGTCTTTTAAGCCTAAAATCTAACTATTATAAATATTTCTTCAAATTTCCCCAAATCCTTCCAAGTTCTTTCCCATATTTATCTCTCTAGAGCTTCAAGAAGAAGACTAGGCTTTCAAGATTAAGTCTCCAATTCTCCATTGATTGTGGGCTTTTGACATCAAGGTATGATAATATTACTTTATGGAGTTCTTTCCTCAATAGGGTTCCTAAATTCTCTAACTTTACAAGATAAAATCTCCCATTGAAAGTAGGGTTTTCTTCAATCCCATGGGTTCCTTTTAATTATGACCCAATTGATTGTTTAATGTATTTTTATGTATAATTCCTATGAACCCATGCATGACCCATGATTTCTAGACTATGATGATATGATGTGGTTTTTGAACAATGAAAGATGAATTTAGGAACATATGCATGGTTGTTTATGAAATTGATGAAAATGATTTGAGGTTGCTTTAAGGCATTAATGTTGTTGTGAGAGGATGTTCTCACACAAAGGATTCATAAGGTTAAAAGGTTTTCTCACCTAAGTTACATCAATATTAAGGCGTTATTCTAATGAATTCTAGTTTGTATTGGCTACTTGACGTGCCCTTCCATAGATGGTAAGACAAGAGGCGATTAGCCATGTGCTATAATCCATGGGATATATGCCTAGCACCAAGTGGACAAGTGACGATTACCCATGTCCCATAAATATGTGCTACAATAGGTTTGTCTTAGATAGACATTATCTAGTTGATCCACTTAAGCTAGAAGTTTATGGTTCTTACCTTGGCAAGTCAGGACATATCTTTTAGGCGTGGGATAGACACTAGATACCATGTTATAAATCACATGGTCTATGTCGGTTCATTGCAAACTTCCCATATTAATAAACTAAGGTTATTTCTAGAAGAATCTCAAATATGTTTTAAAGATATTTTGCTTGCATTGACCATGATTATGACTTATGTTTTCTGACATGATTATTTTATGATTTAGCTTGCTAATTTCATTTCATATAAAGTCCTTTTAGTATGATTTCATGACTCTTATGCATTGCTATCATAACAGGTACATTTCATGTACTAACACATACTCTTGCTTATCACTTACGTAGGGTCCAACACTCCTAACTTCCACACTCGTGCCTAGATTGATCCTTAGAGTTTTCAAGAGATTGGTGTGTCATTATGTTCTGAGGACCGAGACTCTTTTACTTTCATGTCTTTTCATTTTGGATTTTGTGTGTTATGTATGGGTAACGTCCCAATCACTCCTATGATGTAATGAATGGCTTTGAGACTTATGTTAGATTTCCACTACTTTTTTCAAACTCTCTTTATGATATAAAATGTCTGTTTAGCTCTTTGAGCTTCTATTATCTTGTATATGTATGCTAAGTGGCTTGTATAGGGTCTCAAGGTGTCCTATACTCCATGTTATGACTAGGGTGAACTTTGGGTCATGCCAAACTTGGTATTCACAACACAAGATTTAGAAAGGTCCTAGGAAGTCTCATAAGCCACATTAAGCAGGGTCTTGTCATGAGTGTGAAGTGCAACACATTTATGAATAAGAAGCTATAAGCTGACCAGGAAACTCAACTTCTTTCGATACTCTAAAGTCACGTGATAAAGTGTAACTCTATATGTCTCTCTCCTAATCCCTATCTAATACTTTTAATGATATGGCCCCTCAAAGATCTTATGTTAGGAGAAATGCCAATGAGAATGTGGAATGAGAAGCTCCTCAGGTTCCAGTCGACCCGTTAGCCGAACAAGTTACTAATGCACGGCTGCTTTTCAATTGTTGGCCCAAGCCATGAAAGTTGAAGCCAATAGGGAGGTTGTGGTGCCCGTGAACCAAAATGATGGTCCGGCAACATCTGTGTCACAACGCAGGGGTACCCCCTAGACGTGACATGACGTATAGGACCCCGCGAGACCCCATACAAGCCACTTAGCATTCCTAACATACGAAATAAAACATAAGAGGTAAAAACAACATTTCAAGGCCAACAATTTTAATAAAAGAAAGCGGAAGTCTAAAACACCTGTCTCAACAACAATCTAATATAATAGAGTGAAATTGGGACTATCCCATTCATCATGTCCAAAATTGAATATAATAAAGAAACGCAAAACAATTGAAATTTGTCCTTGAAGCATGAGGACTCACAAAGCTCGGAAATCTCAAAATCAACCATTAGCCCTGAAACTAGGGACCTTGACTGTCGGACACTATATTCAGGGAAATGTAGGCAAAAGTATGCGTTAAAAACAATGTACCAAGTACGATAGCAATGTATAAAACATTTAAATCATGCTAAAAGAGGACATTTCATGACATGAAATTGACCAAGCTAAAATATGATATAATATGGGTTAGAAAACATAAGTCATAAAACACGGTCAATGCAAGCTAACATCATTAAATACTTTGAACTCATATGAGATACTTCTTGAAGTAACCTTAGTTTGTTATTAATGTGGGAGTTATCCTTCACTGACATATAGACCATGTGAGCTATAACATGATCCCCTAGTGTCTCCCACACCGAAACGGGTTGTCCTACTTGCCAACGTAAGGAGCATTGATTTCTAGCTTAAGTAGATCCACAAGTTAATATCTATCTAGACAATTATCCTGTGGTGACACATAGATAAGGGATAAGGATATTTCTACTATAAATGTGGCCTCTACTATGGGAGAGCCTCCATCTCAATATCCCCTCAGTGCTAAGAATAAATAGCGCAGAATAGTCATTTTTTACTTGTTCTTATTATCCACGGAAGGGCACTTCATCTTGCCAATCCAAGCTAAATCATTATCCATTGAAGGGTATCATTCAATAACCAGTCCAAGCTAGGTTTCATAGGGATATCTCTGTATCTTTGATTCCACTAGGTGAGAAGATCTGTTAACCTTATAATTTTTTCTTATGTGAGAAAATTTTTCACTTCAACTAAAACAACTTTTGGTGGAAATAAATATAGATATTTATAAAGAGTGCTCAACTCTTTACCCTCATTAGTTAAAGGAAATTAGAATCAATGTCTGTAACGCTTTAGGGACATATACAAAGAGTGTTAATTGCCGCTAAAAATACACATTTAGAGGCAATTAAGCTATTGACGTTAATAAATTGCCGCTAATGATAATTTTTTATGTAATATTTCACAATCAATCTTTCATGTGTTTATGAGAAAATCCTTTCAACAACACAACGTTAACATCATCATTGATACTCTACTCTCAAAGCATCCTTAAAATATTTACATAATTCTAATAAGAACATGCGTAATTCCATAATTTACCTTTCAAAGCTCAACACCCACTTTCAATTATCAACATTTAGAAAACATGTGGGTTAGATATGGGTTTCATCATAAAGTCATGTAAATCTATCAATACATGCTTAATTACATAAAACTCATCTTTCATAATAAAATCCCCACATCATATGCTCATAACCTAAAAACATGGGTATTACATAAGTTCCCAGGGGAAAACATCATAAAACCATAGTATTTAATCAATTCATGCATAAGGGATCATAATTCAATTATTTAAATAAATTATCAAAAGAACCCATGACAATTGAAGAAAACCCTAACTCAATTGGGGAATTCTAACTTTAAAAACAGAAGGATTTGAGAACTCCATGAATTGAAGGAATCCATCGATGAGAACTATCATACCTCATAGCCAATTGTTTATGTTCAATGGAGAAATGGATATTTTGGCTTGAAACCCTAGGTTTATTCCTTCTTCTTCTTCAAGTTCTAGAGAGAGAAATATTTGTGAGAGTTCTTCTTTTTGGTGAATAGAAAGAATGATTTCTATTGGGGAATTTTGGGGTTAAAATACTTATATAGGGGTCTTAGACATAAGCAAAGCAACATAGTTTTAGGCTAGATTAATTAGGAAAAGACGCAATTGTCCCAGCCCACCATCCACAGACCACTGGCGATGCACCGTGGTTAGGACGATGGGCCGTCCTGCACGACCGTTGTTCGTGGTCAAAGCAATGATTTTGGGGGGTCTGGACCATGGGCCCTTGACCACAGACGTGGTGACACCAACGATCCGTTGTTTCAGGCCGTAGGTCCAGCCCTTTGAACCCTTTTTGATGAGCCATCAACGAAACACACCTACGGTCTATGGTCCCATCCACGGGGCGTGGGTGGCCTCTGTTCGTCCTCGAATGAGATTCTTGACATCGCTTAGGGGAAAAAGACTCTTGACTAGAAACCCATCATGCATGCAACTTCCTCAAAATGCACACAACTAAGGAGAAATATCGACTCCAAGCTAAGATATACTTAAAACATCGTAAGGAAGATGGGAAGTAGCATCCCAACATGAATGAAACTATCATAATGCACATATGTGAGGAGGAAAAATATCAACTCCAAGCTAATATCCGAGGAGGAAACATCAAATCGAAGCTAACATGCTCATATAACCATATCAAGTAGTCTACATGATACTCAAATGCATATATACGACGAGGAAACATCAACTCCAAGCTAAACATGTCCAGTATATCATCTCATGAGGTTTATAGGGAACTTATACTGAATGCACATCAACATGAGGAAAATAAATCATGTCAACTCATTTTTTCTTTCGAAACATAATCTTTTTCATAAACATGCATAAATGAGGATATGGGCCTACATAACGGGGACTAAGCTTATGTTTCTGACCAAATCTCACTACACCCTTCATGGGTGAAATTTTCAAGTAAACCCAATCATGAAAATCAAACTCAAGATCCCTTCTTCTCACATCAACATATGACTTTTATCGACTTTGAGTCATTTTCAACCTCTCTCTGATAAGTCGAACTTTCTCTGTTGCCTCAAGTACAACCTCAAGACCTATTAGGGAAAGCTCACCAACCTCAAACCATCCTATATGATATCAACACCTCCTACCATATAATGCCTTAATTGGAGACATATCAATAAACAAGTGATAGCTATTGTTATAAGCAAACTCAATCAATGGAAAATGGTTATCCCAACTACCCTTAAAATCAAACACATAAACTCTAAACATATCTTCCAAAGTTTGGATAGTACGCTCTGCTTTCCCATGATTTGGCGATGAAAGGTTGTACTGAGCTTAACACGAGTACCAAGACCTTTTTGGAAAGACTTCCAAAATTGACAAGTGAATTGGGTACAATGATCAGAAAAAATGGACAAAGGCACTCCATGCAACTTTACCATTTCTCTTCTGTACAATTAAACTTAATCCTCCGTCGAATAGTAATCCTTGACGGAAATAAAATGAGTCAATTTCGTCATCTAATCTACTGTAACCCAAATCAAATCAGAAATCAGGTGCCAGGCAACTAACAATAAAGTCCATATTCACATCTTCCCACTTCTCAGTAGGAATACTAATATATTGGGACAAACCTCCCGGTTTCTGATGCTCAACATTCACCTGTTGATAATTACGATACATAGTCACAAATTCCGCACTGTCATTCTTTATCCCATTTCACCAATTGACCTCTTTAAAGTCACGGTACATCTTGGTGGCTCCCAGGTTAATTAAATAACAAGAACTATGGACTTTTGACAAGATATGTTCCCTCAAGTCATCAATATTAGGAACACACAAAAGACCTTGATATCTAAGTACACTATCTCCCCCTTGGGTGAAAGCCTCAACTACTTTCTTAAGCACCACTTCTTTAAACTCAACCAAAATTGGATCAAGACCTTGCTTTGCTTTCACTTCCGCCACTAAAGATGATTCTGAACCATTGCGAACCATAACATCACTATCGGTGGAGTGCACTAATTGAATACCCAATCGGGCCAATCTATGAACATCTTGAACTAACTCTTTCTTATCTTTCTCAATATGGGCAACACTACCCATAGATAACTAACTAAGAGCATCCACCACCATAATTTCTTTACCAGGGTGATAGAGAACACACATATCATAATATTTCAATAACTCAAGCCACCTTCTTTGGCGAAGATTTAGATCCTTTTGGTTAAACACATATTGCAAACTCTTGTCGTCGGTAAAAACATCAACATGAACACCATAGAAGTAATGCCTCCAAATCTTTAAGGCAAAAACAATCGCCGCTAGTTCAAGGTCATGGGTAGGATAATTCTTCTCATGAATCTTAAGTTACCTTGAGGCATATGCATTAACTTTCCCATTTTGTATAAGCACACACCCTAAACCAATTCTCGAGGCATAACAATATACCACTAAACCATTCGTCCCTTCTAGTAAAGTCAACAACAGAGTTGAAGTAAGTCTATCCTTCAATTCTTGAAAGCTCTTCTCACATGCTTCAGACTATATAAACTTAGCCTTCTTTTGAGTCAAGGCCGTCAAGGAGAGGAAATCAAAGAGAGTCCCTCAACAAACCTTCTATAGTAACTAGTTAAACCGAAGAAACTTCTAATATCCGATGGAGTTAGAGGTCTAGGCCAACTCTTGACCGCATTCATCTTCTTAGGATCTACCTCAGTACCCTTACTTGAAATAATATGGCTAAGAAAAGCTACAGACCTTAGCTAATACTCACTTTTGCTAAACTTAGCAAAAAGTTGTTGCTCCTTGAGAATTTTCAACACAATCCTCAAATAATCAATATGCTTATCCTCACATCTCGAATAGATCAATATTTCATCAATGAAAAAAAATTACAAACATATCAAGGTATTGCCTAAACACCTTATTCATTAAATCTATAAACACCGCTGGAGTTTTAGTCAACCCAAACGACATTACCAAAAACACATAATGACCATAACGGGGTCTAAAAGCCATTTTTGGAATACCATCTTCTTTAACACTCAATTGGTGATAACCAGATCGGAGAACAATCTTAGAGAAGTAACTTGCTCTTTGAAGTTGGACAAACAATTCATCTATCCTTGGAAGAGGATACTTATACTTAATAGTCACCTTGTTCAACTAACGATAGTCAATACACATACGAAGAGAGCCATCTTTCATTCTAACAAACAAGACTGGAACACCTCATGGAGAGATACTCAGTTGGATGAAACCCTTATCCAATAAATCTTTCAATTGTTCTTTCAACTCCTTAAGTTCTGTCGGAGCCATACAGTAAGGAGGAATAGAAATAGGTTGTGTATTGATGAGTCCACAAATTGGACGTTTTTAAGGCTTTATTTTGATAGGAATAGTGTCCTCAAATGCTTATTTTCTTTCAATATCTGATGAAACCTCTTAAGTTACAAGTATTTCAAGTTTTAGTGGAAGCATGGACATTTAGGGGCAAAAAGGAACAAAAAGGCTGAAAAGAACGAAGAAGTTGAAGCCTGTGCATCGCCAAGCATGCTTGACGATTCACCGAAGGGACACATTCCGCCATTTGTTCGAGTACGCGAAGACTTGAAGGAACAGGATCAAAAAGGCGATGAAAGGAGCAGTCGGTATTTCGCTGAATAATTTTGCGAAGCTGTACTAGGCCGCCCAATGACATAGAGAACGACAATGCTGAAGGATAGTGCAAGACAGTGACGAACTACATCAAATGGCGAATCATCGAGTTAATCAGCGATTCCAATTAACCTCACCAAAAGATCCGCCAACACTATTTTTTGAAGTCTATAAATACTAAATTTGTTCTTAATTTTTAGGAGTCGAACATTTATTTTAATTTTCACAATAAAATAGTACTTTTTGGGATTTTTTCTCTCAAGTTTAGAGAGGGTTTTTGGGAGATTTGAAGAAAGAAGGATTTCATCTTCCCCAAGTTGAAAGTGGGTCTTCTCCATACTTCTTCCTTTTCTTAAATCAAGGTTTAATTCCTTATACCCATTTTAGGTGTATTTTGTAATTTCTTGATGTATGGCTAAACCCCCATTCTTAGGGTGTGATTTAGCAAATATGTGTTGATATTGTTGTTGGGTCTTGCTTGCTGATAGGATAAATGTATTTTAGTGGTGATTTCACCTAGTAGTTGTGGTTTAATTTAAGGGGTTTGTAGTTGCAAATACAAAGCCACCTATGTGTTTTCGGCATGCCCGAGGGGGAGGTCGCGAAACCAAGACCGCTAGACTGATGGCCTAAGGAGTGGGTCGACATGAGGTTCAGCCCGAGAGGGTGAGCCCTAGTCCCATATCCTAACACTCAGCTCGATAAAGTGAGTGGGGTAAGGCATAGGCTGGACTTCATGCGTCAAATGGGTGTCCGAGAGGAAAGCATTTGAAATGGGGAGGGTTGCCCAAGAGGGAACTTATTTCCATCAAAAGGTTAGCCTAGTCACAATTATCTTGCAAATTTCCTGTTGAAAGCATGTACTCAACGATTTATCTCAATTTGTATTGCGGTCACACCCCAAGAACTTGTCCCCATACTTGATCTTCTTATTATATTTGTTGTTTTTTTACTACTTGTGACAAAACCCCCATTTAATATTTGAGACCTTTGTGTCATGAAACGACTCCAAAAATGCCCGAAAATGTGCTTCGGAAACACCTATAATTGTAATTTTCATATATCTCAAAATCCGTGCATGATTTCGGAAATCCGACTTCATATTCTTGTTTAGGGGGTCAAATTGAGTGGGGAATGGGTCTAACCCAAATTTTAGAGCAACCGTATCAAAATCCGAAATTTCCAAGTGAAGCCTTTTCGAGGGTCTACTTTGGAGGGTCATATCTCCTAGCACACAAATTATTTGGGTGGCCAATAATATATCCATGGAAAGCCCTTTGAGTTATCTACCTAACGCACTTCGTTTCACCTCATTCGGAGTTCGGACGAAGAAGTTATGCCCATTTTCGTAAAGTCTGTCCGGCAGGGAATGCAATTTCCAGTAGCCTTTTTTACTGTTCACCCGCCCCCTTTTTTTTTCTAAGTGTTGGACGAATTTTTCTTCCAAAGGGCATATGTTATTTCCTATATAGCATTAGTTCAAATTTCATCTCTAAAACATTTCCAAAACACCTCTCCCATACTTAGACACATTTTCTCTCAAGTTCTCTCAAGAACCCTAATCCAAAACCTTCCTCAAGATTGAAGAGACTCTTGTTCCAAGTTGCAAGCTTCCATTGAAGACACTCTCAAGACCTTCATAAGAACTCAAGGTATGTGGTGTTGAACTCATGGGTCCTTCCACCCATAGTGCCTAGACTCTATTCTACTCACTAATTCATGGTTTAAGTTAAGATTCATATATTAGTCTTGTTCTTTGTAATAATTTCCTACACATTGAATTTTAAACATGAAAAGTGATTGTTTTGAGCATGTTGTGACCCTAGAACTTGAACCTAAATTTGGAATGGATGTGGAGATTTTCATGTGGTATTGTGGGTGTTAAAAAGGTGTTGTTGTAGGTTGTTCATTGGTTTGGCTGCATAATTACTACCCTATTTCCCATGCTCTTTGATTCCATTACATGCCTTCAAGGTGTTTGACAAAATGTCCAACTATGGAGAATTGATAAATTGATGCTTTAAAGCTTGAGTTATGAGATGTATGGAACTCCAAAGATGTGTTGATGACAAACTAAGCTTGTGTATATGTTCATTCCATACGTGAGATTGCATTAGAGCCTAATGGGAATTTCCTATATAAAGTGTTGCATGACCATGCCCGGTCCGGGGGAAAAGAACCGGACAACCATGTGAGAGGTTTATATCTCACCACCTAGGATGCTTGGGGTGTGACCAACATCAACCATGTGGGAGGTTTATATCTCACCACCTAGGATGCTTGGGGTGTGACCAACATCAACCATGTGAGAGGTTTATATCTCACCACCTAGGATGCTTGGGGTGTGACCAACATCAACCATGTGAGAGGTTTATATCTCACCACCTAGGATGCTTGGGGTGTGACCAACATCAACCATGTGAGAGGCTTATATCTCACCACCTAGGATGCTTGGGGTGTGACCAACATCAACCATGTGAGGGGTTTATACCTTGCCACCAGGGTGTCCGGGTGTGAACGGCATCCCCCATCCTAAGTTGGGGTTATAAATTGTTTGGATCATGTATACACATATGATATCTACTATTAGTATAGAGTTACTTAAACATGTTTTGACTTCACTTTGATCATGTATCCTCATATTGTTATTCATAATGCCTATGAAACTATTTCTTGTATTTCGATTGTGTCCTTGTCTATTGTTGTGTTGCACCCCGCATACTTAGTACATTCCAAGTACTAACGCATATTTTGCCTACATGATGTCACCATGTAGGGACCGGAGTTACTCTTGATCCTTCTCTTCATTCACGTGGCTAGTACGGTGCTTATCCGAGTTGTTGGTGAGTCCTCAATGATTCGAGGGCTATGTTATGTTTTCTACTCCTATGTTTTGAGACTTTAGCTTGCAATTGTATTTTGACTATGAGGGGAGCCGGTAGAATGTCATGGCCCCATCCTATCTATGTATGTAGAGGTGTGCGTTGGACGAGTATTTTGTAAATGAGCTTGACTCTTGTTCTATGATGTCATTTTGAAATGGTTTGCCCTTAGTCCCTATTTCCCGTTAATTAATGTTGAATGTACTTCCGCGACCGATGAAGTGTGATGACAAGTTTGAGAGGCTTGTTTGGGGTTCCTTCGGGTTCCTCATTCGCCATGTCACGTCTAGGCCCTAGGCTTGGGTCGTGACAAGCTTGGTATCAGAGCACTAGGTTGATAGATCCTCGGAGTCCAACACACCGCGTTGATTAGAGTCCGATTCATGGTTGTGTTGTGCACCACAACTATGAGTAGGAGGCTATGAGACGTTTTAGGAAATGTTTCACTTCTTCATTCTCTAAGTCGTGCCATAGATCTATAAGCTCTCTCTCTTATTCCTTGTCTTATGGTGTTTAAAGTTGGACCACTTGAAGGGTTCTTGCTAGAAGGAGCGAGTGGTTGTAATGCCAATTATGGCTATGTGACTTGTGAGCTTTGATGGAATAGATTATGAAGTTGTATTTTGTGTGATTAATGCTTCATAATTGTCTTTGTGTTGGTTAGAAGAACTTGTGTAGGCTTACTCCAAAGGGGGAGATAGTGTGCCTACCTAGCAAGGTAATTGTGAGGTTATGTTTAGTTGATGGTAGAACCCGTATGGTCAAATTGTTGATTCCCAAAGGAGCCTATCTGAGAGTGGAGATGGGAAAAGAAATTATATGCCCTAGGTCGGGATTATGTTGTGTTTTGAAGTTGACTTTCAAGGTTGCATGTACCATCTAGTTAAGGTGAAGAATAAGAAGTATAAGTGTTGACCAACTTCAAAGGGTTAGTTGTTGTATTTTAAGATTGATCTTAAGTATGGTCACTTAAGTAGGGTGCTTAGATAATACCTAGGCATAGTTGGTTGGTAGACCCCACCAAAAGTGGTGATAAGGGTTGACATGGTCTAGAGTTGTCTTAATCCAACTTTAGTGAAAAAGAGAAAGGTTTCTCGGTCAACACTCCTCTAAGTTCCTCTAAGGTTTAACCAAGAAAGGATGTCTACCCGTAAGTCTCAAAGAGTGAGTGGTAGTGGATCTTAAGGGTTCCGGTATGTGTTTTATGTTTTATTGAATTGCGGAAATTCCATGGGCCAAAGATAGAGGAAGATCCTCTAGAGTTTATAAAGGAGTTATCTAAGGTGATGAACCTTGTAGGAGTAATCTTAGTAATACTTGTCTTTCGTGACTTGATAAAGAGAATATCGCGATTTTTTTTTTTGTGTCGTCCTTAATATTCATGGGTTTAGTTATGGCCATATGTGAGTGATTAGTATAACTCAACTTAGTCCTTATGAGTTTTATGATGTGTTGGATTTTGACGAATAGTGATTCTTAAGTGGTACCTAGAGATGTTGAGTGATTAAGCTCCTTTAAAAGAGGGTAGGAGTGAGATCCTCATTGGTTTGAGAATCATGTTGTGTAATGAGATAGTTTAGGCTTACCCCAATGCGGGATAATATGCTTAGATGGTAAGGTTATTGAGTGTCCTTGATGTTTATGAGATAGGTTTGCTTGAATTCTCACCTTATGTGGTTTAGTGAATTGGAGCAATCTAGACCCGGATTGGTAGATTCATATGAGATCTTGAGTGATATCCTAGTGACGGCCTTAGAAAAGGATGCTACTAGGGTTGACTTGGAAGAATTTTTGGGATGAAGGTACCGGTATGTGGTAATTTCATATGAGAGTAAGTGTTATGTTGATTTCCGGTACTACCTTATCTTGTATGATGCCTTATGAGGCTATGAGGCTTAGAGTTCTCCGGATGAGTTAATAGAACCTTTTTCGGATTTTACCCCGGTTAATGGTTTAAAGTTAGAAAAAAAGGGGTTTGTGAAGAATATCTCTTACCTTGTTCCCCTAGGAATACTCTTGTTGACTTAGTGAAACTTGGCATGTTAAGCCTTGATGTGACTCTTAGTATGGATGGGTTGCATACTTGGTGTGTTTTTATTGATGATAGGGCTCGGATGGTTAGAAGAATATGGGGCCCTTGAGTGTGTACTAGTTATCACCTTGTTGAGTAGGATGACATTTGGGTACAATTTCTTCCTATTATGGATTTGGTGTTTGATTGTGTCATATAAAGGTGGTATGGCTAGATGTTGAGGACCATAGACTTTTGCAAAAATGGCAAAATGTGAGTTTGGTTATGTCTTTAGGAGTGCTTGGAAAAAGTTTTCTTGAGGGTTGTAGTGAGGGCTTCCTCCTAAGGAGGGGATGGTGTGCTTAAAAAGCATGATTTGTTGAAATCCCGACATCCTCATCTCTTTCTTCCATTCCTATTCTAGCTTGAGACCAAGAGTTCCTAGATGGGCCTATGTTATGTTTTAGAAGTCATGTGTGATTTTTATATTCTGATGATTTCCTTATGAAAGGTATGTTTTTGAGAATTCATGTTTTGAGATAAAAATGAGTTTTCATGTTTCATGCCCCTCATGTTGATAGGCAATTAGAGTAAGTAACCTATGTGATTCATGAGGTGAATGGTTTAAATGTGCTTTTAAGAAGTAATTGCATAATTGGCCGAAGATCATATGATAAGCATGATTTGAGTTGGAGGAGGAAATTCCTCCAATGAAACGGAATATGTCTAAGTTGCATGCATATTGAGTTCGTAGAAGTAGTCCTATTCTCTCATGTTGTATGATGTGTGTTTTAAATGGAGATTTTTTTCTCCTAAGTTGTGCATTGTGTGTAATATGACATACTTGACTTGATGATGTGAATTAAATGAACATGCTTGAATGTGTTCTTATGAAATGGAATGTTAGCTCCTTATGTGGTGGAAACTTTCCTAAAGAGTAGAGGAGGTAGTTCCTCCCATGTTTATGTGAATTAATGAGGTTTGCGCATTTCCATAAAAACTTGTGTTTTTGAAGAAAGATGAGTTGTATGAGTTGTTTCTCTCATGTTGTAGTGCATTGGTTATAAGTGATCTATTGTACTTCATGAAAATAAGGTATGAGCATGTCTTAGTAAGGAGTTGAGAAGTTCCTCCTTGAAAGAGTGCTATTGAACATAGAAACTTGCATATGTGCTTAATGATGTTGGTGTGTTATGACTAGGAGAAGGTAGTTTCTCCTTGAACATCACTAAACATGATAATGTCATTGCATACATTCATGTTTAAGTTGACAATTGGTTCATTGTGGTTTTACAATTATGTTGAGGTTTTGAAATAAGGTGTAAGTGCATTGTTGCATCCTTATGTGGGCTGAAATTGCCATGTTTGTGTCTCTCATGTATGTTTCTTTAACATTCGGGGACGAATGTTCCCAAGGGAGAGATATTGAAACGACCCCAAAAATGCCCGAAAATGTGCTTCGGAAACACCTATAATTGTAATTTTCATATATCTCAAAATCCGTGCATGATTTCGGAAATCCGACTTCATATTCTTGTTTAGGGGGTCAAATTGAGTGGGGAATGGGTCTAACCCAAATTTTAGAGCAACCGTATCAAAATCCGAAATTTCCAAGTGAAGCCTTTTCGAGGGTCTACTTTGGAGGGTCATATCTCCTAGCACACAAATTATTTGGGTGGCCAATAATATATCCATGGAAAGCCCTTTGAGTTATCTACCTAACGCACTTCGTTTCACCTCATTCGGAGTTCGGACGAAGAAGTTATGCCCATTTTCGTAAAGTCTGTCCGGCAGGGAATGCAATTTCCAGTAGCCTTTTTTACTGTTCACCCGCCCCCTTTTTTTTTCTAAGTGTTGGACGAATTTTTCTTCCAAAGGGCATATGTTATTTCCTATATAGCATTAGTTCAAATTTCATCTCTAAAACATTTCCAAAACACCTCTCCCATACTTAGACACATTTTCTCTCAAGTTCTCTCAAGAACCCTAATCCAAAACCTTCCTCAAGATTGAAGAGACTCTTGTTCCAAGTTGCAAGCTTCCATTGAAGACACTCTCAAGACCTTCATAAGAACTCAAGGTATGTGGTGTTGAACTCATGGGTCCTTCCACCCATAGTGCCTAGACTCTATTCTACTCACTAATTCATGGTTTAAGTTAAGATTCATATATTAGTCTTGTTCTTTGTAATAATTTCCTACACATTGAATTTTAAACATGAAAAGTGATTGTTTTGAGCATGTTGTGACCCTAGAACTTGAACCTAAATTTGGAATGGATGTGGAGATTTTCATGTGGTATTGTGGGTGTTAAAAAGGTGTTGTTGTAGGTTGTTCATTGGTTTGGCTGCATAATTACTACCCTATTTCCCATGCTCTTTGATTCCATTACATGCCTTCAAGGTGTTTGACAAAATGTCCAACTATGGAGAATTGATAAATTGATGCTTTAAAGCTTGAGTTATGAGATGTATGGAACTCCAAAGATGTGTTGATGACAAACTAAGCTTGTGTATATGTTCATTCCATACGTGAGATTGCATTAGAGCCTAATGGGAATTTCCTATATAAAGTGTTGCATGACCATGCCCGGTCCAGGGGAAAAGAACCGGACAACCATGTGAGAGGTTTATATCTCACCACCTAGGATGCTTGGGGTGTGACCAACATCAACCATGTGGGAGGTTTATATCTCACCACCTAGGATGCTTGGGGTGTGACCAACATCAACCATGTGAGAGGTTTATATCTCACCACCTAGGATGCTTGGGGTGTGACCAACATCAACCATGTGAGAGGTTTATATCTCACCACCTAGGATGCTTGGGGTGTGACCAACATCAACCATGTGAGAGGCTTATATCTCACCACCTAGGATGCTTGGGGTGTGACCAACATCAACCATGTGAGGGGTTTATACCTTGCCACCAGGGTGTCCGGGTGTGAACGGCATCCCCCATCCTAAGTTGGGGTTATAAATTGTTTGGATCATGTATACACATATGATATCTACTATTAGTATAGAGTTACTTAAACATGTTTTGACTTCACTTTGATCATGTATCCTCATATTGTTATTCATAATGCCTATGAAACTATTTCTTGTATTTCGATTGTGTCCTTGTCTATTGTTGTGTTGCACCCCGCATACTTAGTACATTCCAAGTACTAACGCATATTTTGCCTACATGATGTCACCATGTAGGGACCGGAGTTACTCTTGATCCTTCTCTTCATTCACGTGGCTAGTACGGTGCTTATCCGAGTTGTTGGTGAGTCCTCAATGATTCGAGGGCTATGTTATGTTTTCTACTCCTATGTTTTGAGACTTTAGCTTGCAATTGTATTTTGACTATGAGGGGAGCCGGTAGAATGTCATGGCCCCATCCTATCTATGTATGTAGAGGTGTGCGTTGGACGAGTATTTTGTAAATGAGCTTGACTCTTGTTCTATGATGTCATTTTGAAATGGTTTGCCCTTAGTCCCTATTTCCCGTTAATTAATGTTGAATGTACTTCCGCGACCGATGAAGTGTGATGACAAGTTTGAGAGGCTTGTTTGGGGTTCCTTCGGGTTCCTCATTCGCCATGTCACGTCTAGGCCCTAGGCTTGGGTCGTGACAAGCTTGGTATCAGAGCACTAGGTTGATAGATCCTCGGAGTCCAACACACCGCGTTGATTAGAGTCCGATTCATGGTTGTGTTGTGCACCACAACTATGAGTAGGAGGCTATGAGACGTTTTAGGAAATGTTTCACTTCTTCATTCTCTAAGTCGTGCCATAGATCTATAAGCTCTCTCTCTTATTCCTTGTCTTATGGTGTTTAAAGTTGGACCACTTGAAGGGTTCTTGCTAGAAGGAGCGAGTGGTTGTAATGCCAATTATGGCTATGTGACTTGTGAGCTTTGATGGAATAGATTATGAAGTTGTATTTTGTGTGATTAATGCTTCATAATTGTCTTTGTGTTGGTTAGAAGAACTTGTGTAGGCTTACTCCAAAGGGGGAGATAGTGTGCCTACCTAGCAAGGTAATTGTGAGGTTATGTTTAGTTGATGGTAGAACCCGTATGGTCAAATTGTTGATTCCCAAAGGAGCCTATCTGAGAGTGGAGATGGGAAAAGAAATTATATGCCCTAGGTCGGGATTATGTTGTGTTTTGAAGTTGACTTTCAAGGTTGCATGTACCATCTAGTTAAGGTGAAGAATAAGAAGTATAAGTGTTGACCAACTTCAAAGGGTTAGTTGTTGTATTTTAAGATTGATCTTAAGTATGGTCACTTAAGTAGGGTGCTTAGATAATACCTAGGCATAGTTGGTTGGTAGACCCCACCAAAAGTGGTGATAAGGGTTGACATGGTCTAGAGTTGTCTTAATCCAACTTTAGTGAAAAAGAGAAAGGTTTCTCGGTCAACACTCCTCTAAGTTCCTCTAAGGTTTAACCAAGAAAGGATGTCTACCCGTAAGTCTCAAAGAGTGAGTGGTAGTGGATCTTAAGGGTTCCGGTATGTGTTTTATGTTTTATTGAATTGCGGAAATTCCATGGGCCAAAGATAGAGGAAGATCCTCTAGAGTTTATAAAGGAGTTATCTAAGGTGATGAACCTTGTAGGAGTAATCTTAGTAATACTTGTCTTTCGTGACTTGATAAAGAGAATATCGCGATTTTTTTTTTTGTGTCGTCCTTAATATTCATGGGTTTAGTTATGGCCATATGTGAGTGATTAGTATAACTCAACTTAGTCCTTATGAGTTTTATGATGTGTTGGATTTTGACGAATAGTGATTCTTAAGTGGTACCTAGAGATGTTGAGTGATTAAGCTCCTTTAAAAGAGGGTAGGAGTGAGATCCTCATTGGTTTGAGAATCATGTTGTGTAATGAGATAGTTTAGGCTTACCCCAATGCGGGATAATATGCTTAGATGGTAAGGTTATTGAGTGTCCTTGATGTTTATGAGATAGGTTTGCTTGAATTCTCACCTTATGTGGTTTAGTGAATTGGAGCAATCTAGACCCGGATTGGTAGATTCATATGAGATCTTGAGTGATATCCTAGTGACGGCCTTAGAAAAGGATGCTACTAGGGTTGACTTGGAAGAATTTTTGGGATGAAGGTACCGGTATGTGGTAATTTCATATGAGAGTAAGTGTTATGTTGATTTCCGGTACTACCTTATCTTGTATGATGCCTTATGAGGCTATGAGGCTTAGAGTTCTCCGGATGAGTTAATAGAACCTTTTTCGGATTTTACCCCGGTTAATGGTTTAAAGTTAGAAAAAAAGGGGTTTGTGAAGAATATCTCTTACCTTGTTCCCCTAGGAATACTCTTGTTGACTTAGTGAAACTTGGCATGTTAAGCCTTGATGTGACTCTTAGTATGGATGGGTTGCATACTTGGTGTGTTTTTATTGATGATAGGGCTCGGATGGTTAGAAGAATATGGGGCCCTTGAGTGTGTACTAGTTATCACCTTGTTGAGTAGGATGACATTTGGGTACAATTTCTTCCTATTATGGATTTGGTGTTTGATTGTGTCATATAAAGGTGGTATGGCTAGATGTTGAGGACCATAGACTTTTGCAAAAATGGCAAAATGTGAGTTTGGTTATGTCTTTAGGAGTGCTTGGAAAAAGTTTTCTTGAGGGTTGTAGTGAGGGCTTCCTCCTAAGGAGGGGATGGTGTGCTTAAAAAGCATGATTTGTTGAAATCCCGACATCCTCATCTCTTTCTTCCATTCCTATTCTAGCTTGAGACCAAGAGTTCCTAGATGGGCCTATGTTATGTTTTAGAAGTCATGTGTGATTTTTATATTCTGATGATTTCCTTATGAAAGGTATGTTTTTGAGAATTCATGTTTTGAGATAAAAATGAGTTTTCATGTTTCATGCCCCTCATGTTGATAGGCAATTAGAGTAAGTAACCTATGTGATTCATGAGGTGAATGGTTTAAATGTGCTTTTAAGAAGTAATTGCATAATTGGCCGAAGATCATATGATAAGCATGATTTGAGTTGGAGGAGGAAATTCCTCCAATGAAACGGAATATGTCTAAGTTGCATGCATATTGAGTTCGTAGAAGTAGTCCTATTCTCTCATGTTGTATGATGTGTGTTTTAAATGGAGATTTTTTTCTCCTAAGTTGTGCATTGTGTGTAATATGACATACTTGACTTGATGATGTGAATTAAATGAACATGCTTGAATGTGTTCTTATGAAATGGAATGTTAGCTCCTTATGTGGTGGAAACTTTCCTAAAGAGTAGAGGAGGTAGTTCCTCCCATGTTTATGTGAATTAATGAGGTTTGCGCATTTCCATAAAAACTTGTGTTTTTGAAGAAAGATGAGTTGTATGAGTTGTTTCTCTCATGTTGTAGTGCATTGGTTATAAGTGATCTATTGTACTTCATGAAAATAAGGTATGAGCATGTCTTAGTAAGGAGTTGAGAAGTTCCTCCTTGAAAGAGTGCTATTGAACATAGAAACTTGCATATGTGCTTAATGATGTTGGTGTGTTATGACTAGGAGAAGGTAGTTTCTCCTTGAACATCACTAAACATGATAATGTCATTGCATACATTCATGTTTAAGTTGACAATTGGTTCATTGTGGTTTTACAATTATGTTGAGGTTTTGAAATAAGGTGTAAGTGCATTGTTGCATCCTTATGTGGGCTGAAATTGCCATGTTTGTGTCTCTCATGTATGTTTCTTTAACATTCGGGGACGAATGTTCCCAAGGGAGAGATATTGAAACGACCCCAAAAATGCCCGAAAATGTGCTTCGGAAACACCTATAATTGTAATTTTCATATATCTCAAAATCCGTGCATGATTTCGGAAATCCGACTTCATATTCTTGTTTAGGGGGTCAAATTGAGTGGGGAATGGGTCTAACCCAAATTTTAGAGCAACCGTATCAAAATCCGAAATTTCCAAGTGAAGCCTTTTCGAGGGTCTACTTTGGAGGGTCATATCTCCTAGCACACAAATTATTTGGGTGGCCAATAATATATCCATGGAAAGCCCTTTGAGTTATCTACCTAACGCACTTCGTTTCACCTCATTCGGAGTTCGGACGAAGAAGTTATGCCCATTTTCGTAAAGTCTGTCCGGCAGGGAATGCAATTTCCAGTAGCCTTTTTTACTGTTCACCCGCCCCCTTTTTTTTTCTAAGTGTTGGACGAATTTTTCTTCCAAAGGGCATATGTTATTTCCTATATAGCATTAGTTCAAATTTCATCTCTAAAACATTTCCAAAACACCTCTCCCATACTTAGACACATTTTCTCTCAAGTTCTCTCAAGAACCCTAATCCAAAACCTTCCTCAAGATTGAAGAGACTCTTGTTCCAAGTTGCAAGCTTCCATTGAAGACACTCTCAAGACCTTCATAAGAACTCAAGGTATGTGGTGTTGAACTCATGGGTCCTTCCACCCATAGTGCCTAGACTCTATTCTACTCACTAATTCATGGTTTAAGTTAAGATTCATATATTAGTCTTGTTCTTTGTAATAATTTCCTACACATTGAATTTTAAACATGAAAAGTGATTGTTTTGAGCATGTTGTGACCCTAGAACTTGAACCTAAATTTGGAATGGATGTGGAGATTTTCATGTGGTATTGTGGGTGTTAAAAAGGTGTTGTTGTAGGTTGTTCATTGGTTTGGCTGCATAATTACTACCCTATTTCCCATGCTCTTTGATTCCATTACATGCCTTCAAGGTGTTTGACAAAATGTCCAACTATGGAGAATTGATAAATTGATGCTTTAAAGCTTGAGTTATGAGATGTATGGAACTCCAAAGATGTGTTGATGACAAACTAAGCTTGTGTATATGTTCATTCCATACGTGAGATTGCATTAGAGCCTAATGGGAATTTCCTATATAAAGTGTTGCATGACCATGCCCGGTCCGGGGGAAAAGAACCGGACAACCATGTGAGAGGTTTATATCTCACCACCTAGGATGCTTGGGGTGTGACCAACATCAACCATGTGGGAGGTTTATATCTCACCACCTAGGATGCTTGGGGTGTGACCAACATCAACCATGTGAGAGGTTTATATCTCACCACCTAGGATGCTTGGGGTGTGACCAACATCAACCATGTGAGAGGTTTATATCTCACCACCTAGGATGCTTGGGGTGTGACCAACATCAACCATGTGAGAGGCTTATATCTCACCACCTAGGATGCTTGGGGTGTGACCAACATCAACCATGTGAGGGGTTTATACCTTGCCACCAGGGTGTCCGGGTGTGAACGGCATCCCCCATCCTAAGTTGGGGTTATAAATTGTTTGGATCATGTATACACATATGATATCTACTATTAGTATAGAGTTACTTAAACATGTTTTGACTTCACTTTGATCATGTATCCTCATATTGTTATTCATAATGCCTATGAAACTATTTCTTGTATTTCGATTGTGTCCTTGTCTATTGTTGTGTTGCACCCCGCATACTTAGTACATTCCAAGTACTAACGCATATTTTGCCTACATGATGTCACCATGTAGGGACCGGAGTTACTCTTGATCCTTCTCTTCATTCACGTGGCTAGTACGGTGCTTATCCGAGTTGTTGGTGAGTCCTCAATGATTCGAGGGCTATGTTATGTTTTCTACTCCTATGTTTTGAGACTTTAGCTTGCAATTGTATTTTGACTATGAGGGGAGCCGGTAGAATGTCATGGCCCCATCCTATCTATGTATGTAGAGGTGTGCGTTGGACGAGTATTTTGTAAATGAGCTTGACTCTTGTTCTATGATGTCATTTTGAAATGGTTTGCCCTTAGTCCCTATTTCCCGTTAATTAATGTTGAATGTACTTCCGCGACCGATGAAGTGTGATGACAAGTTTGAGAGGCTTGTTTGGGGTTCCTTCGGGTTCCTCATTCGCCATGTCACGTCTAGGCCCTAGGCTTGGGTCGTGACATGTCACCCCTTTTAATTTACAATGTTTTTAATTGTCAATGTCTTTAGCTACAACTAGTTTGGCCTACTTTTTATTTTTCTACTAATTCTCAAAACCACTCCCTTGGGACATGACCTCAACCCTTGGTTGGGTTACTATATTATCGACGATTGTAGGCACTTGTAGGTTACTGTCGTTGGTCATGAGGAGCATCATGTATCTGGGATAAGATCAATACCGAAGTCTATTTCACTCTCGAAAAGAATACCGGGTAAATCATCCGGGAACACTTCCTGAAACTCATTAACAAAGGGGACTGACTCAAGAATAGGGGTCTCGAAATCCACATCCCTCACCCTAATAAGATGGTAAATGCATCCCTTAGAAATCATCTTTCTAGATTTAAGACAAGAGACAAACTAACCCTTAGGCATAGAATTTCCCTCCTTCCACTCTAGGATAGGCTCATTTGGGAGCTGAAACTTGACTACACGAGTCTTACAATCAATAGAAGCATAGCACGAATGTAACAAAACCATACCAAGGATAACATAAAAGTCTAACATATCAAGCTTTACCAAGTCAACCAGATTAACTCTATGGGACAAGGAAACAAGACATCTTCTATAGACCCTCTTAGCCACAATAGAATCAACAACAGGAGTAGAGACAGAAAAAGGATCTAACAACACATCTAGAAGGACATCAAATCTCATAGCCACATATGGTGTCACGAAAGACAAGGTAGCAATGGGATCAAGTAAAGCATAAACATCAAGTTGTTAGATGTTTAACATACTGGTAACCACATCGGGAGAACCCTCTCGCATATAATCAGTTTTTCTTAGGACCATTTGAGCCCAAACCACTAGAAGGAGCTTGCTTGCCCTCTCTTCCTTTTGCCATAAGCATTGGGCAATCTTTCATATTTTGACAACTTTTACCACAACTAAAGCAACAGTATGTACCAACTAGGTACTTACCCTCATGCTTCTTTCTACTCCTAACACAAATAGAAATAGGCAATAAAGATTCAATACCATTCCCTCCTTGAGGATTAGGGTTAGATAGCCTATGTTTTTTGAACTTAGGAGGAGAATTTGAGGAACCTTGACCGGAAAACTTTGTCAAAACCTAGAATGACCATGTCCATCAGACCTTGCATGAGAGAAATTTCCATCCCTAATATTAGCCCTCTTTGTCTCCCCAGACTTTTCCTTAAGTTTCCCTTCTTCAATATGTTGTGCATGAACCATGAGACGAGAGATATCGATGTCATTAATGAGTATGGCGGTGTGGAAGTCTTTAATCACCATTTTGGACACTCCCAATTTGAACTTGTCCATCATTGCCTTAGAATCGACAACCATTGTTGGAGCATATCTAGATAGTTGTGGAAACTTCAAAGCACATTCCCTCACACTCATACTTCCTTGACGAAAGTAAATGAACTCAACCACCTCTGCTTTGCTTATTTCAAGGGGAAAGAACCTATCAAGAAAAGAAACCTTAAACTTTTCCAAATCAAGAGGACCTGCATTTTCTGGTCTTCCTTCTTTCTCTTGGTTGAACAAAGTTTGAGAAACACCTTTTAGTTGATAAACGGCCAATTCTGCCTTTTCAACCGGCGTCACTCCCATGATCATCAAGACCATATAAACCTCATCAATGAACTCTTGAGGATCTTCCTCAAATCTAGAACCATGAAACTCTGGAGGATTCATCTTAGTGAAGTCCCTCACTCTAGATGCTGTTGTACCAACATTTTGCCACACAGGAAATGCAACCTCCCTATTGGCTTGAGTCGTTATTGCTTGAGCCAATACTTGAAAAGCAACTCTAAATGAGGAGCTTCTTGTTCAGCATTCTCTCTCATATTCCTTCTAGCATAAGCTCTCCGAGTAGCCATATCCTGTAGAGTATCAGATAAGGATTAGGCTAGAGACCTGATAGAGTTAAGCTCTATTGCATGATTTTAGAGTAATGAAAGAAGTGGAGTTTCCTAAAAATCTTATAGTCTCTCATTCATAAATGTGGCGCGCTTTACACTCATTAACAAGACTCTACTTGACGTTGCTTATGAGACATCCTAAGCCCATTTTAAACCTTGTACTCTAATTACCATGTTTTTCACAACTCAGGGGTAACCCCTAGATGTAACATTGTGTATAGGAACCCGAGAGACCCCATACAAGCCACTTAGCATTCAAAACATAAGATATATAACATAAGAGGTAAAAACAACATTTAAAGGCCAAAAGATTTTATAAAAGAAAGCGGAAGTCTAAATAATTTATCTTAATAACCATCTAATACAATAGAGTGAAATTGGGCCTAGTTGAATGTGGTTGTTCTCTTGCAAATTTGAGTATCGGCCCATTTTGATTTAATAACGCTATCAAGGAAACTTCATCCAATACTAAGCGTCAACGATCGTTAGTTAGTAATATAACCCAACTAAGTGAGTTGGGGTCGAATTGCATAGGGAGTGGTACATATTTGAGAATAAATAGACACACATGAATATGTTTAAGTCAATCATAGGTAAAAATATTTACAAATAAAAGCATGGTTCAAGTTTGGGTAACACAAGTGTCGAATAACATAGGCGTTTTGATTGTAACTATCAACTTCAACAACAAATAACACGAATAAAACAAGTATAGGGACGTGTTTTTGGGATGTGATTGGATTATGCGATAAGGTAAACAAATGGGTAGTTGCAATTGATGGTAACTAGATGTAAACCAGATAATAAGCTAGTCTTTAGTGGGGATAAACTTTCTCTCAAACATTTTACCCCGAATCATATTGGTTTCTCTCGAACACCAATAAGCAGCAATTAAGAACAGCCTACGCTTTAGTCCATTCACTCTCTAGGGGCTGAATGTGTGGAAAAAGGTTTAGGATTCACTCTCTCGAGTTGAACCCATGACAACCCAATACTCACATACTGTCAAATCAGTAATCTTGGTTTTAAAACCTCTCTCTCGAGCAAGCCAAAAACATGAAGGTAAAGTTGTATTTGCAACTACACCCCTTTAGATTAAGCAACAATTACTGAATGAAATCACTTTTAAACAAAATTTAAACTATCAAATAGCAATACCCACCAGGAAAATAAACCCATAATCACACCCCAAGAATTGGGGTTATAGCTAGACATCATAAAAGGGCAGAAATCGTTACCAAATTATGTTTCCACCAACTGGGTAAGATTAATATTTTCTTTACAAAGGTCAAAGATGAAGAATCTTCAACACCCATTTCCAATTTCTCAGAAATGGAAATCTTCAAATCTTCAAAGCCAAGGAAATATTGTCTCAATACTCTCAGTTCTAAGCTCTCAACTTTAAAACTGATAATTATGATTCTATAATGAAAACTAGATAGTAAACTAAGAATTTAAAAATGTATTTATAGTCGCCAAAAATGTGCTGCGATGGACCATTCGGAGCAAAAAGTTGAGATAGACAATCTACTCGGCGATCAGCCCTTTGGTCAATTCCATCGACCTTTTGCTTTGGTCTTTAGCATCTTCAAGTTCTATAACTTTGGGTGATCTAGCACTGCATCGCGAAAGCGTTCGGCGACTCGTCGGCTGCTCCTTTCGATCGCCGACTTGATTTTCTCCTTCATGTCTTGGCACACTGGAACTTTAGGAGAGACCATGGCCATTCAGTGACTCGCCCAATGGCTAGGCGTTCCTCAGGCCTTCTTTTCTTCGTTTTTTGAGTTTCCTTATTCCTTTTTTCTCATTAGTTTCCATGCTTTGTTCCTTAATCCAAATACATGAAAATCAAGGATTTACATCAGTTATTGGCACAAAATATGGATTTCAGGACACTAAATCTATTAAAATAAAGCCCTAAATAAGTCCAAATCGTGGACTCATCAACACCGCCAACTTAAACTTTTGGTTGTCCTCAAGTAAAATTCAATTTCAGCAGTTCAAAGGGGATGTCTCAAACAGTGCTACACTTAATCATGAATGCACACAAAAAGACTCAATTTACTCATGCAAAGATCAATTGTGCACTCAAAGATTCAAGTTGTGACTCACCATTATCGAAGGTTCTCAAGTTCACAATACTTACTTCAAATGCAATTTGAATCTCAACAAAAGTACTAAAATGCCCTCACACAAAGAATGATTCCATATTCACACATAAGGGTTCACAATTTAAGGCTCCATAATCAAATGCAACGCTCACACTCACAAAGATGAACACAATGCATGACTTTACCCATAGGTTTGCCCTTATTTTCCAATCAACACTTGCTTCAGCTCACTCATGATCAAAAAGGTCTTTTCAAGGCTTGTAACGGGGCTGAGTGAAAAGGTATGGTCATTTAGGATGAATGGCTGCAATCCTCATGGAATGTGGTGCGCAGAACACTTTCTTTCCTTTTCTTCATCATTCTCATTCATGCTGACAAGTCACCCCATTTTTCATCTTCCATGAACTGTTGGATAACCCATTTTCTTTGCACTTTCACAACTTTATTCGACTACTTTTTCATTCTTTTTCTCTCTTTTTATTATATGGAGGGGTTCCATTTTTCTCAAACCATGGGTCAAAAGGGGACTTTCATGCACTTCATGAGTTACCTTCTTTTCTTCACCAAACCCCCAACTTAAGCTTTTGGCCTAAGTTGGCTATTCACACAAACCACAAATCATGAGGATTGTAGGTAATGGATCAAGAAAGATCACGATTTCATCAAGTTTCTTCAAAGAAAAGGTTAAGGCTCAAAGGGTGCTCAAGCGATGTTCACACATTCACAAGTTACTCCACAAAAGAGGTATAATGTCAAATTCTTTCACCCTCTTCAAGGTTGCCTAAGATCATATCAAGAGATTGCATCACGTACTCAACCGAACCAACAGGGAAAATTCTAGGTGTCACCACACATGGTTTACGGTAAGCTCATCACACAAGGCATTGACACCAATGTAAAACAAGACTCCACACTTTCGCTAGTGTGTAATGTTCATCACAACAAACTCAATTTGATACTTGGCTACTCACAACGAGATGCAAAAAGTTACTTATTGTCTATGCAACTTCACTTGTCCTCATCGTAGCCGAACATTCATTTTTGTTTGATTATCAGCACTATTCAAGCCATCGATATTGATAAAGATCGATACTTAAATTTGCAACAGAACAACCACATTCAAACATAAACAAGAGGTGGCATAATTTTTTCGAAATGGTCCAAAAATTATTTACAATTAAAAACAAGGAGCCACAAGCTCAATCATCCACAAAATGTAGCATTAACACAATTTATAGCTCAAAAAACCTAACATATAAACAAAACAATAGTCACAAAAAGGTGGGCCTCACCCCACCACAAATAAAAAACATTTGTCCTCAAATGAAAGCAAAAATATCCAAAAGTCAGAAAGTAAGACAAAGAGAGAGGTAAAGATGGATCCTGTCTAAACAATAACTCCATCTGTCTGGGCATCAGTGCCCGGTGCATCACTCAGAACTTGGGCATCAGTGCCCGGAGTCACCACACAAGTACCAACGGTTGCACTAGGATCAACGAAAGGTGTATTCGCTAAAAAGGACTACACAGCTGCATCGATCATGGCCTCCTCAGTTTCTATAAGGCCCTCATACGCAACCTCCTCAGCAACCTCGAGCATCTCCTCATCCGTCTCTACCTCAGACTCGGGATCAACTGTCTCCTAACTCTTAACTCATATCTGGTGGTAGTATGAGGCATCTCTAGCACATCTGGAATCTCCACCATCCCAAAAATCATGGACATGTCAACGGACTTCAGCGGATCCACATCACCCCTCAACGCAACAATAGCAGCCACTAAAGCCATCACCTCTTCGGTGGCCACTTGGCCACTCTCACACACTGCTATCCTAGCCGCAAGGGCATCAATGGTAGCACTCACTGGTGTCGCAACATCAACCAGGGCACTCTTAATAATGCCCAGAATGGAGGCCTCGAGTATGGCAGCACGACGATCGGTAGAGTGGGCAAGCTGCTCTATCTGGAGTAATGCACCCTAAGTTAGCGGGGTTCGGGAAACAACAACATTAGCATATCTGGGAGGCAATGTAGCACCAGAGGAACTAGGGGTGTCAGAAAGGACCACACTAGAGGTACCCGAAGGTTCAGAGGTTGGAGTAGGAAAATATGCCTCCACAGGTAGTGAGTCTATGTCCACAATTAGGGAAGAGTCCATTGCAACTACCTTCCTCTTCTTCTCTGCCTCATCTTTCAAGTACTCCGCCTTGATTCTCCGGATATTAGTAGAGGATGTGGGAAACACTTCCACATCCTTCTTCACATCTCTAGGAACCCGAGCTCAACTGTATAGCTCAGTGATAAACACTGGAAAGGGGAGGGAAGTCTGGCGCTGCTTGGCCCTCATGGCCATTTCTTGCCCAACGATCATACCCAAATTTATGTGTTCTCGTGCAATGATCGCGCCAAGATAAGCTGCCTTTGTGTGGCGTACAACGGACTCATTCTGGGATGGCATAACAATACTGCTGATAAATCCAAACCAGTACCTCGCAGCTACATATAGGTCCCTCTTTTCTATTGGGACCCTTGCCTCTAACCACCTTTGAGTGCCATCACATATGAGAGGAGTGAGCCAGCTTTTTATTCTCTCAAAGGACTTAGTCTACATCCTGTACTAGTGATCCCCAACAATGTTGTTAGTGCACTCCAAAACCTCATTTATAGTAGTGCTGTCACACAACACTTTCTTGCCCCAGACAAGTACATGGTCAACCTGTATGAATGCGGATGCTTGCCTGTTTCTTTGCGGTATCAATGCTCCATAAGCAACGTAGAACTCTCGGACCCAATTTGGGATTTAAGAACTTCGTGGTTGAGTGAATAACTGGAACTTGTGTGACTTTATGCAGCTCACTATCACCGATTACCTAATATTGACCCCATTAGTGGATAAACGCTTCTTCTCAGTGATTGTCCTCATTCCTTCAGTCGTTAATCCGTTTATAGACTTGGAGGGAGAGCCTTGTACTGGTGGTTCTACCACCAGTTCCTGTGCTGGAACTGGAGGAGAATTCGTGGTGGCCTAAGGAGTATGGATCCTAGACGGGTCGTTCATCCTTTGGGATCCCAGTTCCACCCTCTTTGCTACTACCAGCTCATCATCATCGGAAGCTAGAGTATGAAGTTCCTGCTTCTCACCCTCACTGTCAAAAGTGGTGAGCTGAGTTGTGTAGATACCATCACTATCAGAGATGGCCTCTTGGTGATGCAGGTGCCTTTTCTTTTCTCTTGCCTTTCCCACTAATTGTGGGAAGTTTGGTGGCTTTGGCTATGGATGCAGTTGCATCCTCATTGATTTTAATCCTCTTAGCCTTCTCACCGGGTGGCATGTTTCTCCCATTAACTTTCAGTCTAGCCATGTCTGCAAAGAGATCAAATAGAGTTAGAAACAATTCAAACAGATACACAAAAAAAAAGTTGTAGACAGATTCGCCGAATCTCTTTGGCTAGCTAGATCGGGCTCGCCGAAAGGATTGGCTCAAAAATCTCATAATTTTTTGGCATATCGACGATGAAGGCCTTCGCCGAATTACCGACAACATTCGGTGAAGGATTAGACCACCGAAAGTTACAGTGCAATTAAGGTATAGAGGTACAAACAAAGGGCAATCAGGAAGGACTTTCGGTGAGTTGCCGAGTTCTTTCGGTGACCTCAAGCTTCTCGCCGAAAGTTACAGAACCCAACTGCTCATTTAGCACGAAACTAAAGGTGAGATGGGTAACTTCGGCGAACCGCCGAGTGGTTCGGTGACCTCCACCCAGCTCGCCAAACGACCCAACGTGCCTATTTTCAACCCAACTTCTCAAATACAACCCCGCAACCCCCAAAAACAAAATCAAAGCATGCACCCATCAAATTAAAGCAAGAACCAATACACCTATTACCCCGAGATACTCATACTTCTCCTAATTTTGCAAAATTTGGCTATTTGATTACTTTTTCCATTAAAAATGATGTCAACCACTCCATCATTGAGAAAACTATGTCATTTGGCACAAATACGGGCTACTTAGACTTCACCCAACCAGAGCCAACAACATGCAATCACAACCCCACAAATGCCACCCAAAATTAAGGCACAACATTAAGGGAATTCAACAATATAAATACTACGGGCAAGATTATCAAATTAACACAGGCACATACGAAAACAATTAAGATCAGAAAGGCCCAACACACATCACTAAGATAAGATCATTGGAAATGAGTACAAAATCGCTAAAAATAAACTTGTGGTTTGGTAAACCAACCTTTGATGCTGATTAAACAATATTGAAATCCTAGGCAGCAAAGTAATCCACTCCGAACACAAAATCGACGACTCAAATACAACAAAAATGCGAGAAATATAGAAACTATTGTGCGGGTGTGAGTTTTGGAAGATTAAAAGTGAGGGAAAGTGAAAGCGTTTGAATGTTTAAACCTTTGACCTTTAAAAACCATCCAGTTCTCGCCCTTTCGGCGACATTAGACTTGCTCGCCGACCCACTTGGCGACGCACCGAGTTTACAAAACCTCCAGTTAATGTGGGGGTCCAAACGGTGAACTACATCGCACATCGCTGAACTTGTTGGCGATTTGCCAAGTTGCTCATGGGATCACCGAGTTTTACATACTCCAATTTAAAATTATCTTCAGTCCAACAGCGGTCTAGGTCGGGCTCACCGACCTCTTTGGTGATACATCGACAAGACTTTTAGCTCGCCAACCTGCACTTTTCAAACATCTTCCTCACTTTGACCTGCATAATCAACACACCATTAATTCAAACTTAGATAGAAAGAAAATAAAACTTGGGTTGCTTCCCAAGCAGCACCTTAGTTAACGTCACGGACGAAGCAAGTCGACACTTAAACCTCATTCTTGGGGTTAGCCATAGTATCACTAGGCAAACCCCCTTACTGTCTCGAGTTCAAATGAGACGAGATATGACCCATTTGTGTCTCCAACTATTGTGGGAGGTAACAGTCTGGCTAAGGGTCGACACGTCTTCTTTCATATCTTCCAAAATCTTGCCCGACCTTTCAACTTTGTTGAAGATACAAGAAAGCATATCCTCAGACCGGCCACCTTCCAAATCCTTTGGCTTTTGGCGCTCATGGGGAGGCACATATCTATCCTTCTCCCCATCCTTCCAATTGGGATTTTGATCCCTCCATTCTCGATCACGATCATTCCAACCTTCATCCCTATTCCAACCTTGCTTACCACCTAGCCTAGGGTAGTTTGAACCATAACCACCACCTTGGTATGCTAGGAAATTCACCTCTTCACTATACAAAGCCTCAAACATTACCACATTAGGATTAGCACACCAGACACCCACGGCATTGACAGTTCGAGCAACAGCTCCCATGACATTTTTGGACAAAATTTCAAGTTGTTTCATGATCTTGTCCATGTTCTGGTCCCTCTCTTGGTCTTTCACCATGTGCTCTTTGGTCAATCTGAACGTGAGAGGGGAAACCTGGTCTTCACGGGTATACCAATGCCCGATTGATTGTGGCCATGCCATCCAAGAGTTGAGTTGCTATCACATAAGGTTACTGCATCAAACCTCCCGATAAAAATACTGCAGCAACATATTGTCAGGCAACCCATGAGTTGGGAATTGAAGCACCAACTTTTTGAATTGCAACCAAGTTTCATGAATTGGCTCGCCTTCCAGATGCTTGAAGCTCTGAATGTTGTCCCAAAGAGTCATCATCTTCGAAGGAGGGAAAAATTTCACTTGAAATGCGGAGAACCACTCCTTCCACTAAGTGATTGATTCACGTGGCAATTCAGCAAGCCACTTGCAAGCTTTTCCCATCAAAGAGAATGGGAACAACCTCAACCGGACCGACTCTTGGGAAATGTTCTTGAAAGGTAATGGTCTACAAACATCCACGAAGTTTCTAATATATACTCATGGGGATCCTCATGAGCCAAACCACTAAATAGCCCCTTCTGCAACACCACATTCCCTTCAGCTGGAGGCAAGCAAATGGCACCAATACCACCCATAAGATGGGGGTCATTCACATTAGGATCGTTGACATCATTGAGGTTTCCGATGTCATCTTTCGGGTGTGTTCAACTTGGTAGTGAAAGAGTGTCGTACAACTTCACTTGTCTGTGACATGGATATTTCTTGTCTCATGGTCTATGTCCAACAAATGGAAGAGGAAAGGCTCAAGGAGAGGTCTAGGAAACCAAAGAGGGAAAGAACGGTGAAGGTAACTTTTCATACTTTAAGACCGATGGATGTGTTCGTTCAAGGTTTTGACAAAGGTTCCCCGGGCAAGGTTATTCTAATGTTCCTCGAACGTCTAACAATGAAAGGGTGTCTAACCCTAAACCTCAAGGAGGAAATTGTAGTGGATCCCAATTTCCTACTTGTTCTAGATGTGGAAACAACCATGACGGTAAGTGTCTAGCCGGCACCAATGGTTGCTTCAGTTGTGGAAAAATTTGTCATAAAATGAGGGATTGTCCTATGATTAAGTCTAAGGGAAGATAGGGCGAGCAAACTCCTTGTAATTCGGGTTCCCATGCTTTGAAGCAAAACCAATTCTATGCACTCTAGTCTCTAGGTTAGCAAGAGGGTTCTCCCGATGTGGTTACTGGTATGTTGAAAGTTTTTCAATTAGATGTATATGCTTTTCTTGATCCCGGTACTACTTTTACTTTCGTGACGCAATATGTGGCTATGAGATTTTATGAGCTTCCCAATGTATTATTCGATCATGTTTTTCTCTGTACTCCTATTGGTGATTCTGTTATGGGTGAGAGTTTTAGGAAAACGTCCCATTTCCTTATCCCATACAGTTACTTTTGTTGACTTTGTAGAGCTTGATATGTTAGATTTTGATGTCATCATTGGGGTGTATTGGTTGCACTCTTTAATGCTTCTATTGATTGTAGAACTCATGTAGTCAAATTTCAATTCTCGAATGAGCCTGTCCTAAAGTGGAAGGCGGGAAATACTATGACGAAAGGTCGGTTTATTTCATATCTTAAAGCTAGAAAGATGATTTATAAGGGTTGCTTGTACCATCTAGTTAGGGTGAGAGATATGGATTCTGATACCTCTAGTCTTGAGTCGGTTCCTGTTGTTAATGAGTATCCGGAAGTGTTCCAGATGATTTACCCAGTATTTCTCCCGAAAGGGAAATAGACTTTTGTATTAACCTACTCCCAAAAACGTAGCCTATTTCTATTCCTCCTTATAGAATGGCTCCGGTAGAACTTATGGAATTAAAGGAACAATTGAACGATTCGTTGGATAAGTGTTTCATCCGACTGAGTATTTCTCCATGAGGTGCTCCAGCTTTGTTTGTTAAGAAGAAAGATGGTTCACTCCATGTGTGTATTGACTATCGACAATTAAATAAGGTAACCATTCAGAATAAATATATTGTTCCAACGTTAGATGATTTGTTTGACCAACTCCAAGGTGTGAGTTACTTTTCTAAGATTGACCTTAGGCCGAGTTATCATAAATTGAGGGTGAAGAATGATGACATTCTGAAAATGGATTTTAGAACCCGGCATGGTCATTATTAGTTTTAGGAAATGTCGTTTAGCTCGACTAATTATCAGGGGCATTTATTGATTTGACGAATAGGGTGTTTAGACAATACCTTGATATGTTCATAATTATGTTCATTGATGATATATTGTTTTATTTGAGAAGTGAGGATGATCACATCAATCTTTTTATGATTGTGTTGCAAATTATCAAGGACCAGTAATTCTTTTTGAAGTTCAGCAAATGTGAGTTTTGGCCAAGGTCTGTAGCTTTTCTTGGTCATATTATTTCAAATAAGGGTTTTGAGGTAGATCATAAGATGACGGATGTGGTCAAGAGAGTTCCTCACCTTCAAATATTAGGAGTTTGTTGGGTTTAGCTCATTATTACAAACAATTTGTTGAGCGGTTTACTAAGATCACCTCTCCATTGACATATATGACTCAAAAGAAGGAAACGTTCATATGGTTTGAATCTTGTGAAAAGAGTTTTCAAGAATTGAAAGATAGACTTACTTCCGCTCCGGTGTTGACTTTACCGGATTGGACGAATGGTTTTGTTGTTTATTGTGATGCCTCAAAAATCGGGTTACGATGTGTGCTTATGCAAAACGGGAAATTTATTGCCTATGCTTCAAGGCAACTTAAGGTTCATGAAAAGAATTATCCTACCCATGATCTTGAATTAGTGGCAGTCGTATTTGCCTTTAAAATTTGGAGGCATTATGTAACACTCCGGAAACTATTAGGCTAAATTAAAGCTTAACGTGAGGGTTAGAGTCGTAAACGTACCTCTCAGTACCTAAAAATATATGGTTTCATGTTAGAACATCAACGTACGATGCCGAAGGACAAACCACGGGTCCTTTAGGAGAACCTTTAGAAGGCCACCTGGCAGAAACCCTCGGAGGGGACTCACACCTTGTGGGTCAGCCTACGACCCATGGGTGAGGGGTCGTGGGTCAAGGATAACAAGCCACATAACCTCAACCCACGGTTTACCAGCACGCCACGTGGGTCCATCCACACACCGTGGTCGTGGAGCCATGGGTGAGGCCTGAAACTACCTTTTCGTAGTTACACTTAGGGGCATTTTGGGGATTCCTAATTTTAATTAATATTAAGTGACGTTGTTTTACACTTAATTAGACTAACTATATGTGGTTTTTAAGTCACCAAATTAAGTCATCCAAGCCATTATTTTGAAAAGCCCAAAAGAACTCATCCTCTCCAAAAATTCTCTCTCTAAAACTTCAAGGAAAAAGAAGAAGGAAGTTGGAGCTAGGGTTTGAAGGAGCAAGGTTTTCTACTCAATTTCCTTGGAGTTTGTTAGCTAAGGTATGGTAGCTCTTTTTCCATGGAGTCCCTTCAAAACACAATTTCAAATATAGAATTCCCCAAAAAGCTAGGGTTTGACTCCCAGTCATGGATTCCTTTCAAACCCGATTCAAATGTTTGAATTAGTTTATATTATGACTGAATTGATGATTTATTATGGTTTTTATGTTGAAATCCCCAAGAATCTATGAATTCCCCATATTCCCAATTTTTGACTTTGTGATGTGGGTGAATTGATGAAAGGAGAATATTATGAGATTATGCTTGTAGTAATTGAGCTGTTTTAATGATGTTATCATCCGTGTCTAATGTAGTAATTCTAGATTTGTTGATGGATTATGATATATGGTCCTTCAAGGGAAAAGTATGAGAATTATGTATGATTATGAGATTTATGTATATGCTTTAACAACACTTTAAGAGTAAAGTTAATAGGATTATGATGTAGTTGTGGTATGTTGGAAGGTTATCCTCATGTACACACTTATGTATGAATATGTTATGATGTTAAAGATTTCCTCACACTATGATGATTCTACGGTTGAAAGGTTATTCTCACCCATTTAGTCTATGAGCAATAGTAGGAATTATGTTGGATTGAGTGTCAAGACAATTTTCCATGAAAATGAACTTAAGTCAAGACTTAATATGTAATCCATGGGAATTAATGCTTATCACCTAGTGGATATGAATATGAGATGGAAGATTATACGATAGTTGAGTCTATGCAAGCTTTTACACTAGTTGAATTCGGCTTTCCAAATGGGTTCCTTCTACTTTAGTTGAGTCCTGTTCCCAAAGTATGTATCTCATGAGATGGAAACCTTCTACGATAGTTGAGTTCGGGTTTCTAGTAGTAATTTCCTTATCCCATAAACTATGTGCCCACATAGGTATTTAGCTAGTGGATCCACCTAAGCTAAGAGTATGGTCCTACCTTAGGCAAGTAGGACGACCACTTTTCGGTGTGGGGTAGACAACGAATTCCATGGTAAGCTCACATGGTCTATGTTAGTTAAGGATTATTCCCCATTATGATGGTATGAACAAGAAGAAAAATTATGAACTATAGTTACTCAAGAAGCTTTACTTAGTATGGGTGAGATTATGGAATCTTATTCATGCACTGCACAAGTATGCTTTGAGGGTATGTATGATATATTCCTCTTATGGTATGATGATCTATGAGTCAATTATGCTTATGACTTATGCTTTTCCATTATCTTCAAAATGATGTTTTAACTTAGTAAATTGCATGCATTCAACTAAAAAAAAATCCCTTTTAGCATGTTTTCATGATTTTATGTATGGCTATCTTACTTAGTGCATTTTTGTACTAACCCATAATTTCCTACATTTTTCCCAAGTGTAAGGTCTGGTTCTCAAGGTGGTAATCATTTTGACTAGAGCTTGGATTTGGTCATTCTCCCTGTTTGTTGGTGAGTCCTCATGATTCGAGGATGAATGTTATCTTTGTAGTTCCTTTTCTTGTAATTCCTTTCCAGATTATGTTGTATGGGCTCTGTCCCTATTTGATTCAAGTATTGTAACATATGGCCAATTGAGACAAGTCTAGACTTCCGCTTTCCTTTATGAATAATTTGGACTTGAAATGCGTTATAATTGTATTGTTCTAATGCTTTATATTATGATATTCTAAGTTAGTTACATGGGTCCTTTCAGGGTTTCATGTGCCTTGTTATATCTAGGGGGTACCCTTGGGTCATGACAAACTTGGTAATCAGAGCACAGGGTTTAGTATGATTCTAGGATGATGTCTCATAAGCCACGTCTAGTAGAGTCTTGTTCATAAGTGTGAAGCGTGCCAAATTTATGAATAAGAGGCTATAAGAATATTAGGAAACTACACTTCTTTCATTACTCTTAAGTCGTGCCTTAGAGTTTAACTCTATAAAGTCCTTCTCCTAATTCATTTCTTGTGTCTTCAGGAGATATGAATACACGAAGGGCTAACGCTAGAAGGATGGAAGAGGAGAATGTGAATCAAGGAGCTCCTCCTCAAGCTGACCAAGCTCCGGTTGATCCTTTGGTTGAGAATGTGACCCATGCTGAGTTTAGGTCCACTATACAAATTTTGGCTAAAGTCATGACGGCTCAAGCCAATAGAGAAGTTGTAGCTCCGGTGAATCCTAATGTGAATTCTGATTCTTCTAGTGTTAGGGATTTCGCTATAATTAACCCTTCAAATTTTCATGGCTCTAAAGTGGAAGAAGATCATCAATAATTTGTGGAAGAGAATTATAAAGTACTTGATATCATGGGGGTGACTTTAGTATAGAAAGCGGAGTTAGACGCTTACCAATTGAAAAGTGTTGCTCAAGTGTGGTATAATCAATGGAAGAATGGTAGGTCGATATGAGCGGGCTCCATAGAGTGGAAGGTATTTAAATCAAGGAGGTATGAATGTGAAAGAGTATTCTATAAAGTTTACACAATTGTCCAAGTATACTATGGCTAGGTGGAAAATTCAAGGGATATGATGAGTAGGTTTTTGATGGGTGTGTCCGACTTAATTCAAGAAGAATGTTGTACGACAATGCTCTATCATGACATGGATATCTCAAAGATTATGGTGTACGCTCAACAAATTAAGGAGTCAAAACTCAAGAAAAATAATAGATAGGTAAAAAAAAGCTAGAACCGATGATGGTAACTTCTCCAATGCTATGTCTGATGGACAAGGTCGACCAAGGTTCAAACAAACGTATTCCAACCAAGGCTCCTCTAGTGCTCCAAGGGTCAACAAGGATAGGGTTTCCAACCTTAAACCTCAAGGGGGTAATAGTGGTGGTTCTTATGTGGCTAGGCCAAATTGTGCAAACTGTGGTTGAATGTATGATGGTAAGTGCCTAATTGGCACCGATGGGTGTTTTAGTTGTGGAAAGATTGGACACAAGATGAGAGATTATCTGATGCTCAAGGTTAAGTGAAGGGAAGATAAGCAAGCTCCTCCCAGCGTTTCAAACTCCCATGCCCAAGAGCAAAACCATTTTTATGCTCTTCAATCCTGAGGTGACAAAGAGAACTCCTCAAATGTGGTGACCGGTATGTTAAAAATCTTCTATTGATGTATATGCGTTGGTAGATCTCGGTGCTACTTTGTCCTTTGTGACACCTTTTGTGGCCATGAAGTTTGAAAAATCTCCCAGAACTGTTAGTAGAACCTTTTTCGGTCTCTACACTTGTTTGTGACTCGGTGGTGTCTAAGAGGATTTATAGAAGTTGTCTAATTTTCTTGTCCCATAGAGTTACCTTGGTGGATTTGTTGGAGTTAGACATGTTAGACATTGATGTGATTTTAGGTATAGATTCCATGCATGTTATGCCTCTATCGATTGTAGGACTTAGGTGGTTAGGTTCCAATTTCCAAATGAGCCTATCTTAGAATGCAAGAGGGGAAATTGTATGCCTAGAGGTCAATTTGTCTTTTGCCTTAAAGCTAGGAAGATTATCTCCAAAGGGTGTACTTACCATCTTGTTAGAGTGAAGGATGTTGAATTAGAAACCCCTTCTCTAGAGTCGGTTCCGGTAGTGAATGAGTTCCCAAAAGTTTTCCCTGATAATTTGCCCGGTATTCCTCCTGAGCGGGAAATATTTTTTTGTATTGAACTTCCTCCAGATACTCAACCTATATCCATTCCTCCTTATAGAATGTCTTTGGTGGATTTATAAGTGTTGAAAGAGCAACTAAAAGATTTATTAGATAAGGGCCTCATCTGACCGAGTATCCGTCCATGGGGTGCTCCGGTGTTGTTTGTTAGAAAGAAGGATGGGTCTCTTAGAATGTGCATCGACTATCGTCAATTGAATAAAGTGACCATCAAGAATAAACATCCCCTTCTGAGAATTGATGACTTATTCGACCAACTTCAAGGAGTTAGCTATTTCTCTAAGATTGATCTTCGTTCGAGTTATCCCCAATTGAGGGTGAAAGGGGTTGATATTCCTAAGACGGCCTTTAGAACCCAATATGGCCACTATGTATTTGTGGTTATGTCATTTGGGTTGACTAATGCTCCAGCGACATTTATGGACTTTATGAATAGAGTGTTTGGGCAATACCTAGACATGTTTGTGATTGTGTTTATTGATGATATCTTGATTTATTCAAGGAGTGAGAATGAACATGTTTACCATTTGAGAATTGTGTTGCAAGTTCTTAAGAACCAACAACTTTTTGCAAAGTTTTGAATGTGTGAATATTTTTTAAGGTCTGTAGCTTTCCTTGGTCATATTGTGTCAAGCAAGGGTATTAAGGTGAATCTTAAGAAGACGGATGCAGTCAAGAGTTGGCCTAGACCTCTATTTCCTTCCGATATTAGAAGATTTTTGGGTTTGGCCGGTTACTATCAGAGGTTTGTTGAGGGGATTTCCTCCATTACTTCTCTGTTGACGGCTTTGACTCAAATGAAGGATAGGTTTGAATGGTCGGAGGCGTGTGAGAAAAGATTCCAAGAGTTGAAAGTTAGACTTACATCCGCTCCGTTGTTGACCTTACCGAAAGGTACGAATGGCTTCGTGGTATATTGTGATGCCTATAAAGTGGGACTGGGATGTGTGCTCGTGCAAAATGGTAAAGTGATTTCCTTTGCCTGCAGTCAACTTAAAGTTCATGAGAAGAATTATCCGACCCATGATCTCAAATTAGCGGCGGTGGTGTTCGCGTTGAAAATATGGAGACATTACTTGTATGGGGTGCATGTTGATGTTTTCACTGATCACAAGAGTCTCCAATATGTCTTTAGTCAAAAGGACTTAAATCTTCGTCAGTAAAAGTGGTAAGATTTATTAAAAGGATTATGACATGAATCTCCTTTATCACCCAGGCAAAGCTAATGTGGAGGTAGATGAACTTAGTAGATTTTCCATGGGTAGTGTGGCTCATGTAGATGATGAAAAGAAAAAAATGGTCGATGAGTTGCATAGATTGGCCCGACTAGGTGTCCAACTAGTGAATTCAACCAAGGGTGGTGTCACGGTCCGTAAAGGGTTTGAATCGTCCTTTGTGATGGATGTGAAGTATAAACAAGGCCTTGATCCTATATTAGGTGAGTTGACCGAGTCGGTACTCAAGAAGTCTATTGAGTCTTACTCCCAATGGGGAGATGGGGTGCTTAGGTACCAAGGTCGATTATGTGTTCTGGATGTTGATCGTCTGAGGGAGAAAATTTTAGAGGAATCTCATAGTTTAAGGTATTTTATTCATCTGGGAGATACCAAGATGTACCGTGATCTACGGGAAGTCTATTGGTGGAATATTATGAAGAGAGATATTGCGGTATTTGTTGCCAAATGTCCTAATTGTCAACATGTTAGGTTGAGCATCAAAGGCCGGGAGGCTTGTCCCCAAATATAAGTATTCCACTAGGAAATTGGACGATATGAATATGGACTTTATTGTGGGTTTGTCTCATACCCGAAGGCAACATGATTTCATTTGGGTCATTATAGATTGGATGACAAAATCAGCCTACTTCATTCCCGTCAAGGTTTCTAATTCGGCGGAAGACTATGCCAAGTTATATATAATAGAGATAGTGAAGTTGTATGGGGTCGCTTTATCTATTATTTTGGATCGGGGTACTCAATTTACTTCTCACTTTTGGAAGTCATTCCAAAAAGGGCTAGGTACTAAGGTTAAGCTTAGCACGGATTTTCATCCCCAAACCGATGGGCAAGCACGGCGTACTGATTATACGTATCAGGACACTTCATCCAATACGTGCCAACGATCGTTAGTCAATAATAAACCCAACTAAGTGAGTTGAGGTGGAATCCCACATGGAGTGGTACATGCTTAAGATTCAAGAGCCAAGTTTAAATATGTTCAAGTCAATCATAGGTAAAAACATTTACGAATAAAAACATGGTTCAAGTTAGGGGGTGACACAAGTGACAAATAATAGGGGGTTTTGATTTTGACTATCAACTACAGCATTAAATAACACTAAGGAACAAGTATAGAGACAGGTTCTTGAGATGTAATCGGATTATACGCTAAGGTAGACAAATGGGTAATTGCAATTTATAATAAATAGTTGTAAATTAGTGAATAAGCTAGACTTTAGTGGAGATAAACTTTCTCTCGAACAATTTACCATGAATCAAATTGGTTTCTCTCGAACACCAATAAGCATCAATTAAGAACAACCTCCGCTTTAGTCCATTCACTCTCTCGAGCTGAATGTTAGGAAAGGGGTTTAGGATTCACTCTCTCGAGCTGAATGTGAGGAAAGGGGTTTAGGATTCACTCTCTCGAGTTGAACCCATGGCAACCCAATACCCACAAACCAACAAATAAGTAATCTTGGTTTTAAAACCTCTCTCTCGAGCAAGCCAAAATCATGAAGGTAGAGTTGCATTTGCAACTACAACCCATTAGATTAAGCCACAATTACTGAATGAAATCACTTTTAAACACCATTTAGACTATCAAATAGCAATACCCAGCAACTAAATCAACCTATAATTACACCCCAAGAATTGGGGTTTTAGCTAGACTTCATAAAAAGATAAAAATCGTTACCAATTTGTGTGTCCATCAACTGAGTAAGATTAATTTCGTATTTACAAAGGTCAAGGTTGAAGAATATCAGAGACCCGCTTCTAATTGTGTGAAAACATGCATTGTGTTCCTCTTTTTGAGTGTGAGCGTTGCATCTGATTCCTGATCTTTAATTGATTAACCTCTTTGTGTGAGTAAAGTATCATTGTTTATGTGAGGGCATTTAGATACTTTTTGTTGAGCTTGAACCTGCACAAGTAGCATGTATTACGAGAATAAGAATCTTTGGAAATGGTGTGTCACAACTTGAATCTTTGAGTACACAGTTGATCTTTGCATAAGTATTTTGAGTTTTGTTGTGTGTGTTGATGATTTAGTCTTGTGTAGCACTAATTGAGACATCCTATTTGAACTGCTGAACTTGAGGACAAGCAAAAGTTTAAGTTGGGGTGTTGATGAGTCCACAAATAGGACTCATCTAGGGCTACATTTTAATATAAATTGTGTCCTTGATTTATTATTTTATCTCAATATCTGATAAAAACACTCAAGTTTCATGTAGTTGAAGTTTTAGTGGAAGCATGGATACTTAGGCGCAAGAAGGAACAAAAAGGCTGAAAAAAACGAAGAAGCTGAAGCCTGAGCATAGCCAGGCATGCTTGGCGATTCGCCGAAGGGAGGCACTCCTCCCTTTGTTCTAGTACGCGAAGCCCTGAAGGAGTAGGATCAAAAAGGCGATAAAAGGAGTTGTCGGCGTTTCGCCAAATAGTCCCACAAAGCAGTACTATGTCGCCCAATGACACAGAACACGATGATGTTGAAGGCTAGTGCAAGAAGGCGATGAACTACACCAAACAATGATCGGCGATTTCAACAAACCTCTCCGAGCAATCCGCCAGCACTATTTTCTAAAGTCTACAAATACTAAACTCTTTATTAATTTTGAGAGTCGAACCATTATTATAATTTTCACAATAGAATAGTACTTTTTTGCTCTAAGCTTGAGAGGGTTTCAGAGATTGAAGAAGAAAAAAGTTTCATCTTTTAGATTTGGAGTTGGGTCTCTTGGATTCTTCATTCTTGGCCTGTAACAAGACTTAAATATTCATACCCATTTGAATGCAAGCTCATTTAGGTATAACTTTCTATCTCTTGTTCCTGTCTAGCTAAAACCTCCATTCTTGGGGTGTGATTTAGCAAATATGTGTTTATATTATTGTTGGGTCTTGTTTGTTGATAGGTTAGATGTATTTTAATCATGATTTCACCTAGTGGTTCTGGTTTAATTTAATGGGTTTGTAGTTGCAAATACAAAACCACCCATGTGTTTTTGGCTTGCTCGAGAGAGAGGTCATGAAATCAAGACCACTAGACTGATGTCTTAAGGACTGGGTCGACATGAGGTTCAGCTCGAGAGGGTGAGCCCTAGTCTCATATCCTAACGGTTAGCTCGAGAGAATGAGTGGGGTAAGGCACATGCTGGCCTTCATGCGGCAAATGGGTGTCGATAGGAACCCAGTGGAAACGGGGTAAGTTTCTCGAGAGGGAACTTATTTCCATCTAAAACTTAGCCTAGTCACTATTAACTTGAAAATTTCCTATCGGAAGCATGTACTCAACCATTTATATCAATTTATATTACGGTCACAGTCTATTAATTCTCAAAACCACTCCCTTGGGACATGACCCCAACCTTTGGTTGGGTTACGATATTATCGACCATCATAGACACTCGTACCGTAGGTTAGTCTCGTTGGTCACGAAAAGCATCAGTCCTTCATCGGCAAAGTATGTGAATTATGTATGGTTATGAGGTTTATGTATATTCTTTAACAACACTTTAAGAGTAAGGTGAATATGATTATGATCTAGTTGTGGTGTTTTGGAAGGTTATCCTCATGTACACACTTATGTATGAATATGCTATGATGTGAAAGGTTTCCTCACAATATGATGATTTTAAGGTTGAAATTCTTACCTATTGAATCTATGAGCAATAGTATGAATTATGTTGGATTGAGTGTCATGACATTCTTCCATGAAAATGAACTTAAGTCAAGACTTAATATGTAATCCGTAGGAACTAATTCTTAGCACCAAGTGGATATGGATTCTGGAAACTTGAATGCTAGTTGAGTACGGCTTCCCTATGAAAGCTTTTACACTAATTGAGTTTGGCTTTCCAAATGGGTTCCTTCTACCTTAGTTGAGTCTGGATTCCCGAAGTATGTATCTCATGAGATGGAAACCTTTTACCATAGTTGAGTCTGATTTTCTAGTACCAATTTCCTTATCCCATAAACTATGTGCCCACATTTGATTCAAGTATTGCATTAGATGGCTAATTTAGACAAGTCTAGACTTCCTCTTTCCTTTATGAAAATTTTGGACTTGAAATGTGTTTTTACTCTTATTGTTATAATGCTTTATGTTATGATATGCTAACTGGCTTACATGGGGCCTTTTGGGGTTCTATGTGCCTTGTTACGTCTAAGGGGTACCCCTGGGTCATGACACATTATTTGTACGGTGTGCATGTCGATGTCTTTACCAACCACAAGTGTCTACAATATGTGTTTAATAAGAAGGATCTGAATCTTCGCCAAGGAAGGTGGCTTGAGTTATTGAAAGATTATGATATGAGTGTTCTCTATCACCCCGGTAAGTCAAATGTAGTAGTTGATGCTCTTAAATGACTATCAATGGGTAGTGTAGTCCATACAGAAGTAGACAAGAAGGAATTGGTATGATATGTATATAGGTCGGCCCGATTGGGTGTACAACTAGTAGATTCCACCAATGGTGGTGTTATGGTGCATAATGGGTCAGAATCATCTTTTATGAAGGATGTGAAGGTCACGCAAGGTCTTGATCCAATTTTGGTAGAATTGAAAGAAGCGGTACTTAGAAAGTCTATTGAGGCTTTCTTCCAAGGGGGGGATGGTGTACTTAGATATCAAGGTCGTTTGTCTGTTCCAAATGTTGATGACTTAAAAGAACAGATCTTGACAAACGCCCATAGTCCTCGATATTCCATTCACCCGGGAACCACAAGATGTAATGTGATTTGCGGGAGGTCTATTGGTTCAATGGGATAAAGAAGGATATTGCGGGATTTGTGGCTAAGTGTCCAAATTGCCAACAATTGATAGTTGAGCATCACAAACCGGGATGTTTATCCCAAGACATAAGTATTCCTACTTAGAAGTGGAAATATTTGAATATGGACTTCATAGTTTGGTTGCCTCACACTCGGCGACAATATGATTTGATTTTGGTAATAGTATATCGAATGATGAAATCAAGCCATTTCATTCCCTTCAAAGTTTCTTATTCAGCGGAAGACTATGCAAAGTTGTATTTGAGGGAAATTGTAAGGTTCCATAGAGTACCGTTGTCCATTATCTCCAATAGAGGTAATCAATTTACTTTCCTATTTTGGAAATCTTTCCAAAAGAGTCTTGGAACTAAAGTTAAGCTTAGCACGGCTTTTCATCCAAAAATTGATGGGCAACCGAAGCAAACTATCAAAACTTTGGAAGATATGTGGATAGCATGTGTCATCAATTTCAAGGGAAATTGGGATCATCATTTTCCATTGATTGAGTTTGCTTATAATAATAGCTACCACTCTAGTATTTGTATGGCTCCATTTGAGGCTCTCTATGGTAGGAGGTATAGATTTCATATAGGTTAGTATGAGGTTGGTGAAGTTGCCTTAATAGGACCCGATTTAGTTCATGAAGCTTTTGAGAAAGTCTGACTTATTAAAGAGAGGTTAAAAACAAAACAAAAGTAGACAAATGTCATATGCATATGTTAAAAGAAGATATCTTGAATTTGATGTTCATGATTGGGTTTACTTGAAAATCTTGCCCATGAAGGGTGTAATGAGGTTTGGTAAGAAAGGGAAGCTTAGTCCCCGTTTTGTAGGCCCATATGAGATATTGAAACGTGTTGGTAAGGTTGCTTATGAACTTGATTTGCCTAATGAGTTGGCATCGGTGCACCAGGTTTTCCATGTCTCTATGTTGAAAAACTGTGTTGGAGATCCGACATCCCTAGTTCCCTTAGAGGGTTTGGGAGTTGATGACAATCTTTCTGATGAGGAAGTTCCGGTAGAGATATTAGACCGGCAAGTTAAGAAGCTGCTTCCGTGAAAGTGTTATGTAGGAATCAATTAGTTTAGGGGGCTATAGGAGGCCGAGGCAGATATGATGTCCCGATATCCTCATTTGTTTCCTTCTACTCCTCCCCTAGCTTGAGGTAATTAATTCCTCATGGTTTGCTCTGTGTTTGAATTCATGTGTGTTTTAGATATTCCCATGATTCCCTTATGTTATGCATGTTCATGAAAACTTGTGTTTTAAAAGAAAATGAGTTTATGTGATTGATTTTCCTCATGTCGTCATGCATTGAGTATGAGTTGGCTAGACTTTATGATATGAATTGATGAACATGCCATAGGTTGGAGTTGAGAATTTCTCCTTGGATATATATTTTGAGTACAGATTGCATATAGGCTCCATGAGATTGTGTTGAGCATGATTTTAGCTTGGAGATGGTAGTTCCTCTTTGGACATGATTAGTTTTGAAATTTTATGCATATTGGGTTGCTAGATGTAGTTCCTACCTTTCCATATGATGCATTGAGTATTGATTAACGCTCAACTACACCTCATCCAATTCTAGGTGTAAATGATTGTTAATCAGTATAAAACCCAATGAAGAGTTGGGGTTAAACCCATGGAGAGGGGTACGTCTAAAATTCAGCTATGAAGTAAAAACGTGATCTAATCAGTTATAGGAACAAAAATTATTGAAAGCATACAAATTGATCTAAAGGGATGACAACGAATGTCACATGGGGTGTTTGGATTTGTAATGAATAGCTGAAACAATAATGAAAACAAGGGAAAACAACAATATAGAGAGGAATTCTCAGGATATGATCGTTTATAAGCTAATTCTACTAAATGGGTAATAGAAATCTAACAATGAGTTGCTGAAAACCGTGGGTAGGCTGGACTTTAAGTGCAATAGTTTTCTCTCAAACAACTATTACGGCTCAATTGATTTATTTCAAACATCAACAATCTTAACAAGATAACTAGATGACAACCTTAATACATCAACTCTCTCTCGCTAGATGGGTAAGATTGGATTCAAGATTCACTCTTCCGAGATTAACCCATATTGACCTAATACCCACAAATGATTAATCAAGAGTTTTGGCTCCAAAACCTCTTTCTCAAGCAAGCTAAGAACTCAAAATTAGAATTGCATTTGCAACTACAATTCATAAATTTAAACTCAGATAATGATTAAACCCACATTAAAACAATAATTTCATCATAAAACAACAATACCGATACGATAATTAGACAAATAAACACATGATCACACCCCAAGAAGTTGGGGTTTTCTGCACATCATAAAAACAGAGAAACAGTTACCAAATGCATTAGCCAAGATCTGGGTAAGAGTCTCCAAGCCTCTACAATGCTTTCCAAGAATCAAATTTAAAGACCCACTTTCGATTCCTCAAAAATTCTGCAATAAGAATTCAAAAACGTAAGAGAAAACTCTAAGTCTAGAATGGGAACCGTAATATATGGGAGAGAACTCTCCAATATTACATTTAAAATCCAATTTATAGTTGCCCAAAATTTTGCCTGAAGAGCCATTAGGCGAGGTAAGTCGGGCTCGCCGAGTGGTTTAGCGATCCGCCCTTTGCTCTCTTCCATCGCCATTTTGAAATTATTCTCAGTATCCTCAAGTCCTATAACTTTGAGTGATCCATTTTATCATCACGGAACCAATCGAAGATTCACCGACTACCCATTTTTTTCACCGACTTGGTTGCTTCCATCAAGGTTGGCACGCTGGAACTTTAGGCGATCTGAAGAACTTCTCGGCAGTTTGCCGAGTGGTCTTAGCGATCACCAGGATTGCTCTTCTCCACTCCTTCAGCTTGTTTAGTTTCTTTTTTCCTGTTAGTGTCCTTTGCTTTGCTCCTTAGTCCACATATTTGAAAATCATGGCTTTAACATCAGTTTATAGAATAATTTAGGCATTTGAGGATACTAAAACTATCAAAACAAGCCCTAAATGAGTCCAAATCTCGGACTCATCAACACCTCCAACTAAAACTTTTCCTCGTCCTCAAGTAAAACTCAAGATGAGCAGTTCAATAAGGATGTCTACAAATAATGCTTGCATAAGACTGTAACACCTCAGAAATCTAATGAACTAAGTTAGAGCCTAACATGTAAACTAGTAGCCTAAATAGGGTTAACATGAAAATAAGAGTCGTCAAATAACCTCCCCTACTTATTACTAAGGTTTTAGGACCTAAACGTCAAAGGCATGACCCCCTCAAGGACCTCCCAAGGGACCATAAGGCTGGCCAAAAAGTTGTCAAAAACAACATGACTCAAGAAATGGGCACCCACTCTGATAACAGCAAGGTTAAGGGAGATCACAAATAGAGAATTGAATATTAGAATGCGGAAGCACAAAGAAAAGAAACAAAAAAAACTAACTAAAGATATGGGAAATTCGAAGGAAAGATCCACGAATTTCCAAGGATTAGATGTTCTAAGGCCTTGAAAAGATCCAAGTAACAACGTATAGATTTATGGAATAAATCTAACGCCTTTACTTGAGAAAACGAATCAAAACGATAGATTCGGATCTTGACCGCTTTATGAGTAACTAAAGACAATAATTAGTATGTAGAAACTAATCACCTTTTAAAGAATACCAAAAAGAAACCAAAGATATCACAAGAAGAAGTTACTTTATACCTTAAACTATGACTAGTAAAGGTTTAAAGATAAATTCTCAAAGAACAAGTCACAAAGGTTCAAAGAACTCTCTCAAATATTATTAATATCAATGTAAAATGTCTTTAATGAATGAAAAGGACTCCTATATATAGGAGAAGGGGAAAAAAACGTCCAAGGACCCTAGAAAGACAATTACAAGGAATCCTACTCTAGAAAGGAAATAAAGTAACCTAACTAGGAACAAATTTAGTACTTCTAGGAAAGCATTAAATGGTACTTAGGAGACCATAAATAGACTAAGGAAAATATTAATAACCTATATATAAATAAATAAATAAATAAGGTAAATCCCAACTAGGAAAAGAATCTTGACAATCTTGGAAAGTTTGACTAGTCTTCTCTCAAAACTTGGGCAGAAAGCAACTCTTGTTGTGGCTGATTCTTGGACTCTTCTTGACCTTATTTGCACGAAAATGGCCCTTAAAATTCCTCATCTTGGGCTTGAATTTGGCCCACCAAATAATTGTAGCATTTGGACAATTCCTCTCCCTTGGGCTTGAGCTCTTCTTCCCCAATAAAACACCTTTGGATCAGCGATTGAAGCCCATTGAGCTTATCATTGAACTCCTTGGTTTGAGATCTTGTTATGGGCCTCCTTGGAGTTTCTAAAGCGTCATCCTTGTCCTTCAATGGAGTAGAGCTACCTTGGATATTACTAAGGTTTTAGGACCTAAACGTCAAAGGCATGACCCCCTCAAGGACCTCCCAAGGGACCATAAGGCTGGCCAAAAAGTTGTCAAAAACAACATGACTCAAGAAATGGGCACCCACTCCCCGTGGGTGGACTCACTTCCCGTAGGTGGGGGTCTTGAGTTGAGGCTAGACCTCCCCCAATCCTCCAAGTCTCTAATGGAGACTACAACCATGCAGTACGGTCTGTAGATTCACTCACGCCTCGTGGGTGGGGCTCGTGAGTGGGTGGCTTGAGTTTGCCAAAAGGAGAGGTTGCAGACCCAAACAACGGACCTGTAGGATGGGGCATGAACATACCTATGGCCCGTGGGTGGTAGGTGTAGGTACCCCCTGCAAAAGCTGCTCAATCTCTGCCAAGGCTTAGTCAAGCCATTAATTCCAAAACTTATTATATTAGTATGGGGTCATTTTAATTAATTATTTTAGACATATATAGGTAGTTATTAACTATTAAACACCTCTTTAACACCTCATAACTGACAGGAGTCAAACTAAAAACCAACTCCCCTCTCCAATATTTCTTCTCCAATTTCGTGTGGAAATATTCCTAAGGTATGGAGGCTTTTCATCTATGGGTAGTTAGTTTCCACCCGTAGAGCCCTTTCAAACTTGGTTTTTAAGATTCCAATTCCCCCAAAATCCTAAGGTTTCAATCTATGCCATGGGTCTTCTTCCAAAACGTTTTCAATTGTTTAATTATGTTTTATTATGGTTGATTATGATGAATTACAATTGGATTAATGGAGTATTGTGGATTTATGATGAAATTCCCCATGGACCCATGACTTCCCCCATATGCTTAAGTTATGAACTGTTGATGTAGGTTGATTGATATTGGATACGTCAATCTATTATGTTTATGTTTATTGACTTATTGAATCATAAAATCCCCTTTACCTTGTCGTAAATATGGATGCTTGGGTTGATCTTGATTCATAGCCTTGAAGGGAAAATTTTTATGGTTTGTACATGATGATGAGGATTGTATATGAACTCATGATTCACTTAGATAGTGATGAACATGTGGATATCGTGTAATTAGGTTGTTGTTGCAAGATCCTCCTCCCACATACCCTTACACATGACTATGAACGAAAGGTCTATGATTATGATATTTTTGTTGTGTTGATTGAAAGGTTATTCTCATGAAATACTATGAACATGATGTGAAAGTTTTACTCACGTATTAATGATTCTAAGGTTGAAAGGACATTCTCACCTAATGAATCCATGAGCTACCATGATACTATGTTGGTTTGAGTGCTAGGCATTCTTCCATAAAAATGAATCTAAAGTAAAGACTCAACATGAATACTAAAGGGAATTAAGCTTAGCACTGAGAGGATATGAATATGTGATGGGAGCTTTTACGTCAGTTGGTTCGGCTTCCCAAGACATGTATCTAATGAGATGGAAACCTTTTACCTTAGTTAGTCCAATTTTCTATTCACAATATCCTTATCCCATAACTACGTACCCACATAGGTCTTTAGCTAGTGGATCCACCTAAATGCTAAACATGTTAGTTCTACCTTAGGCAAGTAGGACACCTCTTTTCAGTGTGGGGTATGACACCAGATTCCATGTAGCTCATGTGATCTATGTCGATTAAGGCTATAATTCCCTACATGACAAGAACATGATCCATGACATGACAAGAACAAGAATATGAAATATGAACAAGAACATGAGTTATGTACTATGATTACTTAAGAGGTTTTACTTAGTATGAGTGGGGGTACGGGACTTCACTCATGCATTGCACAAGTGAGCTTAGAGAGTGATTGTGGTATGTGCTTTTATGACATGATGCTTTATGAGTTAATGCATGTTTTCCATGAATATGAGCCATGAACATGAACTATATTTATGACTTCTTAATGAGCTTTGCTTAGTATGAGTGGGGGTATGGGACTTCACTTGTATGTTGCACAAGTAGACTTATAAATGGGCTAAAGTATGGTTTTCTTATGCTATAAAGATATGTGAATCCATGTATGCATGATATGAGTTGTTGCCATGAATGGTTTTACTTATTATAAGATATGAGCATGAATGACTCCTTATCTATGAGTGTTGGCTATGGATGAGGTCAAGGTAATAAATGCATGATTATGGTAGCGTAGGGTTGCTTATGAAATGGTTTGACTATGTAATTACTCTATATGTGCATGATGTCTTTTAAACTTGATAAAGGCATGATTTAAACTAAATGTCCCCTTTGTGCATGTTTTAAGGATTTTCTATGCATGTCTTTCATACTTAGTACATTATTTGTGCTAACCCATATTTTCTACATTTTCTTGTAAGTGTAGGTTCTGGTCGTTGAGATACACTTCTCCTTTCAAATAAACTTTGGGTTGACTATTCTGCAAGTTTGGTGAGTCCTCATGGTTCGAGGACAGGCTTATTCATTTCTAGTTTCCTTTTGTACTTTCCATTTTCAAGACTGTGATGTAAAGGGCTATGTCCCTAAGATTGTATTTGATTGTATTAGATGGTTCTTTGAGACAAGGTCTAGACTCTTATTTTACTTTTATGAAAAAGACTTCTATTGTAAAAAGTTTTAAATTCCGCATCATTTGTATGTACTTATGTTCATGATTATGCTAAGGGCTTGTATGAGACCCCGTTGGGGTCAAGTACGTCGTGTTACATCAAGGGGGTACCCCTGGGTCGTAACAAAGACTCAACATGAATGCACATAACAAGGTTCAAATTACTCATACAATGATCAATTGTGCACTCCAAGATTCAAATTGTGACTCACCGTTATCAAAGATAGAATATCAATGTATGGCTTAGTTTTCACCCTTGCACCAATTGATATTAGACTATTAGATAGTATCACACTAAATCTATGTTGATAATTCTTTTCTTATTAACTACCTCCTTGGTTCGGCAAGTAGCAATAAGATGAGTTCTAACCTTTCCAACCCTAAAAAGACCTTTAAATGAAAGAATTATCAATGCATGCAATAACACTATTCAAGAATTACTTAGTTACTATTCATACTTTGTTAATCGCTCATGGTTCCCACAACCCTAGTTGTGGATTTAGTTATCCATAGTAGCAAGAACACAATTAATATTTTTAGATGAAAAAATCATGAACTTACGTAATGAGAAGAATAAACCTAGAATCTCAACTTGAATTTCAAAGTCAAAATCTTCAAAACGAACTTAGGAAATCAAGAATTGCTAAAATTGCAAGTTAATCTCCAAAGCCCAAAACTAGAACAAAAGTAATAAGGTCTAACCCCCAAAAATGAGGTTTACATGCCCTATATATAGAAAAACAATTTCCAATGAAACAAGGAAATAAAGTTTCTGGATGCGGTTGTAGTTGACAACACTGACCTACGGTTCGTAGGTCCCTTTCGTGGTTTGGGACTTAAGCAATTTTCCAACTCCAAAAATCTGCACTCTCAGCCACAATTAACGGACTAGCAGGACGGACCGTGATTCAATGCACGGTGTGTGGATTATCCTCCGTGGTTTCATACTTAGATTTTTGAAATCATGTACTAGAACACCCTTCTTTAAATGGTTTGACGGACTTGTGGGACGGCCCGTAGGTCGATCTACGGTCCGTAGTTTGAGTTCGTGGTTCCACACTTGGTCAAGAAATCCTTGATTTCTTCTTCATGCTTTGCTTGTCCATCTACGATCACTATCTATGGAATGTGACTGGACCTACGGTCCATCAGTCACTTCCATAGATGCCCTTTTCTGCACAATTCTTCAATTGTGTCTAATACTTCCATATCCAAACTTATTTCTTGCAAACATGATAAAAACACATTAATACCAATACAAAATGGCCCTAGACACACCCAACTCCTAAGTAAAATGTATTAAAAATACCGTAAACTCACGATATATCAATACCCTCAACTTAAATTCGTTGTTTGTCCTCAAGCGACACACTAAGACTCTAAATGACACTAGTATAGAAGCAAGCAATTCAAGCACAAGCAATCACATGGCTCTCTATCCCGACTCTCTTTTTGAGTATATATCATTTCTCTTAGACTCAAGAAGCTAAATCATGTGGATCAAAATATGACAAAGATCGACCAATCAACACACAAAATACATTGTTTTGCTCTCACCAAGTTACCAACTTTCCGACAATGTAACTAGTGCCCTTACTTCAAACGAAATCCTTTTTCACACAATGAATATGATTGTGAGTACAAGGATTCATTCAACACTCACGCTGAGAAGTAATTTCAAGTATAGTTAGTGCTCAATACAATAAGCTTGCCCTTATTTTCACTGCTTAGACTCTCCAAACTAGTTATTAGGATCGCTATAGGATTTTTCTTAGCTTGCAACGTAGGCTCGGAGTTAGGTGTGGTACATTTAGGTACTTTTAGTGACTTTCTTCCCTCCTTGACATTACATTGGCCATTTACCTCTTGCTTGACCTATTTTTGGCAACTTTTCATCTCAATTTCTTTCCCTTCTCTCTTTTCAACCAAGGATGCGACTTTTGACTTTTTGACTCTTATTTCTCATTTTCTTCTTTTTCTTTTACTTTCTTTTCTTTTATATCTTTTCACAGTTTTCTTTTGCTTCTTTTCCACAAAGTCACTTCCTCTTTCATACTTTTTCCTCTTTTCATACCTTTTTTTTTATTTGGTTTCCTTTTTCATAGCCACCCTCAACTTATTCATTTTGGATTAGTTGAGGTGCACAATGTCCGATTTCAGACTAGGGCCAAGATCAAGGTAAATTTGGGCTTATCCAGCCTCAACTTAGGCTTTTGGCCTAAGTCGAGGTGCATATGTCCAAGGAGGGACCAGAACAAAGACAATGTTTTTAAGGGAAGGTGAGTTAGGTGAATCAAAAGATTTGGTCAATTTTAGGCTTAAATAATTGGATCAAAAGGGAATAATTCTATCATTGGGTAAGATCATTTTAGGTTTAAGTGGACTAATTTGAAAAATGGCCTACGATCAATTCCTAACTTCTAGCCTAGATTAACCTAGCAGGACCAACGTGGCAAGTTCTAGATTGGCACAAAATTGTCTAAACAATCAACCATTCTCACACACTCTTGACACATAGTTTCATTATTAGATTATCAAATTACCCAGTTGAAGTTTTTAGCTTAAGTCATGAGATCGGGTTGGTTTTTTATTATCATGTCATACTCAGAGCCATCACATTCAACTCATTCTAGCCTACAGATTATAGCACATATCACAAATTTTGGACATGTATTATTTTTTTCATTTATTATTATGTCATCATGCTTCATTATTTTTCATGCTTCTACACATACATTCCTAACACATGTCAGTTCAACAGATATTAAAATAGTCTCTTGGGGAAAAAGAACACAGGCGAGAAAACCCCAGGAGAGGATTATCAATTGGGTTACTCAGACTTCACCCTATCACTCACAATTTGTTTACCCCACCCCCAACAAAATGGAGTGCAACCTTCCCCAATGCACAAAAAGTAAAGAGTAAAGGATTAGGTGAAGCAAACCTGTGGTGCATAGCGCCGAAGACTCAACACTAAGCGGGTGGGTCCGGTTTCTTGGAGCCCGCTAGAACAACACTTTGGTCACCCTCAGTAGTGCCGACATCATCCATCACAGTACCCTGAGTAGTGCTATCAATTACTTTAACCGCACCATCAGTGGTGCTCACATCATCTCGCACAGTGGCCTCAGTGGTGGCCCTAGAACTCGAGGCCCCAAGAGCACTCTCACGAACCCTCTACACACGCAACTCCTCGTCCACCATAGATGCTCACCTAGCATAAGTATTCTACTGGCGCTCCCTCTTCTTTGCTCTTGCATCCTCATTGGCCTCAGAAGTGTGGCTAGAGTGGTGCCTCTTCCCACAAGCATGAGTGGACTCGAGTTTTGCAATGTCATCTCTGAATATAGCATTAAGCATTGTATCATCCGCCAATGCAGTAGGTACAAACTCTAGATCATCTGTGGATGGGCCAATGATGGCATCAACGTTGTTCTGGAGACTGTCTAACTCGGTCCGAAAAGAGGAAAGATATGTGGGCTGCTCGCTCGAGGACTCTTAACTTGAAGGCATCCAGGCGTTTATGAATGTCCTGGACCTTCTGGTCTATCATGGTCTCTATCCTCCACTCTATCTTCCCCCTCGGACTCTGTAATAGACTGTTGCCTCCATGGCTTCACATGATGAAACATCGCGGCCATCTGCACCTCCAATTTTTGAACAAGTGCAAGGGGTACGATAGCAGATCCCAATGAAGTGGTGGCTCTGGATGAGCTAGGGTCCCGACTGCTATCTGCTACATCAGTGTAGGGTGGAGGGGTAGGGTAATCACCCTGCATCTGCTATCTGCTACATCAGTGTTAAGCGCCCAAGTGTTGCCAGGACCATAGAGGAATCGGTTGATAGTAACATGCGATATGTCTACCTGAAAATCCTGGACCATAGTGGAAGTGAGTGGGGTCTAGGTTGTGGGCTTGGCTTGTTTGTGGATAGACCCTTGAAGTGTGGCAGCGTATGAAGCATAGAATTCCCTCACAATCTCCTCGTTGTAAGTCCAGGGCTACGAGTCATTCAATCGCATTTATGTTTCTTGAAGAGCCAGTGGATTTCGGGTATAGTGTGTAAACTCCTCGTGAGAACCCTGCGCTCCTCTGTGATAAGCCGAGCCATTTTCTCTTTGTCCTTCAACATCTTGGAATCCCTGTAGATTTGATATTGACCCTCAATGCACTATCTATTTGGCACCTCAGCAACTGGAGCAGGGTCGAAGTTAGGTTGAACTGGGATATTCCCCGAACTAGTTGCCTCATCAAATGAGGCAGCCTTATCATGTGAGCTGGAGCTGGTGGTGGAGCCAGAAGCAGTGCCAGCCTCAGAGCCGTAAGCAGGACCAGCTTTAGAGACGGAAGCAAAACCAGCCGTTGACCCAATCAGTGTGTTCTCCACATCAGATTGGGAGACAGTGACTATGTCGGTGACCACCTGCCGAAATTGATTTCGGGTAGTAAGAGGTGCAGTAGGGGATGTCCTCCTAGTAGGTGGGACATAGGCGGGATCCTTCTTCTTATCAGTATGTTCATTGATTAGCTTAAAAGACGGCGCCACGGACTTGGATTTGCTCTTTGGTTCCCAAGTTGATGCTTTCTTAGGAGCCATGGTACCTGTGGAGACATAGTTAGTACAAAAATAGACCAAATACACGCTTGAAAATTTTTTAGAGCAAAGAATGAACAAAAAGAAGAACAGAAAAAAAAATTGGGCAGTGACTGAACTCATGACCCACGATGGGTTCCTACGGTCCGTGGATGGATCCACGGTCCATAGGTCCCCCTCCGTACCCCAAAGTACCCAAAAGAGGGCTCTTTGATGTGAACCACGGGCGTGCAGAACAGTCTATAGATTGAACTACGGACCGTAGTCCACTATCGCGGTTCAACACTTAGCAATTTTTTGTGGTGTGAAGACCCACAGACCTGATCTACGGTCTGTAGATTGACCTATGGTCCATAGACGGGGTCTCGTCGGTCAAGTATTTGCTAGGTATCAGACATGCTTAAATTCAAAACCTTTTTTTTTTACAATTTCAAGCATTCATCCTAAGTGTAATCATGTATTTCAACACAATTTATAAGAGTTTGTCAACATGTATTGCATACAAAGTTAGGAACCCTAAGTCGAAACTTTCATTAAGACCAAATTTTCACCAAGTTGTTTAATTACTAATGACTACACAATCACTATCTATCGTCCCATGGGTGTTTCTAACATACAATTCATGCAGGACACCTAAAATTTCACACCCAAGGTCAAGATCCACTTCATCACTTCCTATAACAACAATGAATCGGAATTCAAAGTGAAGGGGAAGTCAATTACCTTACAAGTAAAGGAAGTGGGTGATGGTGTGATGACTTTGAACTTCCAACAACTTCTTACTAGCCTTCCAGTGAACCCGGACACCGGAACCTCTTGGAAACTGGGGAATGAAGGAATTTTGGGAGAAAGAAGAAAGAATTGACAATATGGGGGAATGAAGGTGGGCTGATTAATGGGATATGATGGTAATATGGAGGGTTTTGGGAGTGGAGATGTTACATAAATGGTTTGGGTGAATTTTGGTAATGGGGGGAATGTTTATACAATAGGGGGCTTTTATTTGAAAAAGGTCCAGGTCGGGTCAAGCAGAACTAGGGTTTGGACCCACGAGACCCCGTCTACGGTCTGTGGGTCGACCTACAGACTGTAGATGGGGTCCGTAGGTCGCTTACACACTTGGAAAAATTTAGGACACTTACCTGCGGACTACGGCTACCAATCACGGTCCGTAGTTTGACCTACGGACCGTCGATGGTCTCCATAGACCTCTGCACCAGAAATTTTCTGCAGATTTTGCTTTGCGTCCCTGCACATGTAGCAACCATTAGGCCTTTATTTTTACATTTTCTAGACACTTTTTAGACACGGACCCTATGCTATATCTAGAAAATACCAAAACAAAAAATAAAGCACCTATCTAAAGGAGTACAGAAAAACAAATAAACAAAGAAAACTACCAAATCGAAAAGAAAAACCTATAGTTAGCAAGATTCTATATCTTGGGTTGCTTCCCAAGCAGCGCTTGATTTAACGTCGTGGCACAACGCAGGCCTCTTGATTACTCAGAGTTCATCAAGATAATAGGCCTCAATAACTTCTTGGACACTTTCTGTGTTTCATCAATAGATCTTAATCCATTGCCCGTTTATCTTGAACCTTGCTCCCTCACTGTTTTCAAGCTCCACCGCTCCATGTGGGAGCCCTTGCGTGACTAAGAATGGCCCGATCCACTTGGATTTGAGCTTGCCCGAAAATAAGCGCAACATAGAGTTGAATAGAAGCACAAGATCACCCACAACAAATTCTCTCTTTTCAATCCTTTGATCATGATGCTTCTTCATCTTCTCCTTGTACAAGGCTAAACTTTCATAAGCTCTTAGGTGAAACTCATCAAGCACATTCAGGTCACTCATTCTCTGATTCGATGCGGCGCCCCAATCCAAATTTAGCTTCTTTAGCTCCCACATTGCCTTATGTTCTAACTATACCGGCAAATGGCAAGACTTCCCGTATACAAGTTGGTAGGGAGATATACCTATGGGAGTCTTGAATGCGGTGTGATAGGCCCATAGAGCATCATCAAGCTTCCTTGACCAATCTGTTCTATTAGCACTCAGTCTTTTGCAAAATCTACTTGATCTCTCTGTTGGGCACTTCAACTTGCCCACTAGACTACGGATGGTAAGGAGTGGCTACATTGTGGAGGACGCCATATTTCTTAAGTAATGCCTTGAACAACTTATTTCAAAAGTGGGAACCTCCATCACTGATAATCACCCTAGGTGTACCAAATCTGGAGAAGATATTATTTTTCAAGAATGCGGTGACACTTTTACCTTCATTGTTGGGAAGCACAATTGCTTCCACCCATTTCGACACATAATCAACCGCCACGAGAATATACTTCATCCCATGTGAACTCACAAATGGACCCATAAAATCAATGCGCCATACATCAAAAAACTCTATCACCAATATAGGATTCATAGGAAGCTCTAGCCTCTTTGAAATTCCTCCTTCTCTTTGGCAATGGTGACAAGAATTGGCGAAATCATGAGCATCTTGGTGGATGGTAGGCTAGTAATACACACACTGCAAAATTTTATGCGTAGTCCGAATACCACTACGATGCCCACCAACAGGCGATGCATGGCACGCCTGTAGTATACTCAACATCTCAACCTCGGGCACACAGCGACGAATAATCCCATCAGCACAACTACGATACAAGGTTCATCCCAAAAGAACTTTTTCACATCATGCATAAACTTTTTCCTTTGGTGGAAAGACAAATCTGATGGCACCAGATCACTCGCCAAATAGTTAGCAAAGTCTGCGAACCAAGGAATCAGATCATGAGAAGCAACCAATACCTGTTCATCTGGAAAAGCATCATTAATTTCTGCCCTATCACCAAGCTTGAGCGTAGCTTCTTCTTCCAATCTGGCCATGTGATCGACAATCTGATTTTTTGTCCCCTTTCTATCTTTTACTACAAAATCAAACTCTTGCAACAACAACACCCATCTAATCAACCTCGGTTTTGCATACTTCTTAGCCATCAAATACCTCAATGCAGAATGGTCACTATGCACAATAACCTTAGTACCAAGCAAGTAGGATCGAAATTTCTCGAATGCGAAAACCACTGCAAGAAGCTCTTGTTCAGTCACTGTTTATTTCTTTTGAGCCACATTTAGAGCTTTTGTAGCATAGTAAATAGGATGAAGAATCTTCCATCACCTCTGTCCCAATACCACACCAAGTGCCACTCCACTCGCATAACACATTACCTCAAACGGTTGTCCCCAATCCGGTGAAATAATGATAGGTGCAGTAACTAACTTGTCCTTCAACTCTCCAAATGCTGTTAGAAAAGCATCATCAAAATCAAACTTATACTCCTTTTCGAGCAGTTTGCACAATGGATGTGAGAAATCCTTGATGAACCTCCTGTAGAAACCTGCATGCCCAAGAAAACTTCTAACACCTTTAACAGAGATAGGTGGTGGAAGCTTTTCTATTACCTCAACTTTCTCTTTATCAACCTCAATATCTTTCTCAGAAATTCGATGATGCAGAACTATCCCTTCTTTCACCATGAAGTGGCATTTCTCCAAATTGAGTACAAGACTGCACTCTTAACACCGTTTAAGCACCTCGGCCAAAATGTCCAGACAACGATCAAAAGAGTCACCTACCACAGCGAAATCATCCATAAATACCTCAATAGTGTCCTCCACCATATCAGAAAATATAGACATCATGATATGCTGGAAGGTCACTGGAGCATTACACAACCCAAATGGCATCCGTTTGAAGGCGAAAGTCCCATAAGGGCAAGTGAAAGTGGTCTTCTCTTGCTCTTCTGGAGCTATAGAAATCTGATTGTACCCCGAATAACCATCAAGGAAACAATACCACCCTTACCTGTAAGTCGGTCCAACATCTGATCCATGAACGACATAGGAAAGTGGTATTTTTCTATCCAAGCATTTAATTTCCGTTAGTCCATCCAGACACTACATCCAGTCACGGGCCACATTGACACAAGCTCGTTTCTCTCATTCAGTAACACAGTAAAGCACATTTGTTGGGCACATACTAAAGAGGACACACCCAACTACTATCTGCAATAGGATAAAAAACTCCAGCATCCAACCACTTGATGATCTCCTTCTTAATTTCCTCTTCCATAAGCGGATTTAGTCTTCTCTGGTGCTCAATACTAACCTTCTGATTCGGCATGACTTGAATTTTATGAGAAAAAAACCAGGAGGATTCCTAATAATGTCCGCAATAGTCCACCTAATAGCTCGCTTGAACCTCTTCAACATAGAAACCAATGCGTCAACTTGTGCCACATTCAAATTTGCCGCAATGATGACTGGTAAAGTACCATGTTTCCCCAAGAATACATACCTCAAGTGTGATGGTAGAGCCTTAAGCTCCAATTTTGAAGCCTCTCCAACAGACGGTCTAGCAGGTGAAGAGTCACGATTATTCATGTTTAACTCCAATCTCTTTAGTTTTGAACAAAATTCAAACCTATCAAGTTCGGCGACCAATTCATCATAGACTTCAATACCATCACCCTCAAAGTTCATCATTACCACTGCTAGTGCATCAACACCCAACCTCTCTTCAATAGGCACCTCAGAACCACTCTCTACAGTATGTGTCACCATAAATACCGATTTGAGCTCACTACTCTGCTTCATAGACCTAGAGATATTGTAAGTTGCCTCTTCATTGTTCAATCGAAACTTCATCTACCCTTTCTCCATATCAACCAAGGCGCTCCTATTGGCTAGGAATGGTCTCCCAAGGATAATGGGAACCTCAAAGTCAACATCACAATCAAGTATCATAAAATAGTCCACCTTCACTAGTACATCTTGGAGCACACCAATGGTCTTCTTCACAGTTCTATCGGCCATAAAAAGTCGTATCGCAGTTGGTTTTGGATCCTGTAAAGCCAACTTCTTGTAAATAGGCAATGGCATCAGATTGATACTAGCACCCAAATCGCACAATGCCTTTGCAAAATGTAGCAACCCAATGGTGGTACAAGGAATAGTGAAAGCACCAGGATCCTCCTTCTTTTGCACAAGGGAACTTGTAGCAATAGCACTACAGTTTTGCAACTTATCATCATCTTCAAAACTCACGACCTACTTTTTAGTTACCAAGTCCATTATAAACTTTGCATAGCCAGGCATTTTCTCCAAAACTTCTATTAACGACACATTGATGGAAAGTTGCTTCAACATACTAATATACCTGCGGTATTTGCCTTCTTCATTCTTCTTCACTAAACTCTGTGGGAAAGGAGGTGGAGGTCTAGGCATGGGAAGAACTTTCTAGGTTATCTCCATTTCCTTCTCTGTCGCATTATCGAACTCTCCATTTACCTCAATAACATCATCATTTTTACTAGCCTCAACTTCAACCCCAGACGGCATAGGTGGATCAATGGTGTGCTTAGCCCTCAAGTAGTGACTGACATACAATGCCCATTGTTCTTTGGATTTTGGATAGTATTGCTAGGAAGTGTGCTAGGTTGACCTTGGTTTACTATAGTAGACAACTGAGTCATTTGCTGCTCAATATGCTTGATTGACACTGCATGGGTATCAACTTTTTGACCAATACCAAATAAGTCATTTCGCATCTCATTCACATTCTCATCAGTCGAATCAAACCTCTTCATCATCTTCTGCATCATATCCTCAATACGTGACATATTACCTCAAACCTCCTTATTACCAGATTCCCGATTTTGAGGAGGAACATAAGGTCCAACCCGATCGCTTCTGTTGCCATAGTTGTTCCAGTTGTAGTTGTTGTCGCGATTGTAGTTCGCATCCCGGACGTATTGACCCTCTTGGTTGTAGTTGTCATAGTTCCAACCTTGGTTTCCTTGACCTTGGCCCCAATTATCCATATTGGAACCTTGGGCGTTGAGTCAGAAACCCCCGTTTGAACATTCACCGCATAAGTATCCTTTTCATAGTAACATTCCTCAGCCGGTGGTGAATTTCTAGTCAAATAATTGATAGCATTTATCTTTTCAGTACCTCCGCTTACATGCTTCAATACCATCCCCAGTTCGGTCCTCATCTGAGCCATCTCCTCACGAATATCATTGGCAGATTGGTTAGTTGTAGCTTGGATTGCAAACGTGTTTCTCCCAGTATCTGAATTTCTAGTGGTCCACGCTTTATTGTTTTAGGAAATTTTCTCAAATTTCTCAGCGATTTGCTCAAAAGTGCACTCACCATATGAACCTCCGGCGATAGTATGAAGCACCACCTTACTATTGTCATCCTGCCCTCTGTAGAAGTATTCCTTCGAAAATTCATCATCAATGCGGTGATTCTGGACACCTCTTATGAAAGCAGTGAATCTATCCCAAGAACTACTCACAGACTCTCCAGGTAGTGCTAGGAAGTTGTTTAGTTTATCTTTGTGGTTCAACTTCTTTGACACGGGAAAGTGTCTTGCCAGGAACACCTTAGTTAATTTTTCCCATGTGTAGATTAAGTTATAAGGAAGCTTAGTAAACCACATAGCAGCATCGTCGTTCAATGATAGAAGGAATACACGCAAGCCAATGGCATCCATGTCCAAGTCCGGTCGACCCACACAACTCTTGCAAACACTTCTCAGCTTGGCTACGTGCACATGTGGATCCTCCGATGCCAAACCAGAGAACAAACTCCTCACCGTAAGCATCTGCATCAGGTTACTAGTCACCATGAATGTATGCCCCGGAGGTAGAGGGGTTAGAACAAGAGGTCCTTCAGATTCAACGGCGTTAAAGTTGACCCTATAGTTATCACGCAATCTTGGTCCTGGTGGAGCCTGTACCCTCAATGCATCTCCCAATAGATTCTCACCCTGAACCTGATTATTCTCATCACCAACCCTCAGAGGCTACAACTCAACCCAATCACCTAGATCTCCTCCGATAGGATTGACTGGGACTTCTTGGTTATTCATTCTTCATAAAGTTCTGTTCAATTCTAGATCATAGGGAGTAAGTGGTTCACCTTGGCTCCGTGTACTTGACATACACTAGAGTAGGAACCTGAGAGAAACAAAAACAAAAGAAAAAGTAAAATTAGGAAATATTTGGCTAAAGTTCAATAATGTAGTTAAACTTAATCTAAAAGCCTAATTCCCCGTTAGCGGTGCCAAAATTTAATACGCTCAAATTACACCTCCTTAAGGAAGTATAGGAGATCGTTATCAAGAAAAGAACCCAACTTTGAGGTTGGAGTCGATCCCACGAGGAATATGGTTTAGACTTAAACTTAACTTACAATTATATTCTTTTAGCCAACGTATTTCCAAAACAAGTAATTAAAGAGGGGGATTTGTGAAACAAATTCTGGAAATTATGTGAATAATTATTGAGCAAGATTCAAACTTCAGTTGTTATAAAGATGAGAGAGAAACTAGGGTGTATGTGTTCCCCATAAGCTCATAACGCGATAATCCTAGAAATAGTAATCCTTTCCTAGTATATTACATGCAAAGTGATAAGTTAAGTATCTCTAATTCCTTGGTCTGGGAGCTAGAGAATTTCACCCCGCACCATGGTCCGGCTCTGTGTGTATAATTTACTAACCCTTACCTCTACCTCATATTACACATCACATCAATGTATGGCTTAGTTTTCACCCTCGCACCAATTGACATTAGACTATTAGATAGTATCACACTAAATCTATGTTGATAATTTTTTTCTTACTAACTAGGTCCTTGGTCTGGCAAGTAGCAACAAGGCGATTTCAAGTGTTTCCAACTCTAAAAAGACTTCTAAACGAAAGGATTAACAATGCATGCAATAACACTACTCAAGAATTACTTTGTTAATCGCTCTTGGTTCCCACAACCCTAGTTGTGCATTTAGTTACCCATAGTAGCAAGAAAACAATTCATATTTTTAGATGAAGAAATCATAAACTTACGTAATGAGAGTAATAAACCCAGAATCTTACGGTCCGTAGTTCCACACTTAGTCAAGAATTCCTTGATTTCTTCTTCATGCTTTGCCTGTCCATCTACGATCACCATCTACGAAACCTGACTGGACCTACTGTCCGTGAGTTACTTTTGTAGATGCGCTTTTCTGCACAATTCTTCAGTTGTGTCTCATACTTCCACGTTAGAACTTATTTCCTACAAACATGATAAAAAAACATTAATACCAATACAAAATGGCCCTAGACACACATAACTACTAAGTGAAATGTGTTAAAAATGTCATAAAATCATGGTTTACCAACCTCAGGTGACTCCACCACGGGCGCCTTTCCCTTTCCTTGTGCCTTTTCCTACCTATGTAGGGAGTTTGGATTCCTTTGCCTTGGATACAACTGCATCCTCATTTATAACGACTCCTCTTGCCCGCTTGTGGGGTGGCATGTCTCTTCTTGAAACTTTGGGTCTAGCCATTTCTGCAAACCACATAAAAAAATGTAACAAAAGTTTCAGAAAAAATGCAGAAATTTAGTTGTGGAATGACTCACCGAACAGTTCGGCGAGTCACCGAGTCACTTTGGCGAGCCAGATCGGGCTCTCCAAAAGTGCTAGCACAAAAATTGTGTAGAATCAAGATAGGCCGGCGATGTTCAGGGCCATTCAACCAATCGCCGACAAAAATCGGCGAGTTAGAAGTGGCTCGCCGAAAGTTACAGTGTATTTTAGGGATTAGGGGCGTAGAAAGGCGATTAAGAGGTCCTTTCAGTCAGTCGCCGAGTAAACTCGGCCAGCTCAGGTTTCTCACCAAAAGTTATAGAACAAAATCAACCAAAATTGGAAATGAAGGGCGATCTGAGGGGGACTTTCGTGAACCACTGAATTATTCAGCAAGCTTGACGTAGCTCGCCAAACAGCCCAACTTGCCATTTTTCAACCCCATTTCTCAAAATCAAACCCGCAGCCCTTGAATTCAAAATTAAACATATACATCATTCAATTAACACTAGACCCATACTACCCATGCCCTCAGGGTACTCAGACTTTCCGCAATTTGGCTAAAATTAGCCATTTGATGACTTTTGCCTTTCAGAATGACGTCAAATGCTCCATCATTGGGCAAATTACTTCATTTAGCACAATTCAAGTTTACTTAGACCTCACCCCCACTATATCCATTACATATACACCGCAACGCAACAATTGAAACTCGATTTTACAAGCAAGAACATTGGAATCAATCACTTTAAAGCACTTCGGCACACATTCCAATTCATTATAGGCAAAACAACACTTAGACACGATTATAACAATTACCCAATACACAACAACAACAAAATTACCTATTGCATTTGATTTCAACAACAAATTTCAAGTACGGGGTTCAGAAAAACCAATCTTTATGCAGAATTTTAATTTTGAATTGTTAGGCGGCAAAGTTCTACAATTCCAAACAAATATTTGACACAAAAATCAGGTAAGAACAAGTAAATAACCAAAATCTAGAATTGGCTGAGAGGGTACGAGAGTTAAAAATGAGAGAAGATGAAGGATTTTGAAAAATTTAAACCGTTTGGCCTTTAAAACTTTTCAATTCTAGGCACCTTCGGTGGAGTAAGTCATCCTCGCTGAACCACTCGGCGATGCGCCAAGTGGTATTTTCATGCCGAGATTTACAGGACTCACATTAATTTTTGGGGTTCAAACGACGGACTAAGTCAGGTTAGCCGACCTGTTCGGCGAGTAACCATTTAAGCATTTAGCCAGCCAAGTTTTAGAGAGTTCCCCTTCACGCTTGGTGGTTCCAACGGCTGTCAAAGTCGGGATCGCCGACCTGTTCAGCGTGCCGCCGACAAGACTTTGGCTTGCCAAGCTACCCATTTTCCAATACTCTTCACTTTTAAGCCTGTACAATCAATAACGATTATTCAAAATAAAAAACAAAAGCATTAAATACTTGGATTGCCTCCCAAGGAGCACCTTAGTTAACGTCGTGGCACGATGAGGATACCAAATCAAGATTCATTTTTGGGGTTTGCCATTCTGTCACTAGGAAACCCCCCTTATTGTCTTGGATTCAAATGAGAAGAAATTTGACCCATTTGGGTCTCCAGCTGCTTAATAGAGACTGACTGAGAGGTTACTATCTGATTGAGAATTGAGACATCCTCTTTCATCTCTTTTAACAATTTTTCTGACCCTTCAACTTTGTTGAGAATGCATGAGAGAATATCTTCTGTATGACCACTTTCAGATTCCTTGGGCATTTGACGCTCATGGGAGGGATATACCTATCCTTGTCACCCTCTCGTTCCTTTCAAGTGGTGTTACAATCACGCCATTATCTGTTTCGGTCTCTCCATTCTTCATCTCTATTCCAACCAAAATTTCTACCGGGCCTTGGATAGTTTGCACGATAACCTCCTCCTTGATTGGCTAGGAAGTTCACTTCCTCATTGTACAACGCCTTAAATTGTGCTTTATCGGGGTTTACTCCACAAACAACCACAAAATTAACATTCTTTGTACTTGACCCATGACATTTTTAGCAAATATATCTAGTTAGGTCATCATTTTGGCAATGCTTTGGTCTCTCTATTGACCTGTTTCTATCTGCTCTTTTGTCACTCTAAATGTGAGAGGAGACATTTAATCCTCACGACTATACCATGCTTTATTTATCTTAGTCATGCAATCAAAGATTTGAGAAGCTACTTCATAGGGTTGTTGCATTATAGCATCGGGAACAAGTTGATCAACAACTCATTTGTTCACTGAGTCGAGACTCTTGTAGAAGTATTGCAGTAGCACATCATTTGGAAGTCCATGAGTTGGGCACTGCAACACTAGCTTCTTAAACCTCAGCCACGTCTCAAGGATTGGCTCACCTACCAAGCATTTGAAACCGTGGATGCCATCTCTGAGTGTCATCATCTTCAATAGGTTGAAGAATCTCACTTGGAATGTTGTGGTCAGCTCATCCCAAGAGATGATGGAGTCCCTCGATAACTCAAACAACCATTTGGTAGCTTCACCCATCAAAGATAAAGGGAACAACCTAAGACGGACTGATTCTTGTGATATTTTTTTAAATGAAAACTGACCACAAACGTCCACAAAGTTCCTAATATGCTCATAGGGATCCTCATAAGCCAGCCCCCCAAATAATCCTTTCAATTGTAGGAGCTGAAGGATTGTTCTAATGATGTGAAAAACAACATTTCCTTGAACTGGAGGTTGAAAACTGGCACCAACACCACCCAATTGAATTGGGTCATTAACATCATTAGGGATTCAAATATCGTCTTGGTGGCCTACTTGGCTACCATTACTCCCGTTTACACTCATCTATTCTTGTATTAAAGACTAACAACACAATACAAAACCAAAGTAAGTCGATTCAACTACAGCTAAAAAGATCACAATTCAACTTCAATAAAATAATTTCAAACAACACCACTCCTCGACAGCGACGACATTTTTGATTAACGCTTAACTAAACCTCATCTAATTCTAGGTGTAAATGGTCGTTAATTAGTATTAAACGCAACGAAGAGTTGGGGTTGAACCCACAAAGAGCGGTATGTGTCTAAAATTCAATTATGAAGTAAAAACTTGATGTAATCAGTCATAGAAACAAAAACTATCGAAAGCCTACAAATAGATATAAAGGGATGACAACGAAAGTCAATGTAACACCCCAACTTTTCAAAACGTCTAAATTAACTCGTATCTTCGTGGAAAGACAAAGAGAGTGAGTAATAAATTAAAAATTATGTGGTATGTCATATTTGAAGTGTTCAAGGGTTGTATCTCAAGTTTTGAAATTAAGTAAGTGACGAAATTAAAGTTGGCGGAAGTTATCGTAAGTTCCTTTTTAAGATTTCATTGAAATTTGGGTCAAATGCTTGAAGATTTTCTCCCAATATATAAAGATTTATGGAGCCCACGACCTATCGAATCAAAGGTCTACGAGTCTAGTATTCCACGCATTAACTGTTTGTTCATACAACTTCAGAATAGAGAGATATTTGCGTTTTCGTGGGACTGCGCAAGCAGGCACGTGAGGTGGGGCCCTAGGTCGGTGGAACTTTACATATATCTTCTTCTTCAAACTTTTTCTTCATTTTTAGCTAAAAACCAGAGAAAAATAGGGAAACCCATTTCTAGGATCAACTAAACATATTTTCTCGATTTAAGTCCCTGACGAAAGTCATTCTACGCGTTGGGCTCATCATCGTGGTATAATTTGTTTTATCGATTTTGTAGCATATCACACTTTAGTGTTGGGACAGCAAGGGTTTGGATATATTTAATGGTTTTGAAGCGTATTATGACCTTAAGATCGATGTAAGACCCTTCTTTCATCGACTCTAGCTTTTATAAGCAGCACATAGCAATTTGCACCGTAAATACATATATTTTATCGTATTGTCATGGTATCTTTTATTTTTGTGTGTTGATTATGGTCCTACCTTGTTATCGTATTGAGGGAGTATTGAGTAAAAGTCGTTAGGCCACGTGAATTTAGCAAAATAGGTATGTTAAGACTATTCCCTACTTACGTTATATTTCCTAAAAGCTTAGAAGCAATGTATTTGGGTTGTTATCCTTGGTATACTTGTAGACGTAATTGTTGATTGTTAGTTGCTCGAGTTGATATAATCCTCCCTTGTCGGGATTCTTTTTTAGTTAGTAGCATCCCAATGTAGGACACGACTTAGAGGGTATTTGTATAGGTTGCTTATAAATAAATTGATAGCTTTTAGCGGTTGGATTGTTATTATTGCCGTTAGGACTATGGTGGTTAGCTGCAGGAATGTGATCTATGCCTAGAGGGGCTATGTTCTGCCTACAAGGCTATATGGATGCCTAACAGGGCTATGAGTTGCCTACAGGGATATATTGTGCCTAGAAGGGCTATGAGTTGCTTATAAGGCTATAATGACGCCTAAGAAGGCTATGTGCTTCCTACAGGGCCATGTTGTTGCCTTAGAGGGCTATGAGTTGTCTATAAGCTACGTTGATACCTAAGAGAGCTATATGCTACCTATGGGGCTATATTAATGCCTAAGAGGATTATGTGACTGCCTACAGGGCTAGGGGACTACTGATAGGGGTATATAGGCTGATTGGCACCTTCTGGGCTTATGGGGGCCTGAGTAGGTGGTCTTGTGTGCTATTTGTACCTGCCGAGCTTATGGGGTTAGGTTGTTGTTTTATTATTTTTGATAAGTTTAGATTTAAGAGCAGGTCAGTAGACTTATCTTATCCTTGATTTATTTATTAGATTATTCCAGTATATCAGGATACCTTATCATAGTCTATTACTTTTCATTCTCTTTACATTATTTTGTACTGACGGCCCATTACCTTGGGGGCGCTGCATTCATGCATGCAGGTCCTGAAAAACGACTGAGTAGACCTCCTCAGCAACAGGAATGTGTTTTATCCGGTTGGCTAGCCCCTTTCCTCCGGAGCTTCCAGAGTTGGGAGGTTTGTTACCCTTTGTTGTATATATCTTTATGGGTAGGCTGGGGTCCTATCCTGCTAATCTTTACTACTTTTAGAGGCTTGAAGAATAGTGTGTGGGGGTGTATAGCTACGTTATGGCCATACTGGCCTATGTTGTTGGATTGCTGAAGCTTGTGAGTTGTTTGATGTATTGTATTGATATATATCTGTTTTTAGTTTTGGTATAGATATCATGGTGGCCTCGACGGCCCAATCAGGACTTCCGTGCTGGTTGGCTATTTTTTTCTGTGATCTCCTCGGAGTAGCTATTTTTTTATAGATCAGTTGACAGGGGCCTTGCCGGAAGATGACTTAGTTTTAAGCTGAGATATACTTGTTTGATTTCTTGATTGCGTGTGGCTGCTATGCGCTAGTAGTAAATGGTTCAACAGGGTTGGCTCGGGCCTAAGTTTTGGCATTAGGAGCCAGTTGCTCCCCTTGAGTTTGGGGCGTGACAAACTTGGTATCAGAGCAACGTCATATCCTAGGGAGTCTGCAACCCATTTCTAGTAGAGTCTTGTTTATAAATGTGTTGTGCACCACATCCGATAAGCAAGAAGTTACCGGGCATGTTAGAATTACTATCCTTCTTTTGCTCACCTCGTGATATAGAGCGGTGTCTTAGGGGTTGAGGTTTTTGGTTTATAACTAATACTTATATGCAGATAGAGATGACTGACACTAGACAGACCACAACTAGCCAGGGGCTAGATACAACTGCAAGTGAGGGTACCGGAAAGGTTCCACAGGTGGAGGTAGCCCATTGTGAGACCAAGGGGGAGACATCTTCTCAGCCCCCTATAGCTTCTCCACAACTTTAGGAGCCGCCGAGGGCTAAGGAATTCCAGCTCCACCAGCAGTACCACTTCTAGTTCCTCCTATTCCATCTGATCAGGATTTCAAGAGTGCATTATATATGTTAGCACAGTTAGTAGCTGCATAGTGCCAACCAGTTACGCCAGATGTTGCCGGACCTTCTGAAGGGCCCAGAAGTTCGAGAGTTCGTGAATTTCTTGCCTTGAATCCTCCACAGTTTACAGGGACAGATCGCAAAGAAGATCCTCAACCCTTTGTTGATCAGCTTCATAGGATCTTTAGAGTCATGCATGCCTCAGCGACTGAGTCTATTCCGTGATGTTGCAGTATTGTGGTATTAAAGTTGGGAGAGATCTAGGGGAGAAGTTACATCTCTACCCACTTGGGATAGCTTTATAGAAGCTTTCATAGATCACTATTTGCCTTGAGAGATTAGGGATGGCCGGGTAGACCAGTTTTTGAAGCTCTGGCAAGATGGCATGAGTGTCCGAGATTTGATTTATTGGCTAGATATGCACCAGCATTTGTTGATACGATGCATGATAGGGTACGTATATTTGTGGACGGGCTTGACTCAGACTATATCGAGGCTTGTTCTACCACTGCGCTAAATGATAAAATGGATATCTCGGGGATTCAGGCCTTTGCACAGGGCATAGAAGATCACTAAAATCTACAGTATACGAGTGAGAGCGTCGAGAGAGAGAGACAGAAGTGGGACAGGAATAGTCAGGACTAGGTGAGGGTTCACAAGCATCAGGCTCGTAGTAGTAGAGGGGTTCAGGTCATGCTAGGACAGCCCCGCCGCGTTGCGCTACTTATGGTAGGATGCATTTTGGGAAGTGCAGACAGGGTTCCACATGTTGTTATTCTGGTGGACAGGAGGGGCATGGGTGGAGAAACTGCCCTGCCATAGGTCAGGGTGGTATAGGTCAGTCGACCAGGTCAGTAGTAGGTTCCTCCTCATCAGCATAGTTACAAGGAGTGGACCCCAGACTTCAGCGCGTAGAGGTAGAGGCTGAGGCAGAGAGGGAGCATCTAGTTCTAGTAGTGGATAGAATTTTACATATTCATTAACCAGCAGATAGAACTCAGAGTCATCACCAGATGTTGGGACAGGTAAATTGATTGTTTGCTCCCATTGTGTTTATGCTTTGATAGATCATGGATCTACTTTGTCTTATGGGACTCCATTTATAGCGGGGAGGTTATGTATAGTAGCAGAGTGATTAGATCGACCCTTTATTATAACTACACCAGTTGGTGAGTCTATTGTTGCCAGGAGAATCTATCGAGGTTGCACGATAGAAATTATCGACGTCAGACCTCTGTACATCTCGTAGAATTAGAGATGCTCAATTTTGACGTCATTATGGGTATGGACTGGTTAGCGTCTTGTTATCCTAATGTTGAGTGCCGGACAAAGATTGTTAGATTCCACTTTCCAGGTGAGGCAGTTCGGAAATGGAAAGGCGATACAGCAACGCCGAAAGGTAGGTTTATTTCCTATCTTAAGGCAAGGAGGATGATTACCAAGGGTTGTATTTATCATCTTGTTCACGTTCATGACATAGATGCAGAACCACCGACTCTTCAGTCTATTCCGGTAGTTAATGAGTTTCTGGATGTATTTCCAGACGAACTCTCTGGTATCCCTCCAGAACGTGAAATTTATTTTTCTATCGATATGCTACCAAGTACACAACCCATATCTATCCCTCCTTATAGAATTTCTCCTGCTAAGCTAAAGGTGTTGAAGGATCAACTGAAAGACTTGCTGGATAAAGGCTTTATTAGGCCTAGTGCTTCACCATGGGGTGCACCAGTGTTGTTCATAAGGAAGAAAGATGGCTCACTAAGAATGTGTATCGATTACCGACAACTGAATAAGGAAACTATAATGAATAAGTATCCCCTTCCGAGAATAGATGAATTGTTTGATCAGTTCCAAGGTGCTAAGTGTTTCTCAAACATTTATTTAAGATCAGGGTACCACCAGATACGAGTTCGGGAGAAAGACGTTCCAAAGACAGCTTTTAGAACTAGATATGGACACTTTGAGTTCTTGGTAATGTCGTTTGGATTAACTAATGCCCCAGCAGTGTTCTGGACCTGATGAATAGTTTATTCAGGCCGTATCTAGACTTGTTTGTGATTGTACTTATTGATGATATTTTGGTGTATTCACGTTCAAAAGATGAGCATGCAAATCATCTGCGAGCAGTCCTTCAGGTTCTTCGAGACTGAGAACTTTATGCAAAGTTTTCTAAGTGCGAGTTCTGGTTGGACTCTATAGCTTTCTTAGGCCATAGTGTATCAGATGCAGGCATTGCGGTTGATACACAAGATTGCGACCATAAAGACTTGGCCCAGACCCATGACTCTGACTGAGGTTCGTAGTTTCTTAGGGTTAGCTGGGTACTACAGAAGGTTTATAGAGGGGTTTTCTTCAAATTTCAACCCCATTAACGAAGCTGACTCAAAAAGCAGCTAAGTTCCAGTGGACTGAGGCTTGCGAGCATAGTTTCTAGGAGTTGAAAGACAGGTTGACATCAGCACCAGTTCTTGCATTACCATACAGTTCAGAAGGCTATGTGGTGGATTGTGATGCTTCTGGTGTTGGGTTGGGATGTGTTCTAATGCAACATGGTAAGGTTATCGCATATTCTTCAAAGCAATTGAGGAAGCATGAGATGAACTATCCAACCCACGATTTAGAGTTAGCTGCAATTGTGCATGCGTTAAAGATCTCGAGACACTATTTGTATGGCGTTCATGTTGACATCTTCACAGATCATAAGAGCCTTCAATATATATTTAGACAGAAGGAGTTAAATTTGCGACAGCGCCGATGGCTTGTGTTACTGAAAGACTACGACATGGATATTTTATATCATCCAGAAAAGGCAAATGTGGTAGCCGATACCCTCAGTCAAAAATCTATGGGTAGTTTATCTCACTTAGGTGTTGAGAAGCGGGAGCTAGCGTGAGAGCTTCATCAGTTAGCAATCTTAGGAGTCAGATTGTTAGAGGCAGATGATAGTGGGGTCACAATTCAGGATACAGCCATATAATCTCTAGTTGTAGAAGTAAAATCATGGCAACAAGAGGATCCTAGCTTCGAGAAGCTTAGAGCCAAGGCTCAGGATCAACAGTTTTTAGCATTTGATATATCAGGAGATGGAGTCCTCAGATGTAATCGTCAATTGTGTGTTCCAAATGTTGCAGGGCTTCGACATCGAATTATGGAAGAGGCACATCATTACTGTTATTCTATTCACCATGGTTCGACGAAGATGTACCATGATATTAAGGAGATTTATCGGTGGCATGGAATGAAAAAGTACATTGCTAAGTTTGTGGTGCATTGTCCTAACTGCCAACAGGTAAAGGCTGAGCACCAAAAACCCGCTGGTCTAGTTTTGGAGATAGTCATTCCTTTGTGGAAGTGGGAAACAATTAATATGGATTTTATTACAGGGTTACCTCGATCGCATCACAAGTTTAACTCTATTTGGGTAATTATTCATAGACTAACAAAATCAGCCCACTTTTTACCAGTCAGGGCTACTTTTTCTGCCGAAGACTATGCAGGGCTCTATATTAGAGATATTGTTAGGCTACACGGTGTCCTAGTATCTATTATCTCTGATAGACGAGCACAATTTACCGCCAATTTCTGGAAGTCCTTCCAGAAAAGATTAGGGACACAGGTTAATCTTAGTACCACCTTTCACCCTCAGACATATAGTCAGGCTGAACGCACAATTTTGACACTTGTAGATATGTTACGAGCGTGCACGCTGGACTTGAAGGGAAGTTGGGATGACCACTTGCCTCTTATTGAGTTCATATACAATAATAGTTATCATTCCAGCATCGAGATGACACCTTATGAGGCTTTGTATGGGAGAAAATGTAGATCCCCCATTGGATGGTTCGACGTTGGTGAGCCAGGGTTGATTGGACCCGACTTAGTCCAGCAGACAGTGGATAAAGTTAAGATCATTCGGGAGAGGCTGCTAATAGCTCAAAGCCGACAGAAGTCATACTCAGATGTGCAACGAAGGGACTTAGAGTTTTGTGTCGACGACTGGGTATTCTTAAAAGTCTCGCCTATGAAGGGTGTTATGCGATTTGGCAAAAAAGGAAAGCTTAGTCCAAGATTCATTGGGCCATACCGGATCCTTCGGAGGGTAGGACGAGTTGCTTATGAGTTAGAATTGCTCTGGGGATAAAATATGTTCATCCAGTTTTCCATGTATCGATGTTACAGAAATGTGTAGAAGACCCTTCTCGGGTTGTCCCAGTTAAGGATGTTCAGATCACAGAGGAGTTGTCCTACGAGGAAACTCTAGTTGCCATTTTAGATCGGTAGGTCCATAAATTGAGGACCAAAGAGGTGGCTTCGGTTAAAGTATTGTGGAGGAATAAGAATGGAGAAGAGGTGACCTGGGAAGATGAGGATGGCATGAGGTCCAAATATCCTCACTTGTTTCATACCCCAAGGTGATGGCATATCAGTTTATATTAGGACAGTAAGGTAAGATACCTATCTGATTTATATATATATACAGTCTTGCTTATTATTATTGTGGTTGTCGTTGTATATCTGCTTGCATTGTTATGGTGGAGCTATAGCGCTTAGCTATTTATGTCGTCATGTGAGATGCCTAAGTTAGAAATTTTGCATTTTAGGTTCTTGGATAGTGACTTCTACAAAGGAAACACTGCCTAACTTTTGGCAACTCCTAAGGACTGAACAGCGTGACTCAGATTTTTCATTCGAGAACTAATGTTTATAAGGGGGGAAGGATGTAACACCCCGACTTTTCAAAACGTCTAAATTAACTCGTATCTTCCAGGAAAGACAAAGAGAGTGAGAAATAAATTAAAAATAATGTGGTATATCATATTTTAAGTGTTCAAGGGTTGTATCTCAAGTTTTGAAGTTAAGTAAGTGGCGAAATAAAAGTTGGCGGAAATTATCGTAAGTTCCTTTTTAAGATTTCTCTGAAATTTGGGTCAAATGTCTTGGAGATTTTCTCCCAATATATAAAGATTTATGGAGCCCACGACCTATTGAATCAAAGGTCTACGAGTCTAGTGGGACTGCGCAAGCAGGTACGTGAGGTTGGGCCCTAGGTTGGTGGAACTTTACATTTAACTTCTTCTTCGAACTTTTTCTTTATTTTTAGCTAAAAACCAGAGAAAATAGAGAAACCCATTTCTAGGATCAACTAAGGTACATATTTTCTCGACTTAAGTCCTTGACGAAAGTTGTTCTACGCGTTGGGCTCATCATCATGGTATAATTTGTTTTATCAATTTCGTAGCATATCACACTTTAGTGTTGGGACAGCAAGGGTTTGGATATATTTGAAGGTTTTGAAGCGTATTACGACCTTAAGATCGAGGTAAGACCCTTCTTTCATCGACTCTAGCTTTTATAAGCAGCAAATAGCAATTTGCGACAAAAATACATATATGTTATCGTATTGTCATGGTATCTTTAATTTTTGTGTGTTGATTATGACCCTACCTTGTTGTAGTATAGAGGGAGTATTGAGTAAAAGTCGTTAGGCCACGTGAATTTAGCGAAAAAGGTATGTTAAGGCTATTGCCTACTTACGGTATGTTTCCTTAAAGCTTAGAAACCATGTATTTGGGTTGTTATCCTTGATATACTTGTAGCCGTGATTGTTGATTGTTGGCTGCTCGACTTGATATAATCCTCCCTTGTCGGGATTATTATTCAGTTAATAGTGTCCCTATGTTGGATACGACTTAGAGGCTATTTGTATAGGTTGCTTATAACTAAACTGCTCTCTTTTAGTGGTTGGATTGTTATTATTGTCGTTGGGGCTATTGTGGTTAGCTGCAGGAATGTCATCTATGCCTAGAAGGGCTATGTTCAGTCTACAGGGTTCTATGGATGCCTAACAGGGCTATGAGTTGCCTATGGGGCTATATTTTGCCTAGAAGGACTATGAGTTGCCTACAGGGCTATATTGACGCCTAAGAAGGCTATGTGCTTCCTACAGGGCCATGTTGTTGCCTAAGAGGGCTATGAGTTGTCTTTAAGCTACGTTGATGCCTAAAAGAGCTATGTGCTACCTACGGGGCTATATTAATGCCTAAGAGGACTATGTGACTGCCTACGGAGCTAGGGGACTATTGAGAGGGGTATATAGGCTGATTGGCACGTTATGGGCTTATGGGGTCTTGAGTAGGTGGTCGTGTGTGCTGTTTGTACCTGCTGAGCTTATGGGGGCTTGGTTAGGTTGTTGTTTAATTACTTTTTATAAGTTTAGATTTAGGAGCAGGTCCTTACACTTATCTTATCCTTGATTTATTTATTAGATTATTCCAGTATATTAGGATACCTCATCATAGTCTATTGCCTTTCATACTCTTTACATTATTTTGTACTGACGGCCCATTGCCTTGGGGGCGCTGCATTCATGCATGCAGGTCCTGACAGATGACTGAATAGACCTCCTCAGCAGCAGGTTTGACTTTTATCCGGTTGGCTAGCCCCATCCCTCCGTAGCTTCCAGAGTTGGGAGGTTTGTTACCCTTTGTTGTATATAGCTTTATGGGTAGGCTGGGGCCCTATCCCGCTAATCTTTACTACTTTTAGAGGCTTGCAGACTAGTGTGTGGGGGTGTATAGCTACGTTATGGCCATAATGGCCTATGTTGTTGGTTTGCTGAAGCTTGTGAGCTATTTGATGTATTGTATTGATATATACCTGCTTTTAGTTTTGGTATAGATATCGTGGTGGCCTCGACGGCCCAATCACGACTTATGTGCTAGTTGGCTATTTATTTATATGATCTCCTGGGAGTAGCTATTTCTTTTATAGATCAGTTGACAAGGGCCTTGCCGGCCGATGGCTTAGGTTTAAGCCGAGATATACTTGTTTAATTTTCTGATTGCGTGTGGCTGCCATGCGCTAGTAGCAAATGGTTCAGCAGGGTCAGCTCGGGCCTCAGTTTTGGTATTAGGAGCGAGTTGCGTCCCTCGAGTTTAGGGCGTGACAGTCAGATAGGGGGTTTGGATTTGCAATGAACAACTAAAACAACAATGAAAACAAAGGAAAATAACAATACAGAGAAGAATTCTCGGGATAGACTTTAAGTACATTCGTTTTCTCTCAAATAACTATTACGCCTCAAGTGATTTATTTCGAACATCAACAATCTTAACAAGATAACCACCCCACAACCTTAATACATCCACTCTCTCCAGATAGATGGGTAGGATTGGATTCATGAATCACTCACTCGAGTTGAACCCATAAACACCCAATACCCACAAATCATTAATCAAGGGCTTTGGCTCCAAAACCTCTTCTCAAACAAGATAAGAACTGAAAATTAGAATTGCATTCGCAACTACAATTCTGAAATTAAAACTCAGCTAATGATTAAACTCACATTAAAACAACAATTTCATCATCAGACAACAATACCCATACGATAATTAGACAAACAAACACATGATCACACCCCAAGAAGTTGGGTTTTAGCTACACATCATAAAAATAGAGAAACAGTTACCAAATTCATCAGCCATGATCTGGGTAAGAGTATCCAACCCTCTACAATGCTTTCTAAGAATGAAATTCAAAAACCCACTTTCGATTCCTCCAAAATTCAACAATTAGAACTAAAAAATTTAAGAGAAAACTCTAAGTCTAGAATGGGAACTGTAATATATGGGTGAGAACTCTCCAAAATTACATTTAAATCCAATTTATAGTTGACAAAAATTTGGCTTGAAGCGACATTAGGCGAGGTAAGTCGAGCTCGCCAACTGGTTCGGCGATCCGCCCTTTGCTCTCTTCCATCGCCATTTTTAATTGGTTCGCAGCATACTCAAGTCCTGTAACTTTAGGCGATCCACTTTGTAATCGCGGAATTGATCGGCGATTCACCGACTGCCCACTGTCACCGACTTGGTTTCTTTCCTTGGGGCTGGCACGTTGGAACTTTAGGCGATCTAACAAACCACTTGGCGGTTCGCCAATTGTTCTTGGGAATCATCAAAATTGCTCTTCTCCAGTCTTTCAACTTGTTTAGTTCCTTATTGCCTGTTAGTGTCCTTTGCTTTGATCCTTAGTCCACATACCTGAAAATCCATGCTTAAACATTAGTTTAAAGCATAATTTTGGCATTTGAGGATGCTAAAACTATCAAAACAAGGCCCTAAATGAGTCCGAATCATGGACTCATCAAGTATGTTTAGCTTGGAGGTGATGTTTCCTCCTTGGCTGTGTGCATTTTTATGAGGTACATGCCTGATGAGTTGCTAGTCTTGACTCGTTTCCTTTAAAAGTGTCTAGAATTCCATTTTGTAACACCCTGGATACTAGTACACCAAACTAGAGCCACAAGCTAAGGTTCTAAGGTTTGATGTATGTGAAATAGAGTCGTAGATGAGACTTTACGTGCTTAGAATGAGGGGTTTAGTGGTTGAACATCAAGGTACGTATTAGACCTCGAAATATAGAAGACCATTTAGAGTTTGGTTGAGCATGGGAAGGGCAAGCACCAAGGCAAAAGGGCAAGCCTAAGCAAAGGAGCCAAGGAAACCCAACCTTGGCAAGCTACTGCTTAGGGTCCATGATCACTTTCACGGCCAGTGGTCATGACCACGGACCATGAAGTGATCCGTGAAGATGCCTTAGTCACTTGGGAGGCAAGGCCTTGAGGTCAAGCTACTACCCTAAGTTCACGGCCAGTGGTCTGGACCACGGTCCGTAGAAGTTATCGTTAAGGTGCATTAGTGTTTTAGGGGCTTGGAAACTGGGGGAAGACACTGATCAAGGGACCACGGGCACAACCACAAGCCGTGGTGCCCTTGACAGTCCTTACAAGTGGGCGTGACCACCAGACGGGGCTGCCTAGTTTAGGGTTTTTAAGTAAATTACTATTCGACTTATATTAAGTGGGGGTCATTTTGTAAGGGTTTTATACACACATATATATATACTTTTAAGTAATTACCCCCAAGTTTAAGTTACTTTACACTAGACCTAAATCAAAATCCCAAATCACTCCTCTCTCAAATATTTCTCTCTCTAAGAAGAACCTTTATTGAAGAAGAAGCTAGGGTTGAAGCTAAGGTTAAGAACAAAGGATCCATTGCTTAAGGCTTGGGCTAGGGCTTTGATTAAGGTATGTTTATATTTTCATCTATGGGTTCTTCCACCCATAGAGTACCCTAGAATTTCCCCTAATTTGTGAAGAAGAACTCGAATCAAACTAGGGTTACTTCCAATGTATGGGTTTTAGGTGGTACGATTCCAAATGGATGGATACTACTCATATATGATTAATTAAGTATTGATTCATTATAATATGAAGAATTTATGTGAATTCCTTGATTATCCCTAATATTCTGAGTATGTGGGTTAATGTCTTTTGATGAGGAATTGATAGTTCTTGATAGATTTTCTAGAATTAACACCATGAATAGAACTTATCTAAGAATGGGAATATGAAATCATGAATTGATCTAGACTTATGAATGTATATAGAATATGAATGAAAATGATTAGAATTGGGGCTAATGTGTCTTGTGATCTAAACAAGTATGATGATTGTGGGTAAAGCTTGAATGTAGGGTTTGAAGACAATTTTGATCACTAGGGCTTAAAGAGTAAGTCTAATATGATGAACTAGCTTGCATAGAATTAATATACAACATAGATAGAGTTATGGTGGAAAGGCTTTCACCCACATGATATACCTTGAACTATATGAATGCTTGTATGTAAAATGTGAAAGGTCTTCTCACATAGAATGATTTTAGATTGAAAGTCTAATCACCTAAAATGAATCATGCTTGTTAGTATAGAATAGCTTGAAGTTGACTCTTATGATTCCTTCATATGTAGTTGACTTATGTAGCTTGGGATGGTAGATCTTATGGTAGCTTGGGATTGAGGAATTAAGCTCTCCTAAGGTTATCTTGAGCTAGCATTGGTAGGATGATTTTCATGGTAGCTTGCATTAGTATAGGCTAGTCTATACTCTCCTAAGTGTAGTTTGAACTAGCATTGTTAGAATGCCTTCATGGTAGCTTGACTTGGTTAGGCCAAGACCATTTCATGGTAGCTTGCATTAGTATAGGCATGGTAGCCTAGGATTGAGGATATATACTCTCCTAAGGGTAGCTTGAACTAGCATTGTTAGAATTCCTTCATGGTAGCTTGACTTGGTTAGGCCAAGACCATTTCATGGTAGCTTAGGATTGAGGATTCATAGTCCCCTAAAGGTAGCTTGCATCATATTGAATGTTTGCATGTTAACTAGGTTGGAATACTTGTATCATTTCTTGGATATCTTAGATTGCATAATAGGGTGTTTTCCATTGTAGTTAGGTCTAGCATAGTAGTATGCCATTCTTTTATAGTCTAGAATGATGAATAGTAAGCATTGAGTAAGATAGCCAAAAGGAGTACTTAGTGTGAATGGTAGTATGGAATGCCATTCATACATGGCACAAGTATGACTTGAAGCTACTTATGAAGTGTCCTCTTATGTGATGTATGCTAGGTTGGATTGTTGTTATAGTTGCCTTCCATGATAAGATTGACTTAAGTTGATAGTTCCTTGTCAATATAAAGTAGGTCTATAGTGACACCTAGAAATGGTAAATATTAATATGGTGACTTCAAGGATATGGTTAGTGTGTGTGGTATTATGGTATGCCCCACATGCATTGCATAAGTGTGCCTTGAGGTTACCTAGGAGTATAAGTGCTCTTATGTTATGAAAATCTAGGTCTTGACTATGAAGGTGGAGTATGACCAAGAATGACCAAAGAGAGGTACTTAGGTTGGATAGTATTATGGGATGCTATCTTTGCCTTGCACAAGTATGCTTGGAGGTGGCTTGTGAAGCAGTCCTCTTGAATATGAAAGACTAATGGTTGAAGTTTGAAATTATGAATGTCTTATGTTGACTTTCTATGATATGAAGCTTATGTTTGAGTTTATGCTATATATATGTTATTGTCTCTTACGCTTATGTCTTATGTTGACTAACCATTTGAGATGCTTTATGATGTTTACTAGCTTTCATACTTGGTATATTTTGTACTAACTCATATTGCCTACATTCTAATCAAATGTAGGGTGTTGGGAGATTGAGTTGTTTGAAGGCTAGGTTCGTAAGGTGCAAGAAGACTTGAAGATTTGTGAGTCCTCATAGTTTCGAGGACAAACCCACTGTGTTCCTTTTTATCATTTCCTATGTTTTAGACTTTATATGGGCTCCGTCCCAAGACTTTTATTCATGTTATTCATAGATGGCTTGAGACGAAGACTTCGTAAAGAGTTCCGCTTGCTTATGAAAATGTTTTAGATTGTTTGAAAGAAAGTTTGTAATTTTCCCTACTTTTCTATGATGTTATCTAATGATGATGCTAAGGGCTTGTATGAGACCCCTTCGGTGTCAAGTATGCCATGTTACGTCTAGGGGGTACCCTGGGTCATGACAAACTTGGTAATCAAAGGAAAAGGTTTATAATGGTTCTAGGATTGTCTCAAACCACATCTATGTAGTGTTTTATTCATGGGTGTGAGTCGCGACATATTTATGAATAGGAGGCTATTAGATGCTTTGGAAAAATCTCACTTCTTCATTCTCTCAGTCGTGCCATAGAGTTTGGCTTTAGTAGGCCCTTTTTCTAATATGTGCCCATTGTTTTTCAAGGTATGGCTAAATACAAGGGAAAATTCTAGGATAGAAGAGGAAGACAATGGGGGACCAAGAGATTCCTTCCTAAGTTCCAAATCAAGCTCATCCTCAAGTTCCGAATGACCCTCCAATTGGGAATCTCACTGTTGCAGAGTTTAGGGCTTCTATGCAATTGTTGGTGCAAGCCAATAGAGAGGTGGTGGCTTTGGAAAACCCTATAAGGGTGATTGGTGCTTATAGGATAAGGGAATTCTTGAGGATGAACCCTTCGGATTTTAGTGGCTCCAAGGTGGAAGAGCATCCAAATGGGTTCATGGAAGAGGTTTATAAGACACTTGCTCTAATGGAGGTAACTTCTAGAGAAAATGTGGAACTATCCGCTTACCAATTGAAAGATGTTGCCCAAATTTGGTATGAGCAATGGAAAGATGCTAGGCAGGTAGAGGCGGGTCCTATATAGTGGGAAACTTTTAAGTTCGCATTTCTAGATAGGTTCTTCCCCCGGGAGTTGAGGGAAGCTAAAATTGGAGAATTCATCAATCTTAAACAAGGTGATATAAGTGTTGAAGAATACTCTTTGAAATTCACCCTTTTGTCTAAGTATGCTCCATCTATGGTAGCAAGTCCGAGGGATATGATGAATAGGTTTGTGACGAGAGTGTCCAAGCTAGTGTCAAAAGGTTTACAATGGTTCTAGGATTGTCTCACACCACGTCTAAGTAGAGTCTTATTCTTGGATGTGAGTGGCGACACATTTATGAATAGGATTCTATTGGATGCTTAGGAAAAATCTCACTTCTTCATTCTCTGAGTTGTGCCGTAGAGTTTCACTTTAGTAGGCCCTTTTTCTAATCTATGCCCGTTCTTTTTCAAGGTATGGCTAATACATGGGAAAATTCTATGAGGGAAAGGGAAGACAATGGGGACAAAGAGATTCCTCCCCAAGTTCCAAATGACCCTCCAATTGGGAATGCCACTCATGTGGAGTTTAGGGCTTCTATGCAATTGTTGGCTCAAACCTTGATGGCGCAAGCCAATAGAGAAGTGGTGGCTCTGGAAAACCCTATAATGGGGATGGGTGCTTATTGGATAAGGGAGTTCCCTTTGGAGTTTAGTGGCTCCAAGGTGGAAGAGGATCCAAATGGGTTCATATAAGAGGTTTATAAGACACTTGCTATCATGGGGGTAACTTCAAGAGAAAAAGCGGAACTATCCGCTTACCAATTGAAAGATATTGCCCAAATTTGGTATGAGCAATGGAAAAATGCTAGGTTGGTAGAGGCGGGTCATATAAAGTGGGAAACTTTTAACTGGGCATTTCTAGATAGGTTCTTCACCCCGAGAGTTGAGGGTAGCCAAAGTTGGAGAATTCATCAATCTTAAAGCAAGGTGATATGAGTGTTGAAGAATACTCTTTGAAATTCTCCCTTCTGTCTAAGTATGTTCCATATTTGGTAGCAAGTCCGAGGGATATGATGAATAGGTTTGTGACGGGAGTGTCCAAGCTAGTGTCAAAAGAATGCCGTATGGAAATGCACCGTGATGATATGGACATCTCAGGCCTTATGGTATATGCTCAACAAATGGAGAGGTATAAACTTCAAGAGGAAAAATCTAGGGAGTAAAGGAGGTCTAGGATGGATAATGATAAGTCTTTTTATGATGGGTCCGATGGACATGGTCGTTCTAGGAATCGACATTTTTTTTTCGGGCATGGTTTTTCTAATGCTCCTAAGTATGACATTGAGAGGTTGTCTACCCCTAGGACACAAGGGATGAGTAATGAGTCACTATGGCCCACTTGTTCTAGGTGTGGTAAGAGGCATGAGGGTAAGTGTTTAGACGGTAGAGATAGTTGTTATGGATGTGTTGAGACTGGCCACATGAAGAAAGATTGCCCAAAGCCAAAGGTTACTATAAGAGAGGGTAAGCAAGTTGCTTCTAGTGGTGGGGTGTTAAGCCTCAAAATAAGAATAGGTTTTATTCTCTCTAATCTAGAGAAGATAAAGAATGATCTCCTCATGTCCTTTTCGGTATGTATTTTATGATTTAGTAAATTTTCTGGATTTCTTGTCTTTTGTGACTTGTTATGTTAGACCTGATGTTGTCCTTGCCATAAATGATGTTTATAAAAGCATGTGTAGGCTTGCTCCCAAGGGGGAGATAATGTGCCTGCCTATTAAGGCTATTATGTGATTATGTGTTGCTAAGATTTCCTCATATGCATGTTCATGAAAATGCTCAGGTCTTATTAGTAATGACTTACTTGCATTGTTTTGTCTCATGTTGTAGCATCTTTGAGTCAATGTGCATTTTAGGCTCCATGAATGTATGTTGAGCATGTTGTAATAGGAGATGTCAGTCTCTCCTTGAAAATGAGTAGATATAGAATTTCATGCATTTTGGGTTGGTAGATGTAGTTCCTACTCCCTTATGTTGCATTGAGTATGTTTAGCTTGGAATTGAAGTTTCCTTGTTTGGTTGTGTGCATATAGATGTAGTGCATGCATGATGGGCTGCTAGTCTAGAGTCGTTTCCTTTAAGAAATGTTTATAAAGGTCATTCGACAACGAATGTTCCCAAGGGGGAGATGTTGTAACACCCCGGAAACTAGTAGAGCAAACTAGAGCCACAAGCTAGGGTTCTAAGGTTTGATGTATGTGAAATAGAGTCGTGGATGAGACTTTACGTGCTTAGAATAAGGGGTTTAGTGGTTGAACGTCAAGGTATGTATTAGACCTCGTAATATAGAAGTCCATTAAGAGTTTAGTTGAGCGTGGGAAGGGTAAGTACCAAGGAAAAAAGGGCAAGCCTAAGCCAAAGAGCCAAGGCTGCCCAACCTTGGCAAGCTACTGCCTAGGGTCCACGACCAGTTTCATGGCCAGTGGTCATGACCACGGACCGTGAAATGATCCGTCAAGATGCCTTAGTCACTTGGGAGGAAAGGCCTTGAGGCCAAGCTACTTCCACAAGTCCACGAGCTACTTCACAGCCAGTGGTCTTGATCACGGTCCGTAGAAGTGGTCGTGAAGGTGCCTTAGTGTTTTAGGGGCATGGCAAGTGGGGGAAGACACTGGTCAAGGGACAAAGGGCACCACCACGGGCCGTGGTTCTTGACGGTCCGTACAAGTGGGCGTGACCACTGGCCGGGGATGCCTAGTTTAGGGGTTTTTATGTAAATTCCTATTCGACTTATATTAAGTGGGGGTCGTTTTTTAAGGGTTTTAGACACACACACACACAGACTTATATATATACTTCTAAGTTATTAACCCCCGAGTTTAAGTCACTTTACAGTAGACCCAAATCAAAACCCCAAATCACTCCTCTCTCAAATATTTCTCTCTCTAAGAAGAACCTCCATTGAAGAAGAAGCTAGGGTTGAAGCTAAGGTCAAGAACTAAGGCTCCATTGCTTAAGGCTTGTGCTAGGAATTTGATTAAGGTATGTTTAGATTTTCATCTATGGGTTCTACCACCCATAGAGTCCTATAGAACTTCATCTAATTAGTGAAGAAGAACCCCAATCAAGCTAGGGTTACTTCCAATGTATAAATTTTAAGAGGTATGATTCCAAATGGTTGGATACTACTCATATATGATTAATTTAGTATTGATTCATGATATTATGAAGAATTTATGTGAATTCCTTGACTAACCCTAATTTTCAAAGTATGTGGGTTTATGTCTTTTGATGAGGAATGGATGGTTCTTGATAGATTTTCTAGAATTGTCACCATGAATAGAACTTATCTAAGAATGGGAATATGAAATCATGAATTGAGCTAGACTTATGCATGTATGATAGAATATGAATTGAAATGATTAGAATTGGGACTTTTGATGGATTATGCTTAGAATTGACTATGACTAAGGCATGGGACTAATGTGTATTGTGATCTAAACTAGTATGATGATTGTAGAGTAAAGCTTGAATGTAGGGCTTGAAGTCATAATTTTGATCACTAGGGCTTAAAGAGTAAGTATAATATGATGAAATAGTTTGCATAGAATTAATATACAACATAGATAGAGTTATGGTGGAAAAGCTTTCACCCACATGACCTACCTAAAACTATATGGATGCTTGTATGTAGAATGTGAAAGGTCTTCTCACATAGAATGATTCTAGATTGAGAGGCTAATCACCTAAAATGAATCATGCTTGTTAGAATATAATTGCTTGAAGTTGACTCTTATTGTTCCTTCATGTGTAATTGACTTATGTAGTTTGGGATGGTAGATCTCATGGTATCTTGGTATTCAGGAATTAAGATTTCCTAAGGTTATCATGAACTATCATTGGTAGGATGCTTTTCATGGTAGCTTGCATTAGTGTAGGCATGGTAGCCTAGGATTGAGGATTTATACTATCCTAAGGGTAGCTTAAACTAGCATTGTTAGAATGCCTTCATGGTAGCTTGACTTGGTTAGGCCAAGACCATTTCATGGTAGCTTAGGATTCAGACACCATACTCTCCTATGGATAACTTAGGTTTGAGGACTCATAGTCCCCTAAGGGTAGGTTGCATCATATTGAATGTTTGCATATTAGCTAGGTTGGAATACTTGTATCCTTTCTTGGATAGCTTGGATTGCGTGATAGGGTGTTTTCCATTGTAGTTAGGTCTAGCATAGTAGTATGTTATTCTTTGATAGTCTAGAATGATAAATAGTAAGCATTGAGTAAGCTAGCCTAAAGGAGTACTTAGTGTGAGTGGTAGTATGGGATGTCATTCATACATGGCACAAGTATGACTTGAAGATACTTATGAAGTGTCCTCTTATGTAATGTATTCTAGCTTGGATTGTTGCTATAGTTTCCTTCCATGATAAAATTGACTTAACTATATAGTTCCTTGTCAATATGAAGTAGGTCTATAGTTACCCCTAGAAATGGTAAATATGAATATGGTGACTTCAAGGATATGCTTAGTGTGTGTGGTATTATGGGATGCCCCACATGAATTGCACAAGTGTGCCTTGAGGTTACCTAGGAGTATAAGTGCTCTTACGATATGAATACCTAGGTCTTGACTACGAAGGTGTACTACGACCAAGAATGACCAAAGAGAGGTACTTAACTTGGATAGTATTATAGGATGCTATATTTGCCTTGCACAAGTATGCTTAGAGGTGGCTTGTGAAGTAGTTCTCTTGAATATGAAAGACTAATGGTTGAATTATGAAATTATGAATGTCTTATGTTGACTTGTTATGATATGAGTCTTATGTCGGAGTTTATGCTATAAATATGTTATTGTCTCTTATGGCTATGTCTTGTGTTGACCAACCATTTGAGATACTTTATGATGTTGTGCTAGCTTTCATACTTCGTACATTTTGTACTAAAGCATATTGCCTACATTCTAATCAAATGTAGGGCGTTGGGAGATAGAGTTGCTTGAAGGCTAGGTTCGTAAGGTGCAAGAAGACTTGAAGATTTGGTGAGTCCTCATAGATTCCTGGATAAACCCATTGTGTTCCTTCTTTTGTAGATTTTATATAGGCTATGTCCCAAGACTTTTATTCATGTTACTCATAGATGATTTGAGACAAAGACTTACTAAAACTTCCGCTTGCTTATGAAAATGTTTTAGATTGTTTGAAAAAATGTTTTTAATTTTCCTTACTTTTCTATGATCTCATGTTATGATGATGCTAAGGGCTTGTATGAGACCCCGTTTGGGTCAAGTATGCCATGTTACGTCTAGGGGTACCCCTAGGTCGTGTCACATTCGAGGATGAATGTTCCCAAGGAGGAGATAACGTAACACCTCAGAAATCTAGAAGTCTAAGCTAGGGGTAAAGTGAGAGGTCAAGTGCTAAGGAATTAAGCGTGGGAACCTTCACGAGGACCCAAAAGGCCGTTAAGGGTACCACGAGTCATGGTGCTGCCAATGGTGGCTTCCAGTAGCCATTCAACCTTTGTTCACCTCCCACGACCGTGTTGACACCTTGTGGTGCGGACCGTGTGTCATGACCCAAGGCCAGACCCTAGACGTAACACGGAGTACTTGACCCCGAAGGGGTCTCGTACAAGCCTCTAGCATCATCATTACATAAGACATAGAAAATAATGTGGAAAATTTAGAACTTTTCTTACAACCGTAGTCTCTTATAAAAATGAAAGAGTATCTATGACACTATATCTCAAACCATCTATTAAACTTGGAATAAAACTCCTTAATACAAACTTAGGGACACGACCGTTACAAAAGTCTAAAAACATAAAAGTAAACACAATAAAGGACACTTGGTTGACCCCTCGAATACAATGAGGACTCACCAATCTTCTTCTTCTTGATATCCTAGGAACCTAGCCACGAGGATGAAATCCAATATTTGTAAAGCCTACACTTATAGAAAATGTAGAAAGAAGGGGTTACCACAAAAACTACTAAGTATGGAAGTCATGCACAAAACCATCAAAACATGCATGAAAAGGGACATTTCATTTGAAATCATGCTATATGCCATTTTTTAACATCATCTTTGAAATAGTTGGAGAATGCAACCAATAAGGCAACTCACATATATTTCATTACAACATGAGGATATCATTATAATAACAAGTATAGTCTCCAACATCAACACAATAAAAATCCCAATCTTCACAATACATAGCCTCCAATTACAAGGTAATACAAGTCAAATACCAAGATCATCTCATCATTAAGTAATCATCACATGAGCAACCCCTAAGAAAACACTTGTGCAATGTATGGTAACTAACATTCATTTACAATGTACAACACAAGCCAATATCACATTAATACTCATTTTATACTAAAGACATTACCTTGGTAACCCCTAAGGAACACTTGTGCAATGTGTGGTTGGCATTCCATAATATCAACCCCACCAAGAACCCCTTTGAAGCTACCTTGGTCATGCACTTCATCTTTAGACCTCATTATATTCAATAATCACAAATAAGGAAATAGTCATGTACATTACTTAAATTATAAGGAAAGTCATTCATAAGAACTATTCATCCAATATATATTCATTCATTCAAATCTCATCATAATGCAAAGGAACCATCCTATGACATCCGACTAAGTCTACGTGTGCAATGTAGAAGTGAAGTCTCATACCCCCACTCCTACTAAGTAAAGATCATTAAGAAGTCATAGTATAATTCATGTTTCATTCATTATCTTTATTATTTAGGGAAAAGTTGCCATAATCGACATAGACCATGTGAGCTACATGGAATCCGGTGTTCTACCCGCACACTGAAAAGAGGGTGTCCAACTTGCCTAAGGTAGAACTAAATATATAGCTATAAGGTGGATCCACCAGCTAAGTCCAATGTTGGCACATAGTTATGGGATAGGGAGATTGCTTCTAGAAAATCTATCTCTTGCATTACCAGAGGAGTTCCCATCTCATGAGTTCACTAAGATGACCCAACCTATTGTATTAGCGGAAGGGCCTTTACCTCATTGTCCAAATCCACTCGGTGCTAAGCATTATTTCCCAAATTATACATTGATAGTATCTAAATTGTATCTACATGTGTGAAGGAGATACTTTATCCTTCGTTCAATACAATTCATCAAAATAGCTGGTAGATTCATTAAAGGTGAGGATGTACTTTGAACCTTAGAATCAACATTAGTGGGTATAACTTTCACACCGAGATCATGTGTTCTCAAGACAATGCACTTTCAATCAACACAATAGAATCAACATGGTCATGTACATTTCATGCATAGTAATGTGTAAAGGTGCATATGAGAACTATACTTTTAATTAACACCACTGATACATCATGATCATGTTTATGCATGGAGTGTGTAAGTGTGTGTAATTGTCCTTGCAATGACACAAGAACAACATTATAATAATGGACACTTCATTCACAATTAAATGTAAGGGTAAGGGAAGAATGGCCTTTCAACAATACTTCAATATACCTAATATTCATAGGACCATCAACTTTTAAGTAAATCATGAGTTCACACACAATCTTATCAACATGAAAAAACCTTCACAATATGCCCATCAAGGGCTATGGACCAACTCATCCCAAACACATATCAAACAATAGATAAGGGAATACCATGATCCAACAACTCATCAATACATTAATCACATCATGATTGACACTTTATACTTCAAGTATTCACAAACATGCACATGATATCATGATCAAGTTAATTCATGTTTAGAAGAATTACCCTAAACCAATTCAAGTCTAGGTGATCTAGTCTAAGGCATTACATTGAGAACTTCATCATTCTTAGGATCACATTTAAAACCTCAATTAGCCTCTTTTGTGGCACAACCCTAGACTATATCAATTAACCTTAGAAATATTAGTTTAGTCAAGTATATATGTAAAATCATACTTAGATCATGCAATTACATCATAATTAATCACCTCCACCTTTCAAGTGGATCAACAAGTTCATATACAATCTTCATCAATATATACAACCCTAGCAAGTTGCCCTTCAAGGCTAAGAATCAAGATCAACCCTAACTTACTAGAATTACCATGTTATATAGAGACACATCATGATTCAACAACATAATAAACCTAGACACAATCGATCATTAAGCTTCCATGATCAATCAAGCCACACCAATCAATCATGGGTCCAAGAGAGATTTTAATCAAAAATCACCAATATTTCACTAATCCAATCATAAATCATCAGAATCAATCATAATAAACCTTAATTAAACAATTCAATTCGTTTTGGAAGAAGAACCATGACTGGATTTGAAAACCCTAGATTTGGAGAATTTGAAAACATAGTTGAAGGGGCTTCTTGGTGATAGTTAACCAAGAATAAATAAATCCCATACCTTAAGTGTAGAATCCTTCCACATTCGTAGTGAATAGCTTCCTTCTTCAAGCTCTAACTTGGTTTCCTTCTAGGTTCTTCAATGGAGTTTCTAGAGAGAAGATTTTGGGAGAGAAGGGTAGTTAGGTTTTGATTTGGGGTCTTGGGTTATAATGAGTTAATGAAGTGTTTTAATGTCTTAAAATAGTCTATATTGGTCTATTAAATCCATATGAAATGAACCTAGACTAAAATAATTAAACACCTAACTAATTCCCAAACCCCTAACTTAAACTAAAAGTCACCTGAAACTACCCAAACCACGGACCCCATCCACGGGTAGTGGATGGGTTCACAGAGCGTGTTGTTGCTCCGTGGTCCATGGCTGATGCTCAAAAGTGGAGGCCATGACTCCCTAGACCAACTTCTGACCCACGACCCCAACCCATGGGATGTGGGTCCATTGACGATTTGTCATTGCCACTCGTGATTCGAAGCTGTTTTAATAGCTTTTTGGACAATGTTGGGGTCCTCCTCAAGGACCCCTTGGGTGCTCCTTGGAAGGTCGTACCCAGAAGTTTAACCCCTAAACATGTCATTCTAATTACGGAAGTCACTTCGTCAAGTTTTAACCCTCATACGACACTCTAAAACTCCAACGAAAGTCTCTACAACTAACTTGTTCAACTTACTAGTTTCCAGGCATTATAGTCATGTCTTGACATTTGACCCCTAAATTCCTCAACCTTCACTTGGGAAACCATTTAATCAAGTTTCCAACTTCAAACTCACATGTGAGGCTCTAGTTTCACCTACTAGATTCTATCAAGCATTAGCTAGGTCTTACTAGTTTTTATGGGGTGTTACACCACGGGTCGTGGTGATAAGCGTGGTAAGCTAGGCAGTGAGCTAGACAAACTGCCCAAAAAGGAGACCCTCCCCTTGAGCCACTAGATACCTCATGAAGGCCATTATGGGCCGTGGGAGAGGTCGTGGTCCTCAATTAGTATTAGGGAGGTACGTGGTGGAAAGCCAAGGCAATGTTCAAGAGACCACGGGCACCACTACGGGCCGTGTGACCCTTGACGGCTCATAAGGTCACTCGTGAAGAGTGGTGCGACAACTTTTTGTTGGGGGCTTTAGTGTCTTTTCCGGTTTTAATTAGATTAATACTATGTCGTTTTACCCAAGCCTAGGACCCCTATATAAGTGATTTTAACCCCAAACTATCCCATCCAAGTCATTATTTCCAAAACCCAAAAGAAATCCCAAAGTTCTTCTCTCAAATATTTCTCTCTCTAGAACTTGAAGAAGAAGAATGAGTTAGAGCTAGGATCAAGGTCAAGTCTCCATTCCTCAAGCATTTGGGGTGTTTGTTATCAAGGTATGATGGCTTTTCATCCATGGAATCCTTTCTTCCATGGAATACCTAAGATTCCCCAATTGAAAGGTAGAAATTCCCCAATTTGAGTTAGGGTTTTCTTCTAATGTTATGGGTATTGATGAATGTTGATCCAAATGATTGGGTTATGATTGTTTATGCATGAGTTGATAGGATTACATATTTTTAGGATGAATTTATATGTACCCATTCTTAACCCATGTCTAGAAAGATTAAATTGATATAAATGGGTTTTATGCCATGAAAGAAGATTTGTGGTTTAGATATATTCTTATAGGATTGATGAGACACACTAGAAGTCGTTTGAGATTGAAGCATAATTATGATTATGATTAAAATTGTCTTGACATTGAGCCATGTATGATGAATTATGATCATTAGGGCTTTGAGAGTAAATCTAATATGATAATGGTTGATCATTGTATAGAATTGTTGTGAAAGGTATTTACCCACATGATTTTCTTTATGAATGTATGAATGTGAAAGGTTTCCTCACATAGAATGATTTTAGGTTGAAAGGCTTGCTCACCTAAAATGAATCAAAGGATTTATGAACCATGATAATAAGACCTAGCTTTGTTTAGCATAATGACATGCTTCCCTATGGATAACTTGGATTATAATAATGAGAAACTTCTCCATCGATAACATGGTTTAGCATAATGAGGTGCTTCTCCATGGATAGCTTGCATTATCATAATGAGGTGCTTCTCCATGGGTATCTTGAATTGGTAAGATGATACCACTTCATGGTAGCTTGGATTGGTAATGTGATGCCTCCATGGTAGCTTAGATTTGTGAGGAGATGATACCTTTCCATCGTAGCTTGGGTTGGTAAGATGGCACCTTTCCATGGATAACTTGGATTGCCATGATGATGTGCTCTTCCATGGGCAATGACTTAGCTTAGATTTGCAAGATGACGTGCCTTCCATAGATATTAAGAACAACTAAGAATGGACTACTCTCCATCAAGTTTAGAATAGTTATGATGAAACAAGGTTATTTCAAGGAAGTATCGTATGTATGTTTTTAAGATGAGATTCACATGTTATGATATGTGATGATCTTGGATGATGGCCTAAGGTTGCCTACTATGATGAGTAAGATAAGTGGAGGATTTCCCATTGTTTGGTTAAGTATGTTTTGAGGTTACTTCAAGGAGTATTCCTCTTATGTTGATATGTTCTATTATGCGCATTGATTATGCTTATGACTTATATTGTCTAACTCTTATCGTTATGTTGATGTTTATGCAAGCTATCATATTTAGTACATGTTTGTACTAACACATACGTTTGCCTACATTTCTTATCCAAATGTAAGGTCTGCGATCTCGACTCTCATCCCCATGGCTAGGATCTTTGTAGGAAGCAAGCTTGAATATTGGTGACTCATCATAGCATTCGAGAATTTGGCCGCCATTTCTTTTATGTCTTTTCATATTATGTTTTGAGAATTATTGTTAGGTTGTGTCCCAAGATATTCATGTTTTAGATGGTTTTGAGACAAAGTGTAATCGACTTCTGCTTTTGATATGAACACTTTGATTGTGCGAATTTTTTTAGAAATATCGTGTTTTCTACTATCTTATGTTATGAAAGCTTAATGGCTTATATGAGGCCTCTTGGGGTCTTGTATGCCATGTTAAGACTAGGGTGTACCCCTGGGTCGTGACATTTTCCGGACAAAGTTCCCCCAATGCTCCTCCTAAATTCAACAAAGATAGGGTGTCTTACCCTAAAACTCAAGGAGGAAATGGTGGTGGATCTTCATCGTCTACTTGTGCAAAATGTGGAACAAAGCATTAGGGAAACTGCCTAGCCGGTTCTAATATGTGTTTTGGTTGTGGCAAGGCAGATCATAAGATAAGGGATTGTCCCTTAGTTGTTAAGAATGTAAGAGGAAATTGTCGATGGGCTCAACCTTACCCTTTGGAAGGTTCTCGTGGGAGTAAGAAGCGATACATATTTTATGCTCTCTAAACTTGTCATGATCAAGAGGGTTCTCCAGATATGGTTACCAGTATGTTGAAAGTATTTCATCTTGATGTTTATGCTTTCCTTGATCCCGATGATATCATATGTGGCTATGAGGTTTGATATTCTTCTGGATGTGTTATTAGACCATATTTTCATCTATACTCCTATTGATGAATCTATTATGACTAATAGAGTCTATAGAAATCATCACTCTCCTCATCCCATAAAGTCACTCATGTTGATCTTGTAGAGCTTGATATGTTAGATTTGGATGTTATCCTTGGTATGGATCAGTTGCATTCATTTCATGCTTTTGTTGATTGTAGAACCCGAGAAGTCAAGTTTCAAATTCCGAGTGAGCCTATCCTACAGTGGAAAGGGGAAAATTCTATGCTGAAAGGTCAGTTTGTTTCTTATCTTAAATCTAAAAAGATGATTTATAAGGGTTGCATATACCTTCTAGTTTGGGTGAGGGATACGGATTCTGAAACCCCTACTCTTGAGTCGGTCCCCATTGTAAATGAATTTCCAGAAGTATTTCCTGATTATATAGTCGATGTACCTCCCGGAAGGGAAATAAACTTTGGTTTTGACCTACTCCTAGATATGCACCCTATCTCTATCTTTCCTTACTTACTGACTCTAACAGAACTTAAGGAATTATATGAGCAATTGAAATATATGTTGGAAGGGTTTCATTCGACCAAGTATCTCTCCATGGGGTGCTCCAGTCTTATTTGTTCGAAAGAAAGATGGTTCACTTTGTATATGTATCGACTAGCGTCAGTTAAATAGGGTTACCATTAAGAATAAGTATCATCTTCCAAGGATAGATGATTTGTTTGATCAACTACAAGGAGCAAGTTATTTCTCTAAGATTGACCTCTGGTCGGGTTATTACCAATTGAGGGTGATGAAAGATGACATTCCAAAGATGGCTTTTCATACTCGATATGGTCATTATGTGTTTTTGGTAATGTCATTGGGGTTGATTAATTCTCCAGGCACATTTATGGATTTGACGAATAAATTGTTTAGACAATACCTTGATATGTTCGTGATTGTGTTGATTGAAGATATCTTGATCTATTCAAGGAGTAAAGACGAGCATACCAAACATTTGAGGATTGTGTTACAAGTCCTCAAGCACCAATAACTCTTTGCAAAGCTTAGTAAGTGTGAATTTTGGTTGAGATCCATGGCTTTTCTACGGAAAGTGTTTTGAGGTAGACCTCTATCCTCTTCTAATATTAGAAGTTCCTTGGGTATATCCGGCTACTATAGATTGTTTGTGGAAGGGTTTTCTTCAATCGCCTCAACATTAACAGCATTGACCCAAAATAAAGTCAAATTCTTATGGTCGGAAGCTTGTTAAAAGAGTTTTCAATAATTGAAGGATAGACTTACTTCCGCTTCGGTGTTGACTTTACCGGAGGGAACCGATGGGTTTTTTTTTATTGTTGGAGCTTCACGAATTGGGTTAGGATGTGTCCTTATGCAAAATAAGAAAGTCATTGCCTATGCTTCAAGGCAACTTAAGATTCACGAAAACAACTATCCTACCTATAACTTAGAACTAGTGGTGGTTGTGTTTGCTTTAAAGATTTGGACGCATTAATTATATGGTGTTCATGTTAATACCTTTACCAACCACAAAAGTTTGCAATATGTTTTCAAACAGAAAGAACTAAATATTTGCCAAAGAAGGTGGCTTGAGTTACTAAAGGATTATTACATGGGTGTTGTCTATCACCCAAACAAGGTGAATATGGTGGCGGATTCTCTTAGTCGGTAATCAATCGGTAGTGTTGCTCATATTAAAGATGATAAGAAGGAGTTGGTTCGTGATGTTCCTAGATTAGCCCGATTGGGTGTTCGATTAGTTGTCTCCACCAAAGGTGGTGTTATGGTCTATAATGGTTTAGAATCGTGTTTTGTGTCAGATCTGAAGGACAAGCAAGGTGTTGATCCGAATTTGGTCGAATTGAAGGAAGCGGTGCTTGAGAAGTGCTTCGATACCCGGGTTGTTTGTGTATTCCCAATGATGATGACCTAAGGGGGTAAATCTTATCAAAAGCCCATAGTTCTTGAGATTCCATTCACTTGAGAGCCACAAAGATGTACCTTGATTTGCGGGAGGTCTATTGGTTTAATGGGATGAAGAAGGATAGTGCGGAATTTATGGCTAAGTGTCTTAATTGTTAACAAGTGAAAGTTGAACATAAAAAGTCGGGAGGTTTGTCCCAAGATATTAGTATTCCTACTTGGAAGTGGGAAGATTTGAATATGGACTTCATTGTTGGTTTACCCTGCACCCGGAAACAACATGACTCAACTTGGGTTATTGTGGATTGAATGATAAAATTGGCACATTTCGTTCCCATCAAGGTTTCTTAATCGGCGGAGGACCATGCTAAGTTGTACGTGAGAGAAATGGTTAGGCTTCATGGAGTGCCCATTATCTCCGATCGGGGTTCTCAATTCACTTCTTAGTTTTGGAAATCTTTCCAAAAGGGGCTTGGTACTCGTGTTAAGCTTAGTACGGCCTTACATACTCAAATAGATGGGGAAGCGAAGCGTACTATCCAAACTTTGAAAGATATGATGAAAGCTCACGTAATTAACTTTAAGGGAAATTGGGATGATCATTGGCCTTTGATTGAGTTTTCATATAACAATAGATATCATTTAAGCATTGTTATGGCTCCATTTCAGGAACTATATGGTAGGAAGTGTGATCTCCTATTTGTTAGTTTGAAGTGGGTGAAGTTTCTTGGATAGGACCTGAATTGGTACATGAAGCTATAGAGAACATTTTTCTTATTAGAGAAACGTTGAAAAAGACTCAAAGTCGACAAAAGTCCTATGCCAATGTTAGAAAAAGACACCTTGTGTTTGATGTAGATGATTCAGTCTATTTTAAAATTTCTCCCATGAAGGGTATGGTGAGATTTAGAAAGAAAGAGAAACTTAGTCCCTGTTATGTGGGGCCATAAGAGATTTTGAGGTGGATCGGTAAAGTTGCTTATGAACTTGATTTACCTAATGACTTGGCATCAGTGCATCTAGTTTTCCATGTTTCCTTGTTGAAGAAATGTGTTGGTGATTCAGCAGCTATAGTATCATTAGAGAGTCTTGGTATAAAGGATAGTCTTTCTTATGAACAAGTTTCAGTTGAGATTTTAGACCGGCAAGTTCGGAAGTTAAAAAATAAAGAAGTTGCTTTCATAATGGTTCTTTGGAGGAATCAGTTAGTTGAAGGTGCTACTTGGGAGGCCCAGGCCTATATGATATCCCGTTATCCTCATCTCTTACCCTCTGTTCCTGTTCAAGCTTGAATTATTTAGATCTTCATAGTTTACTCTTTTGGTTCATGTGTCTTAGTTATTGATGTAATTCTCTCTAAGAATTACGAATGAAAATGGGGAAATCAAAGACAGGAAATAAAAATAGAAGAAGAGATACAAGAGAAGGAACAATTGACAACTAAAGGATGTATTAAATCCTAAAACCTCCAATTGAAATCCCTAAACAAGCACCGAATCTAGATAAGAAAAGAAAATCAAAAGCAACCTAAATGTATATTAATCCAAATCAAGTACCGAATCTCTTATGATGACCCCAAGGAAATTAAATCTCCAAGCAACTCCCGTTTCCAAACAATGTTCAATAAAAACATCACCAAACTCTCAAGTCTCTCAGAGGAGATCCAATTCATCAATCATCCATATTTAAAATAGTCTACCAAAAAGAGAACCTATACTTGTTATTTACAGTTTTAGGCCATTATTATATAAGAGCCCAAAAATAGCCCAAATGAGGAAAAGGGTTAGCTGGGTCGTTCTCCCATAAGGGACTCGGCGAGTCACCGATCCAATTGTCAAATTGGATCTTCTCTATAGATCCCTAGAACTTTAGGCGATCTTGGAGCCCTCGACTAAGCCATTAGGCGAGTCGCCGAAGTGACCTCTAGCTCGACGAATGTTGCAGCTTCTTCACTTGCTCTTCCTTGCTTCGTTAGACCTCCCACACGCCAAGATATCATCCTAACATTGTATTGCTCAATTGGGAGCTCCTTCCAAGAGTGTATGTTACTATTCGAGGCATGGAGTCCCCTATTTGTCATCAACTTAAGCTCAAGAACCTTCATCTTTGTGAATAATCCTTCTATACATTGAAGCTCCTAAACTTGGCTTGGAGTGAGTGGCCTTGAGGTAATATGGATTGCATCATTCTTCCCTTCTTGAAAAGGATTCGTCCTCGAATAAAAACCTTGCAAAACCATAGGGAAGGCAAATAACAACAAGATCCTCATGGCATGAGGGTTAGTGTTAGCAATAACTATTCTATCACCATTCCAAGGATGCACAAACTTAGCATATAACCAAGAATCAAAATGATCAACAAAGGGAGTGTAACCCATCAAAACAAGAGATACTTTGCAACTCAAGAGACTTTGACCAAAGGGAAGAGTGAAGGAACCATTACACTTAGGCAAAAACACATGTAAACCCTCATTGGTTCCACATTTTAACAAGCACAATTCCCCTTTTAAGTCTAGTAGCACATGAACACCCTCATACCTAAGTGCAAAGTGATAAAAAGTGTTAACTCAAGTTAAGACTCCATCCAATGTGATAGTTAACTTCAAAAATGTAATTCTTACCAATTCTTATTACTTGATCCTATGTGCTTGAATGAGGTATGTTTGCCAACTTGTGTTGGGAATATTTTTGTACTTGACCCCGATCAACACCAAGTAAGAATCATATGAAAGAAAGAAAGTGTTACTACCACACTTATCACAATTTAAGCCAACACCAGGGTCAAAATGATAATTAGTCCACATAATTGAGTCATACAAACAAGTATAGATCTTAATGGTACCCCAACCCAAATGCAATGTACCTTTAACTCAAGCATGAGACTCATCATATGCAAAAGGCTATTAGAGGAAGGTGCCATGCCCACTCGGGTCCTCTAAGGTGTTCCTATAAGCAAGATCACAACTAGGTTCAAGGATCCTAGAACTCATTACATCACAAGATGGAACACACAAAGACATGATGACGAATTTAAGATAAACTTCACCTTCTCTTGAAAAATAACCCCTACCCCCACAAGATGCACAATCAATAAGATCATACTCAAAGTGATACTAAAGAAAGGGGTTTAGGAAACTACCCTTCCCCATACAAAACATAGGCCCCTCAAGTGGATTGTAAACCCTCAAGAAGGACTTTTCATCATAGGGAAAGGTGTCAACAAATTCATCAAAATTATGTTGTCATTTCGACCAACCATCACTACATAAGTTCCATAATTCAACTCACTATCAGTGTCAAATGGAAAGGAAATACATGAACTGGGATCAAGTACCCCATTTTTGTCCATTGGCACTCTTACCATCGAAAAACATACTCCACTCAGAAGTGTGAGCATCATCATATGTAAACAAGTAACAGAGAAAGGTGTTTCACAAAACAACGTCGTCTAAGGAGTTTTTATAGGTATGACTACTAATAGGCTCAAAATCATTGGTCATACCATTAAGAACTGGAACACACCAAGAAGAAGAGGAAATGGGAAAACACATACCACCTTACTTCTAATCATAATCCTTCCCCACAAGAGTACTCTCATCTTCAAAGAAGAGATTTCCATCTTTGGGAGGAAAAATTTCACACCATAGTGGGTTACTATAAAAAAAAATATAGCTATCAAGAACTACACTACTCTCATGATTTACACCACTAGAAGTGATTTCATCATTTTCAAAAGAGATATTATACATAAAGAGGGAATGATCAACCACCAGGGGAGAATTAAAACATGTATGGAGCATTGCCGTACGACACTCTTCTTTCACCAAGTCGGATACACCGGTAACAAACCTACTCATCTCCTCTCTAGAGTTAGACACCAAAGATGGAGCATACCTAGACAACATAGAGAACTTCAAAGCATACTCCTCCACACTCATATTACCTTGCCTAAGATTAATGAACTCCTCAATTTTGCACTCCCTCTTCTCTAGGGGAAAGTACTTACCCAAGAATGCTTCCTTAAACTCCTCCCATTCTATAGGACCCGCTTCTTCCGGCCTATTTGCCTTCCATTGAGTGTACCAAATTTGGGCCACCTCCTTCAATTGGTATGAAGCCAATTCCGCTTTCTCTCTAGAAGATACTCCCATAGCATCCACAATTTTGTAAATCTCATCCAAGAATCCTTGGGGATCTTCTCCAATTCTAGAGCCTAAAAAGATAGGAGGATTCATCCTCACGAAGTCTGTCAACCTTGAGGCTACCGTACTCTCATAAGCATTCACCCTAGGCCCCATATCTCTATTTGCTTGAGCCGTCATGGCTTGGGCTAGGGTCACAAAAGCCGCTCTAATCTCTTCATTAGTCATGGCCGGGGGAACCATCGGAACCTCATTCTCTTGCTCACCTATAGGAACTTGATTGCATTGCACACCTTGGCCATTTTGCACAACTTGAGGACGAACTCCCTCATCACCTAACTCCCCTTCCGCTCTCCTTTGGTTAGCCCTCGTATTCATTTCCTATAAACACAAGAGAAGGATTAGGAAAAGGACACTTATAAACCAAACTCTAAGGCACGACTTCAAGAATAATGAAAGAAGTGTAACTTCTACCGTCCTATAGCCTCTCGCTCATAGATGTGTCGCGACTCACACCGATGAACAAGACTCTACTAGACGTGGCTTTTGAGACTTTGAACCTAAGAACCATTTCCCAAAACCTTATGCTCTGATACCAAGTTTGCCACGACCCGAGAACACCCCCAAGTCGTAACATGCGTATTCGACCTCTCGGAGGTCTTATACAAGCCCTTAGTATTCATCACATTAGATATGTAAAATAGTGCGGAATTAAAAACTCTTTAAATAAAATCCCATAAGACTCAAAGGTCACTTTTAAAAACATCATTCAAAAGTACACAAGCGGAATACTAAGTCTCTTAGCCATCTTAGACATAAACGGGAAAACATACTAGGGACACGACCCTTTACAATCAAAAGAAGTCTATTAAGTCTATTACAAGAACCTTATCATAAAACTAGAATAGAAAAGTCTTGTCCTCGACATATGAGGACATACCACAAGATCTTGGAAGAACTTCAAGTTCCAAGCTTACTATAGAACCCGCTTACTTTCCGGAACCTACACTTGTAGAAAATAGAGAAATATGGAATTAGCACAATTAAGTACTAAGTATGATGACCATGCAAAAACATGCTAAAAAAAGGACATTTATTTGAAATATGTGCTTTCATGCCATTTTTGATAAAACCTTCATATCACAATTATAAGAGACACATTTCAAGTCATCATCCACATATAAGACAATACCCACATAATAGACATACTCAACTAGTACCAATGTACAATACATGAATATAATTGACAAGTAAGCCTTTTCATCATTTCATGACCTCTATCTCAAGTTACCCAAAGCCACACTTAAGTGAAACATGAAGTGACCGCCCATACAATCTCTTTATATACACCTAAGTGTTCCTAAGGGTTACCATAGATAAGGAATGTACCATTACAATATAACATGCTAAGTCAAAATTCTTTAATGAACCACTTTAGGAGACATTTAAGCACATAAGGGGACTTTCACATAATAGTCATTAGACTTAGGGAACTCACTTTAGTATCTTCAAAGCCTACTCGTGCCATGTGTAGATAGCATCCCATACTACTACCTACACGTTGTAGAACCTATCCAATAACTAGAGTGCACATCCCACATGATGGGAATAGGCATAACCGACATAGACCATACTAGCTAGGCATGGAATCCGGAGTCTATCCTACTCCGTGGAGGTTGTTCTACTTGCCAAAGGTAGAACTAGTAAGCAACCCATGTAGGCACATGGTTTAGGGGATGTCCAAGGAAGTTCATTGTGCCTAATCTCATACTCAACTAGGCCACCTTCCTAACCACATCCACTCGGTGCTAGCCTTGTTTCCCATAGAGTATTCAATCACATATGTACTTAGAGAGGGTTCCTTTTCTAGTTCAACCAACTCATAGTACCTCTTCCCAAGAAAGGCCCCATTTCTTAGTCATGGCCAATCAAGGTTCATAAGGATAGCTCATTGACTTTCTTAGATAAGGATTTTCATGCCGTTCCGGCTCCATCCATCTCTAAGTCTATCATCTCACTCAAGAAGGGAACTTCGCCCTAAGGCCCATCCTTCAAGGTTATACATTTACTTAGGAAAGCTAGACTTATGAAAGGGCACCATTTCTTAGTTTTGCCGATTCAAGTCTTGGCCTAGAATTCCTCTTTTAGCATTTATAGAAAGGGCACCATTTCTTAGTTCTAGCCCACTTCACACATTCATGCATTCAAGACTTTAAGTAACAAGGAGGGACACTTTAGTCTACCAACCAAGTCACAACATTATCATCTAAGGATACTTCATAATCCAACATCATTTCATATATATACATCATGAGAAAATCATACTTTAAATCACAATGCTATCCACTTTACATAGGATCATCACAAGATCACGTAAACTCATTCACATCATACCTTCACACATAAAGCTTCACATAAAACTTTACATATAGCTTCATATAGGACTTTACATATAGCCTCATTCATATATAATAATATAACAATACAATAACACTCATATAATGCCCTTCATGGCCTCAATTCACAATAATACAATATTCCAACATTATGCAATAACTTCCCCAATGCCTTCATGGCTACAATTCACAATAATACCACACAAGAACAAGATATAACACTTCCACCAAAGGTGGATTCAACCTACCAACAACAATCGTCACATATGGACATTTAAAGAGAACATACTTTTAATTACACTACAATAACACTTTGTACAAGATCACCTTATAACCATAAGAATACCTTCACATATTTACCTTCACATAGTACTATAACACTTCATAACTTGATAACACTTTAATTCAATAGATAATGCCTTCAAGGCTATATTCATAATACAATCCATAATTAAACACCTCCACCATAAGTGGATCAAACCAAGCAAGAACAATTATGTCAATAATATGAGATTAAATCAACTTACCATCCTCCAAAGCCATCCTCAACATTAATCAATAGATATAGAAAATCATAAACATCAACAATACAATCTATTCTAAGCATAAATTCATCAATACCCAATCATTATCAACAAACCCATTTCGTAAGTCAAATATAGAAATTTGTGAAATCAAGGGTTCATGAGATTTTTCACTTGAAAACATCAATTTAATATCAACAATATCACAATCCATCATTTAAAACCATTTAATGCAAGAACCCTTGAGTAGAGTAAGAAATAGAAGTTTTTCATAACTTTTGAGAATTTGAAAACCATTTGAAATTGGTTCTAAAGCGAAAACTAGCTTTAGATAAAGAGCCACCATACCTTAGTATTGAGAAAACCCACGAAAATTGATGCAAGAAACCTTCAATTCGAAACCCTAGCTCCAACTTGACCTTTGCCTTCAATGGTGTTCTTAGAGAGAACCCCTTTTTTTTTTTTGAAGAATGAATTAAAACAAACCTTTTTTTAAAAGTTTTAATACCATATATAAAAATTAGAAATAATATAAAATATACCCACTTTTTAATTTAACTAAAATTAATATTTACGAAAATGCCCCTTATATTTCCGGACGGACTCCTTGCCAACTGCCCAACTTTCAAAGGGCATAACTCGCTCATACGAACTCGGAATCGAGCAAACTCGGTGGCGTTGGAAAGATCGTTCCAAGGGCTTTCCAAACATAACTGGAACTACTCCTGGATCATCCTGAGCTAGGAGTTATGACTGCTCAAAGTTGGCCAAAAACTCACTGATTTCCCACACTTAGCCAATTTCCAGATTCAGAACTTTTTTTCCAAAAGTGACTACTTCCAATTTCATAACTCCAATTTACGCTTAAACTTTAAAAATTCATACGTTAGGCTCTAGTTTCACCTATCTATTTTTAGGGTCGCTACATTATCCCCCACTTGGAAACATTCGTCCCCGAATGACACTTCAAAACATTAAGGGTAAAGATTTAAAACTAGCAGCCCACAACAATCTTACTATATCAATATAAAAACACTCATCAAGGAGGAAACATCAACTCCACATAACAAGTCATTACAACACAACTTCATTCATATTTATGGAAATAGGAATCACACCTACAACTCAACATGCCTCAAACCTTTTCCATTTCTCATTTATTTGGAGGAACTTCTTTCTCCATAGCACCTCATGCTCATAACAACATCAAAGAACACAATATGCAATTATCTCATTAAAACACAATCATGCCACATCAAGAAAACACTTAAGCATGCTCAACTAGTCAACTCATGAAATATTTTAGCAACTCATCATATATGCATATAAACATGAGAGACATCATTATGAAAACTCATTTTTTTTTATTTTTTTTTACACAAGACTCCAAAAACCATGCATCATGCTTCTACAATTCTATGACTCAAGCTTGATTAGGAATAGAAGAAAGAGACAAGAATTTCCAAACTTACCTCAACTCATCATTCAACATACCATCCCCCACTTAGGAGAAACCCATCTAAACCAACACAAAAGTATTCCAACACAAAACTAGACATTATGACTTACCGGCACCTTTATCCGAATTTGCTTCCTTGTTAGCTTGGAGAGCATAGAAACGATTCCTTGCTTGACCATCGACACTAGGACCACTATAAGGAGCTTGCCTAGCATTCCTTCCTTTAGCCACAATATTAGGACAATCTCTCACCTTGTGATCATTCTTTCCACAACCATAGCACCCATTAGTACCGGCTAGACATTTCCCAAAATGTTTCTTTCCACAAGTGGGACAAGTAGGCTTAACAAATTGAGATCCCCCACCTTTCTCTTGGTTAACCTTGGGAGCACTTGAAAAATCTAGGTTTGGTACCCTCTTCTTGAACCTAGGTTGACCTTGCTCATCGGATCTACCCCTCTTCACATCCCTATTCATCCTCTTAAGTTTGGACTCCTCAATAGATTGAGCATACACAACAAGCCTAGAGATATTCATGTCACCATGGAGCATTGCCGTACGACACTCTTCTTTCACCAAGTCGGATACACCGGTAACAAACCTACTCATCTCCTCTCTAGAGTTAGACACCAAAGATGGAGCATACCTAGACAACATAGAGAACTTCAAAGCATACTCCTCCACACTCATATTACCTTGCCTAAGATTAATGAACTCCTCAATTTTGCACTCCCTCTTCTCTAGGGGAAAGTACTTACCCAAGAATGCTTCCTTAAACTCCTCCCATTCTATAGGACCCGCTTCTTCCGGCCTATTTGCCTTCCATTGAGTGTACCAAATTTGGGCCACCTCCTTCAATTGGTATGAAGCCAATTCCGCTTTCTCTCTAGAAGATACTCCCATAGCATCCACAATTTTGTAAATCTCATCCAAGAATCCTTGGGGATCTTCTCCAATTCTAGAGCCTAAAAAGATAGGAGGATTCATCCTCACGAAGTCTGTCAACCTTGAGGCTACCGTACTCTCATAAGCATTCACCCTAGGCCCCATATCTCTATTTGCTTGAGCCGTCATGGCTTGGGCTAGGGTCACAAAAGCCGCTCTAATCTCTTCATTAGTCATGGCCGGGGGAACCATCGGAACCTCATTCTCTTGCTCACCTATAGGAACTTGATTGCATTGCACACCTTGGCCATTTTGCACAACTTGAGGACGAACTCCCTCATCACCTAACTCCCCTTCCGCTCTCCTTTGGTTAGCCCTCGTATTCATTTCCTATAAACACAAGAGAAGGATTAGGAAAAGGACACTTATAAACCAAACTCTAAGGCACGACTTCAAGAATAATGAAAGAAGTGTAACTTCTACCGTCCTATAGCCTCTCGCTCATAGATGTGTCGCGACTCACACCGATGAACAAGACTCTACTAGACGTGGCTTTTGAGACTTTGAACCTAAGAACCATTTCCCAAAACCTTATGCTCTGATACCAAGTTTGCCACGACCCGAGAACACCCCCAAGTCGTAACATGCGTATTCGACCTCTCGGAGGTCTTATACAAGCCCTTAGTATTCATCACATTAGATATGTAAAATAGTGCGGAATTAAAAACTCTTTAAATAAAATCCCATAAGACTCAAAGGTCACTTTTAAAAACATCATTCAAAAGTACACAAGCGGAATACTAAGTCTCTTAGCCATCTTAGACATAAACGGGAAAACATACTAGGGACACGACCCTTTACAATCAAAAGAAGTCTATTAAGTCTATTACAAGAACCTTATCATAAAACTAGAATAGAAAAGTCTTGTCCTCGACATATGAGGACATACCACAAGATCTTGGAAGAACTTCAAGTTCCAAGCTTACTATAGAACCCGCTTACTTTCCGGAACCTACACTTGTAGAAAATAGAGAAATATGGAATTAGCACAATTAAGTACTAAGTATGATGACCATGCAAAAACATGCTAAAAAAAGGACATTTATTTGAAATATGTGCTTTCATGCCATTTTTGATAAAACCTTCATATCACAATTATAAGAGACACATTTCAAGTCATCATCCACATATAAGACAATACCCACATAATAGACATACTCAACTAGTACCAATGTACAATACATGAATATAATTGACAAGTAAGCCTTTTCATCATTTCATGACCTCTATCTCAAGTTACCCAAAGCCACACTTAAGTGAAACATGAAGTGACCGCCCATACAATCTCTTTATATACACCTAAGTGTTCCTAAGGGTTACCATAGATAAGGAATGTACCATTACAATATAACATGCTAAGTCAAAATTCTTTAATGAACCACTTTAGGAGACATTTAAGCACATAAGGGGACTTTCACATAATAGTCATTAGACTTAGGGAACTCACTTTAGTATCTTCAAAGCCTACTCGTGCCATGTGTAGATAGCATCCCATACTACTACCTACACGTTGTAGAACCTATCCAATAACTAGAGTGCACATCCCACATGATGGGAATAGGCATAACCGACATAGACCATACTAGCTAGGCATGGAATCCGGAGTCTATCCTACTCCGTGGAGGTTGTTCTACTTGCCAAAGGTAGAACTAGTAAGCAACCCATGTAGGCACATGGTTTAGGGGATGTCCAAGGAAGTTCATTGTGCCTAATCTCATACTCAACTAGGCCACCTTCCTAACCACATCCACTCGGTGCTAGCCTTGTTTCCCATAGAGTATTCAATCACATATGTACTTAGAGAGGGTTCCTTTTCTAGTTCAACCAACTCATAGTACCTCTTCCCAAGAAAGGCCCCATTTCTTAGTCATGGCCAATCAAGGTTCATAAGGATAGCTCATTGACTTTCTTAGATAAGGATTTTCATGCCGTTCCGGCTCCATCCATCTCTAAGTCTATCATCTCACTCAAGAAGGGAACTTCGCCCTAAGGCCCATCCTTCAAGGTTATACATTTACTTAGGAAAGCTAGACTTATGAAAGGGCACCATTTCTTAGTTTTGCCGATTCAAGTCTTGGCCTAGAATTCCTCTTTTAGCATTTATAGAAAGGGCACCATTTCTTAGTTCTAGCCCACTTCACACATTCATGCATTCAAGACTTTAAGTAACAAGGAGGGACACTTTAGTCTACCAACCAAGTCACAACATTATCATCTAAGGATACTTCATAATCCAACATCATTTCATATATATACATCATGAGAAAATCATACTTTAAATCACAATGCTATCCACTTTACATAGGATCATCACAAGATCACGTAAACTCATTCACATCATACCTTCACACATAAAGCTTCACATAAAACTTTACATATAGCTTCATATAGGACTTTACATATAGCCTCATTCATATATAATAATATAACAATACAATAACACTCATATAATGCCCTTCATGGCCTCAATTCACAATAATACAATATTCCAACATTATGCAATAACTTCCCCAATGCCTTCATGGCTACAATTCACAATAATACCACACAAGAACAAGATATAACACTTCCACCAAAGGTGGATTCAACCTACCAACAACAATCGTCACATATGGACATTTAAAGAGAACATACTTTTAATTACACTACAATAACACTTTGTACAAGATCACCTTATAACCATAAGAATACCTTCACATATTTACCTTCACATAGTACTATAACACTTCATAACTTGATAACACTTTAATTCAATAGATAATGCCTTCAAGGCTATATTCATAATACAATCCATAATTAAACACCTCCACCATAAGTGGATCAAACCAAGCAAGAACAATTATGTCAATAATATGAGATTAAATCAACTTACCATCCTCCAAAGCCATCCTCAACATTAATCAATAGATATAGAAAATCATAAACATCAACAATACAATCTATTCTAAGCATAAATTCATCAATACCCAATCATTATCAACAAACCCATTTCGTAAGTCAAATATAGAAATTTGTGAAATCAAGGGTTCATGAGATTTTTCACTTGAAAACATCAATTTAATATCAACAATATCACAATCCATCATTTAAAACCATTTAATGCAAGAACCCTTGAGTAGAGTAAGAAATAGAAGTTTTTCATAACTTTTGAGAATTTGAAAACCATTTGAAATTGGTTATAAAGCGAAAACTAGCTTTAGATAAAGAGCCACCATACCTTAGTATTGAGAAAACCCACGAAAATTGATGCAAGAAACCTTCAATTCGAAACCCTAGCTCCAACTTGACCTTTGCCTTCAATGGTGTTCTAAGAGAGAACCCCTTTTTTTTTTGAAGAATGAATTAAAACAAACCTTTTTTTAAAAGTTTTAATACCATATATAAAAATTAGAAATAATATAAAATATACCCACTTTTTAATTTAACTAAAATTAATATTTACGAAAATGCCCCTTATATTTCCGGACGGACTCCTTGCCAACTGCCCAACTTTCAAAGGGCATAACTCGCTCATACGAATTCGGAATCGAGCAAACTCGGTGGCGTTGGAAAGATCGTTCCAAGGGCTTTCCAAACATAACTGGAACTACTCCTGGATCATCCTGAGCTAGGAGTTATGACTGCTCAAAGTTGGCCAAAAACTCACTGATTTCCCACACTTAGCCAATTTCCAGATTCAGAACTTTTTTTCCAAAAGTGACTACTTCCAATTTCATAACTCCAATTTATGCTTAAACTTTAAAAATTCATACGTTAGGCTCTAGTTTCACCTATCTATTTTTAGGGTCGCTACATCCCCCCAATAGAAGCACATGATACTTAACAGTTGTTGATGAGGCTACATGTTGATTCAGGGCTTTGCCGAGTCTTTACTATGCGTATTTTCATATTGGTACAATCATGGATTCCAATAGAGGCTTTGTAGACATTGTAAAGCTGTCATCTATATTTATAGTTTTACTTGTCACATGTATCGGTTCAGCTAGTCGACATGCGTTGTATATGTAGCTTCTCAATGGTAAATCTATTTGCATATGAGTTTACTTTCTTAGCATAGGTCACCTGTAAATCATGTGTTCATATGGTACTTTTCCCCCTTACCTTGGGTTGGGGTTTAACAGGGCCGCCCGGAATGATACATTGAGCTTATCAAGACTAATACCAGCCAATGGTGCAATAAATCAAGTAACAGTAGCCTTTTATAACTTACAGGCCAAAACGGATCTCAAGGACTTCAAACTAATTAAGTTCCATTTCCTTTCCCATAGAAAAGTCATTTTCGTCAAAAAGAATGGAAGTAATAGTTCCTCAAAAAGAATTATAACAATAAAGTCATGTCAAACACATGGAACCGGGCAAAAATACTCTTCACACCACGACAGTAGTAACTTGGTACTCCTTCCAATCCATGATCAAGGTTTCATGCCCAACGGTTTAATAAACAATCAAGAATCACAACTCACAGAGCCACATTATCAACAGAACCAACCAAATCAAACAAACACAATACAATTCTAATTTTCACGCCAAATAAAAGCTAAGTCTAAAGATACTACTTAAGCAAGCACCATGATCACCTAAACTAAGGCTTCTCTGACTAAAACTTAAGCTAAACAACTCAACCTATACCCATAACTACCAAAGGATAAATCAAGCTCGAGATAACCTAAGGGTTAAACCTAAATCATGAAATACTAGCTAATCTAAGTAGGTCAGAGAAAAAGGAAGCCATAACCTACCTCAAGGCTAAAAATTGCACAAACTACAACTCAAATGCTTCTCCCTTCCAGAGACCCTGGGATGGATTCCAAGCTATCAAGAACTCAAAGAGCAATTTAATACGGATCCAATGATACACATATCACTAAACCGAATTTCGGACCAAAATTGGGTCAAAAATTGACCCTTGAATCAAAGCAACATAATTACAAAAAGGAAACCACCATAATTTCCTCCCTTGAATGAGGATTACATACCCGAAATATGGCAAAATGGGACTCAATTTAGTCATCAAATGGTCAATTTACCAAACTTTAAAGTCAAAATTAGGATTTTTGAGGTTGAGAATTACATTTAATTATGAAAGTAAGGCCATAAATTGGTAGAGGAGAGGAAAATGAAGAGAATTACCCTTGAAATGTTGAAATAAACCAAGAAAATCTCAAAATTTCCCTAAGCTGAGCTCTATTGGAATAGGGTTTGAGTTTGAAGAAAAAGAAAAAGAAATGGGATTTAATCCAAGGGATTTTCACAAAAGTGGACAATTTTTTGCAAAAGTGAACATCGCTTAAGCTAAGATAGGCTTCGCAAAAGCAAACGTCGCCTAAGAGACACCCATTGGTTAAACGGGTGTACGGTTGCTAAGCGGCCTTAACAAAAGCCAAGGGTTGGTCGCTTAAGCTACCCCCATCCCATATTTGCCCTTCCCTTAAGCGGCCTATTTGTTTCTTAATCCAGCTTCGCTTAAGCGATCCAGTATTAGCAAAATCGATGCATTGGATATCAGATTTTTCAGCACAAAGGCTAAGTATTCAAAATCTTTGAACAAGCCCTCGAAATTCATTAGGAGTCCAAACAATACAAACAACAAGTCCAAACGACTTGGAAGCGACATTCTAGACTCAACATAATTGATGAAATAGAAATCCAAGGGTTTTTTCATCATAATGTTGACAAAAGTTAACCATTTAACAAAGAAACACAACAAAATTACTTTATATTATGATTGAATTGATGATTTATTATTGTTTTTATGTTGAAATCCACAAGAATCCATGAAATCCCCATATTCCCAATTTATGACCTTGTGATGTGGGTGAATTGATGAAAGAAGGATATTATGAGATTATGCTTGTAGTATTTGAATTATATCATTATCCATGTCTAATGTAGCAACTCTGGATGTGTTGATTTGATATGAGCTTTGACCTTTGAAAAGGCAAGATATGATATCATGCATGAATTATGAAAGTTATGTATATGTTTTAAGAGCACTTTGAGAGTGAAATAAAATATGATAATAGTGTTGTGTTTATTGAAAGGCTATTCTCATGAACACATAATGAACATAAAGTGAAAGGTTTTCTCGCAATATGATGATTCTAAGGTTGAAAGTCAATTCTCACCTAATTGAATCTAATGTTACATGTAGACATGGACAGTGAAAAATTATTCTCACGCATGATCTAATGAGCTATCCTAATGAAACAAGTTGTGACTTAATAAGTACTCTGTGGGATAAATGCTTAGCACCAAGTGGATATTGTTATGAGATGGAAGCTCACCTATCATAAAGGGCGGGTTTCTAGAAGCAATCTCTTGAGATGGAAGCTCTTCCGTGAGAAAGGTCAAGTTTCTAGTAACAATCTTTTTATCCCATAAACTATGTGCCCCCATAGGTCTTTAGCTAGTGGATCCACATAAAGCTAACAAATAATGGTCTTACCTTACGCAAGTAGGACAACCCTATTCGGTGTGGGTAACACTGGATTTCATGTTTAGCTCACATGGTCTATGTCGATTAAGGCTTATTCCCACTATGACAACAATATGAAGAAGAAAATAAATTATGAACTATGGTTACTCAAGGAGATTTACTTATCATAGGTGGGATTATGGGATCTTATTCATTTTTTGCACAGTAGACTTTGAGGGTACTTATGGTATCATAGGTGGGATTTTGGGATCTATGTAATTAAGATGCTTATGAGTTATGCTTTTCCATTATATTCAAAATGATGCTTTAACATAGTAAATTGCATGCATTCAACTAAAATGTCCATTTTTGAATGTTTTCAAGGTTTTTATACATGTCTATCATACTTAGTGCATTTTTGTACTAACCCATATTTTCCTATTCTTTTTCCAAGTGTAGGGTTAGATTCTTAAGGCGGTTAGCATTTGGTTCAAGCTTGTATTCGACTATTCTCCTAGCTTCTGGTGAGTCCTCATGATTCGAGGATGGAGGTGTCACTTGTAGTTTCATTTCTAGTATTTCCTTTTCAGTCTATGTTGTATGGGTTCTATCCCTTTTCATTTGAACTATTGTAATAAATGGCTATATTGAGACAATTCTAGACTTCTGCTTTCCTTTATGAAAATTTTGGACTTTAAATGTGTTTTCTTCTCTTTATTGTTCTATGCTTATGTTATGATATGATAAGTGGCTTACATGGTGCCTTTTGGGGTTCTATGTGCCTTGTTACATCTAGGAGGTACTCCTGGGTTGTGACAAACTTGGTAATCAGAGCACAAGGTTTAGAATGATTCTTGGATGATGTCTCATAAGCCATGTCTAATAGAGTCTTGTTCATAAGTGTGAAACGCGCCACATTTATGAATGAGAGGCTACAAGATGATTAGGAAATTCCACTTCTTTCATTACTCTTAAGTTGTGCGATAAAGTTTAAATCTATAAGGTCTTTCTTCTAATCCTTATTCGATGGTATACAACACATGACTACTCGAAGGGCATTTGCAAGAAGGGTTTAGGAAGACAATAGGAATGAAGGAGCTCCTCCTCAAGTTCCTCAAGTTCCCCAAGCTTCTCAAGCTCTGGTTGATCCTTTGGCTATGTCGAATGTAAATGTTAGGTCAGCTTTCCAAATGTTGGTCCAAGCCATGACGGCTCAAGCTCAAGCTGTGACAACTCAAGCCCAAGCCATGACGGCCCAAGCCAATAGAGAGGTTGTAGCTTCAGTGAACCCTAATGTGAATTCCGCGGCTTCTAGAGTGAGGGATTTTGCTAGAATGATCCCACCCCCGAGTTTCATGTCTCCAAAGTGGAAGAGGATCCTCAAGAATTTGTGGAAGTGGTTTATAATGTACTTGATATCATGGGGGTGACTTCGGTAGAGAAACCAGAGTTAGCCGCTTACCAATTGAAAGGTGTTACTCATGTATGGTATAATCAATGGAAGAACGGTAGGCATGTAGGAGTGGGTCCCATAGAGTGGGAAGCATATAAATCGGTGTTTCTTAATAGGTTCTTTTCTCGAGAGTTAAGGGAAGCTAAGGTAGAAGAGTTCATTAACCTTCGTCAATGAGGTATGAGTGTGAAAGAGTATTCTCTAAAGTTTACTCAATTGTCCAAGTATACTCCGGCTATGGTGGCGGATTCCAGGGATATGATCAGTAGGTATTTGATAGGTATGTATAAATTGGTAGTAAAAGAATGTCGTACGGTAATGCTCTATCATGATATGGATATCTCATGTCTTATGGTGTATGCCTAACAAATGGAGGCGGAGAAACTCCAAGAAATGAATAGGGAGGTGAAAAGAGCTAGAACCGATGATGGGAACTTCTCCAATGCTAAGTCTCTAGACAAGGTCAACCAAGGTTCAAAGCAAAGGTTCTCCAACCAAGGTTCCTCAAATTCTTCTCCAAGGGTCAACAAGGATAGGGTGTCTAACCCTAAATCTCAAAGAGGTAATAGTGGTGGCTATTATGTGAATAGGCCTAATTGTCCAAAATGTGGGAGGAGTCGTGAGAGTAAGTACATTGCCGGCACGGATGTTTGTTTTGGTTGTGGTAAGAGTGGCCATCAATTGAGGAATTTCCAACACTTAAGGCCATGGGGAAAGAAGGCAAGCAGGCTCCTCCAAGCGGTTCAAACTCTAATGCTCCAAAGCAAAACCTCTTTTATGCTCTTCAATCCCTCGATGACCAATAGAGCTCCCCGGATATTGTGACTGGTATGTTAAAAGTCTTTCTTATTGATGTATATGTCTTGTTAGATCCCGGTGCTACTTTGTACTTTGTGACACCTTATGTGGCCATGAAGTTTGATATGCTCCTTAAAGTATTATTAGAACCTTTTTTTGTTTCTACCCCGGTTGGTGATTGGGTGGTGGCTAAGAGGGTTTATAGAAAATGTCACATTTCCTTGTCCCATAGAGTTACTCTTGTTGACTTAGTAGAGCTGACATGTTAGACTTTGAAGTGGTTCTTGGTATGGATTGGTTGCATGCATGTTATGCCTATATTGATTGTAGTTAGATTCCAATTTTTGGATAAGCCTATATTAGAGTGGAAGTGGGGAAATTTTGTGCCTAGAGGTCAATTTGTGTCTTACCTTAAAGCTAGAAAGATGATCTCGAAAGGTTGCTTTTACCATGTTGTTAGGGTGAGGGATGTAGATTCTGAAACCCCTTCTCTTGAGTCGATTCCCGTGGTTAATGAGTTCCTGGAAGTTTTCCCCGATGATTTTCCTGACATTCCTCCCGAGTGGAAAATAGATTTTGGTATTTACCTTCTTTTGGATACGTAACCTATCTCTATTCCTCCTTATAGAATGGCTCCGACCGAGTTAAAGGAGTTGAAAGAGCAACTAAAGGACTTATTAGGCAGGGGTTTTATTCAACCAGGTATCTCTCCATGGGGTGCTCTGGTGTTGTTTGTTAGAAATAAGGATGGGTCTCTTAGAATGTGCATCGATTATTGTCAATTGAGCAAGGTGATCATTAAGAACAAGTATCCTCATCCAAGGATAGATGACTTGTTTGACAACCTTCAAGGGGCTAGTTATTTCTCTATGATTGATCTTCGTTCGGGTTATCACCAATTGAGGGTGAGAGGGGTTGATATTCCCAAGATGGATTTCCGAACAAGATATGGTCACTATGAGTTCCTAGTAATGTCATTTGGTTTGACTAACGCTCTGATGGCTTTCATGGACTTAATGAATATAGTGTTCTGACAATATCTTTACATGTTTGTGATCGTGTTTACCGATACAAGAGCTTACAATATGTGTTTAGTCAAAAGCACTTGAATCTTCATCAACGAAGGTGGTTAGAATTACTGACGAACTATGACATGAGTGTCCTTTATCACCCTGGCAAAGCTAATGTGGTAGAGGATGCTCTTAGTAGATTTTCCATGGGTAGTGTGGCTCATGTAGAGGATGAAAAGAAAGAATTGGTTTGTGATGTGCATAGGTTGGCTCGGCTAGGTGTTCAACTAGTAGATTCCACCAACGGTGGTGTCATGGTCTATAATGGTTCCGAATCGTCAATTGTGATGGATGTGAAGTCTAAGCAAGTCTCTTATCCTCCATTAGTTGAGTTAAAAGATTCGGTACTCAAGAAGTCTGTTGCGGCTTTCTCCCAAGGGGGAGATGGTGTGCTTAGGTACCAAGGTCGGTTATGTCTTCCGAATGTTGATGGTTTAAGGGAACAAATTCTAGAGGAAGCTCATAGTTCTCGGTATTTTATTCATCTAGGAGCCACCAAAATGTATCATGATATACGGGAAGTCTATTGGTAGAATGGAATGAAGAAAGATATTGTGGGATTTGTGGCCAAATGTCTGAATTGTCAACAAGTTAAGGTAGAGCATTAAAGTTCGGGAGGCTTATCCCAAGATATAACAATTCCCACTTGGAAGTGGGAAGATATGAATACGGATTTTATTGTGGGTTTGCCTTGCACCTGAAGGAAACATGATTCTATTTGGGTCATTATAGATCGGATGAAAAAATCAGCCAACTTTATCCCCATCAAGGTTTCTTTTTCGGCGGAATACTATGCCAAGTTATATATAAGAGAGATAGTGAAGTTGCATAGGGTTCCTTTGTCTATTATTTCGGATCGGGGTACTCCATTTACTTCACACATTTGGAAGTCATTCCAAAAAGGGTTTGGTACTAAGATTAAGCTTAGCACGACTTTTCATCCCCAAACCAATGGGTAAGCGGAGCGTATCATCCAAACATTGGAAGATATGTTAAGGGAATGTGTTATAGACTAAAAGGGTAACTAGGATGACTATTTTCTTTTAATAGAGTTTGCCTACAATAATAGTTATCACTCAAGTATCGGTATGGCACCTTTTGAAGCCTTGTATTGTAGGAGATGTAGGTCTCTGGTCGATTGGTTTGAGGTGGGGGAAATTGCTTTGATAGGTCCCGAGCTAGTTTATGAAGAACCCATTGAGAAAGTTCATCTTATTATAGAGAGGTTGAGAACGCCTCAAAGTAGGCAAAAGTCTTATGTCAATGTGAGAAGAACAGATCTAGAATTTGAATTTAAAGATTAGGTCTTTCTAAAAATCTCACCTATGAAATGTGTGATGAGGTTTGGCAAGAAGGGAAAACTTAGTCCCAGTATGTGGTCCCATACCAAATTTTGAAACATATTGTGAAAGTTGCCTATGAGTTGGATTTTCCAAATGAGTTGGCTCTGGTTCATCCGGTATTTCTTGTTTCCATGCTTAAGAAGTGTATTGGATATCCGATGTCCATTATTCCCCTAGAAGGGTTGGGAGATGACGAAAGTCTTTCATATAAAGAGGTTCCGGTAAAGATCCTATACCGGCAAGTCAAGAGATTGAGAAACTAGGAAATAGCTTCCGTAAATGTTTTATTGAGGAATCACTTAGTTGAGGGTGCTACTTGGGTGGCTGAGGTGGATATGAAGTCCTGATATCCTCATCTCTTTCCTTCTACTCCTATTCAAGATTGAGGTAAGTAGTTCCTCTTGAGTTTTCCTTGTTTTGGGAGTCATGTGAGTAGATGTATTTATCCATGATTTCCTTATGTTATGCATGTTCTTGAGAAATTCTTGTTTAGTAAGAAAATGAGTTTTTATGATTGATCTTCCTCATGTTGTTATGCATTGAGTATGAGTTTCCTATTTACTTCATGAGATGAATTGATGAACATGTTTTAGTATGCTTTTGAGAGTAATTGCATATTGGCTCCATGATATTTTGTTGAGCATGCTTTTAGTTGGAGATGGTATTCCTCCTATGAATATGAGAAATGTTGAAATTTCATGCATAATGAGTTGTTAGATGTAGTTCCTACTTATTTATGTTGCATTGATTATGTTTGACATAGAGTCGAAATTTCCTCCTTTGAATTATGCTTTATTTTGATGTTTCATGCATGATGGGCTGCTAGTCTTGAGGCTTTAATTCCATAAGGTGTCTAAGATCATCATTCGAGGACAAATGTTCCCAAGGGGGAGATATTGTAACACCTCGTAAGCTAGTAGGCTAAACTAGAGCTTGACGTTAGGGTTAGAGGCTTGAATGTACCTCCCCGTACCTTAAAATAATTTTTTTCGTGTTAGAACATCATGTTTCAAACCCCAAGGACCAACCATGGGTCCTTGAGGAGGACCCTAAGGAGGTTGCCTGGGCAGTGACCTACGGGGGTAACTCACACCTCATAGGTCAACCCATGCCTCGTGGTGAGGGGCCATAGGTCAAGGCCCTAGGAACCAAGTCCCAGAACCTCAACCACGGTTCACAAGCACGGACCATGGGTCCAACAACAGTTCGTATGTGGTGGGTCGTAGGTCAGGCCTTGAACTGCGTTTTGGCAGTTAAGTTTAAGGGCATTATGGGGTTTTTTGGTTTTAATTAATATTTAGTGACGTCATTTTATACTAAATTAGAATACCTATGTAAGGATGTTATGTCACTAAATTAAGTCATCCAAGCCATTATTTATAAAAATCCAAAAGAATTCATGCTCTTTCAAGGAAGAAGAAGAAGGAAGTTGGAGCTAGGGTTTGAAGGAGAAAGATTTTCTACTCAATTTCTTTGGAGATTCATAGCTAAGGTATTGTAGTCCTTCATCCATGGAGTCCCTCCAAACTCAATTTCAAAACTAGTAATTCCCCCAAAAGCTATGGTTTTACTCCAAGTCGTGGATTCCTTTCAAAAACGATTCTAATGATTTAATTGCTTTATATTATGATTGAATTGATGATTTATTATTGTTTTTATGTTGAAATCCCCAAGGATTCATGAAATCCCCATATTCCCAATTAATGACCTTGTGATGTGGGTGAATTGATGAAAGAAGGATATTATGAGATTATGCTTGTAGTATTTGACTTATTTGTATTATCATTATCCATGTCTAGTGTAGCAATTCTAGATGTGTTAATTTGATATGAGTTTTGACCTTTAAAAGGCAAGATATGATATAATGCATGAATTATGAAAGTTATGTATATGCTTTAGAGCACTTTGAGAGTGAAATGACCATGATTATGATAATGTTGTTGTGTTGATTGAAAGGCTTTTCTCATGAACATAATGTGAAAGGTTTTCTTACAATATAATGATTCTAAGGTTGAAAGGAAATTCTCACCTAATTGAATCTAATGTTACATGTAGACATGGACGGTGAAAGTTTATTCTCACGCATGCTAATAAGCTATCCTAGTGAAACAAGTTATGACTTAATAAGTACTCCGTGTGATAAATGCTTAGCACCATGTGGATATTGTTATGAGATGGAAGCTCCCTCATCAGAAAGGGCGGGTTTCTAGAAGCAATATCTTGAGATGGAAGCTCTTCCGTGAGAAAAGTCGGGTTTCTAGTAACAATCTCCTTATTCCATAAACTATATAACCCCCATAGGTCTTTAGCTAGTGGATCCACCTAAATCTAAGGTCTTACCTTAGGAAAGTAGGACTTTTCGGTTTGGGTAACACCGGATTCCAGGTTTAGCTCACATGGTCTATGTCGGTTAAGGCTTATTCCCAATATGACAACAATATGAACAAGAACATGAATTATGAACTATGGTTACTCAAGGAGCTTTACTTAGCATGGGTGGGATTATGAGATCTATTCATGCGTTGCACAAGTAGACTTTGAGGGTACTTATGGTATGTTTCTCCTATGATATGATGATCTATGTAATGAACATGCTTATGACTTATGCTTTCCCATTATCTTCAAAATGATGCTTTAACTTAGCAAATTATATGCATTCAAATAAAATGTCCCTTTTTTCATGTTTTTAACGTTTTTATGCATGACTATCATACTTAGTGCATTTTTGTACTAACCCATATTTTCCTATACTTTTCCCAAGTGTAGGGTCTGGTTCTTAAGGCGCTTATCATTTGGTTTAAGCTTCGATTTGACTATTCTCCTAGATTTTGGTGGGTCCTCATGATTCGAGCACAGAGGTGTCACTTGTAGTTTCATTTCTAGTATTTCCTTTTCAGACTATGTTGTATGGGCTATGTCCCTTTCATTTGAACTATTGTAATAGATGGCTATATTGAGACAAGTCTAGACTTCCGCTTTCCTTTATGAAAATTTTGGACTTGAAATGTGTTTTCTTCTGTTTATTGTTCTATGCTTATATTATGGTATGCTAAGTGTCTTACATGGTGCCTTTCGGGGTTCTATGTGTCTTGTTACATCTAGGGGGTACCCCTGGATCGTGACAGTTAACTAAAGTCTAATCTTTTAAGCATTAAGCTTACTAGACTCAAAACTCGCACCACACACGAATGAACACCTCCAGGAGTGTGCCACCCAACCCAACATCACACAAAAGCTACAGGGAAGCTACAAAAAAGGGAAAAACAGGAAAATCACGAATGAAACAAAGATAACCCTGAGGGTCATTACACCAAAGCAAATAGGTGATTTTAGTTGATCTCACTGAATGTCACAAACCCTAATTGAAAAAACTAACTTTGAAGAAGTTTATTTGGCGATGGCAGCAACAACTCAGCTCATGAATGTTTGCTTCAGCTATCAGGCTTAAGCTCACCAAACAGCCAAAAAGGAAAATTTTCTGAAAATTGTCTAAGAAAGTATAAATAGCTCTTTGAAGAGGGAGAAAATATTTTTTCATTATTCTGAATATTCTTGTATTGAAACACCCTTCTATTGGGAGAAAGAATTTGTACTTGAGGATTTTTAGAAGCTTCTTGAACTTGAAGATCTTTGGGATTAATTTCTTAGAATTCTTCAACCATTTAGTAGATGTGAGTGATAACTTCAGTAATTTTCTTTTACCTTTGATTATGAATAGCTAAGCTCCCCAATCTTAGGGGTGTGCAATTGTAATGATGATTAGTTTACATGTGGATATTATATATTTATTTAATTAATGGTTGATTTGATATGGGTTCAATTGTCTTTTTATATTTTAACTTATAACTTGAGGTTGCAAACTATTGTTTACCTTAGATCTCTGATGTTGCTTGTGAGAGACTCTTAGAGTGGAAAAGATAGTTTATAATGACTTTAATTGATTTTGATAGCTAAAGCGTGGTATAGTTCAGTTAATTTTAAGTTTTAGATTGATTCTAATTATTATACATGTTGGGATTTGATAGTACCCACATGATTTGTGATTGTTGATTGATAAATAGTTGTCACTGCCTTGTATCTAGCTTACCCATTAAGAATAAACTTAATTTAGGCCCTCTTTGTGATTTCCGAAAGGCCACTTGACCTAAAGAAAAGGCTATCATTGCACTAAAAGTATTCCTAGTTGACCCATTTTGAGCCTAATATTGTTTCTTTAAGAACCTCATTACATGTCTTATTCTTTTTAAGAAAATAAATCCCTTTTTGAACTCAATGAAGTTATAAAATGAGGCTAAAAGCCTAAGTTGAAGGTGAGAAATGGAGGATATTAAAGATAATAATAGTTTCTTCAAATACTTGTTGAAAATAGTGCACTTAAAGTAAAATATACTTTCTTGAAACTATTCTAAAATAATGCACTCGAAATTAAAGATAATAATACTTTCTTCAAAATAATGCATTGAAGTAAAATATTTTCTTGAACTTCTTCTAAAATCAATCACTTTAAATTAAAGATAATAGTACTTTCTTGAAATACTTCTTGAAAATAATTCACTTGAAAATTAAATATACTTTCTTGAACTCTTTCTTGAAAGACTTCTTTACAATCTTGAACATATCTTATTAGTGAAAATAACACATGAAATACTACGACAAGGTTTTTAAATAACTTTGATTAGAAAGAGACTTGTGTCATAAAATAAGCATGAACCATGAGTCAATGGTCATTAATGACATGAAGTACCATAATTTTAATGAAAAAATCTATAATCAAAGATTGGAGATAAATGGAATTCGAAATCATTGAATTTGGGCAAAGATTGAAATCATTTTGAGTGAACACATACTTCATACTCTTGTGATTAGTAAAAACATCTACACAAACACCATACACGCAGTGTCTCCAAATTTCTAAAGCAAACACCACTGTCGTTAACTTGAAATGATGAGTTGAATAATTTTTTCATTCACTTTTAATTGCCTTGAAGCATAAGCAATGACTTTCCTATATTGCATCAAAACATAACTAAGGCCAATACGTGAAGCATCACAGTAAACCACAAAATAATCTGATCCTTCCGGTAATTTCAATATAGGAGCCAAAGTGAGTCTATCCTTCAACTCTTGGAAACTCTTCTCCTAAGATTTTGACCATATGAATTTCACTTTGTTTTGAGTCCATGTCGTCAAAGGTGAAGCAATAGAGGAAAATTATTCCACAAACCTTCTATAATACCTGGTCAAACCCAAGAAACTCTGTATATATGAAGCAGACAAAGGTAAAGGCCAATTCTTAACTTCCTCAGTTTTCTTAGGAGCAACTTGATTATCTTCACTAGAGTCAATATGACCGAGTAAAGCAACATATTTCAACCAAAACTCACACTTGCTATACTTAGCATACAATTCACGGTCCTTGAGAATTTGTAACACAATCCTCAAATGCTCAACATGCTTGTCTTCACTCCGTCAGTAAATCAAAATATTATCAATAAACAGAATCACAAATATATCGAGGTATTTCTTAAAAGCCCTATTCATCAAATCCATAAACTCCTTTGATGCATTAGTCAAACCAAAAGGCATTACAAAAAACTTATAATGCTCATATCGAGTTCAAAAATCCGTCTTTAGGATGTCACTACATTTCACCCTCAATTGGTTCCCCCTTCTCATGACATGATAGGTTCATTCTGAGCCTTAAATGTGACCAATCGGGTCCTATAATCTAAGGAACCATAACATGCATGATGCCAATCCATCCCAAGAATAACATAAAAAGCTAACATAATACACCCTACAAGATCAACATGAGTTACTCAATGAGAAACGAAAATAGGACAATTTATATACTCTATTAACCACAATAGCATCACCAACATGAGTAGAGACATGAAAGGGATTAGAAATGATTTCGGGACCCATATCAAACCTCATGGTTGCATAGGGAGTAACAAACTACAAAGTAGCACCCGAATCAAGTAAAGAACAAACATCAAGATGGAAGACTTTAAACATATCGGTCACCACATCTGAAGAACCCTCACGATTATGTTGAGTCTAAAGAGCATAGAATTTGTTTTGATTTGGAGCTCCCAAATTAGATCCACTATGCTGCGATTTCCTACCATCATTACCCTTGTTAGCTTGAAATGGACAATCCTTCACCTCGTGGCCATTCTTACCACAACTAAAGCAACCAGCGAAACACTTGCCATCGTGTTTCTTACCAATCATAGTGCAAGTGGGGATAGAAGACCCATTACCACCACCTCCTTAAAGTTTAGTGTTAGACACCCTATCTTTGTTGAACTTACGATTTGGAGAATTAGATGAACCTTGACCAGAAATTTTTTACCGAAAATAGAGGATGCCCTTGTCCACCGAACCTAGATTGTGAGATGTCATCATCAGTGGTCCTTACCCTCTTGGAATTTTTTTCACTTTCCTTAAAGTTTTCCTCTTCAATTTTTTGGGCATGAATGATTAAATGAGAAATATACGTCTTCTTGTTCATCATGGAGGTACAACAGTGGTTCACAACCAAGTCGGACACTTGAAACAAACTAACTCATCATTTCCATAGAATTGGCAACCATAGTTGGAGCATATTTAGCTAATTGAGTAAACTTCAAAGCATATTCCTTCACACTAATATTGCCTTAAAGAAAATGAATGAACTCAATCACTTCCGCTTCTCTCATTTCAAGAGGAATGAAACTATCAATAAAAGGTCTCTTAAATTTCTCCTGATCTAGAAGACCCGCATCAACAACCCTCTCACTCTCCATTGTTCAAACCACACTTGGGAAATACTATTAAATTGATAAGCGACCAATTCAACCTTTTCAACTTTAGTCAATCCCATAATACCAACTATCTTATACATCTCATCAATGAAGTGTTGAGGATCCTCATCAACCTTAGACCGATGAAATTCTGGAGGATTCATCCTAGTGATGCCCCTTATCCTTGTCGCTGTCGTACCCACAATTGGGTTCATCAGAGCATTAGCCTCTCTATTGTGTTGGGCCTCATAGCTTGAGCCAACACTTGGAAAGCAGCTTAGACTTCAGCTCGATTCACTTGCTCGTCTAAAGGACCAATCGGAACTTGAAGAAACCTCAAGCTCCACATTGACATTACCCACATTCCTTCTCACATAAGCTCTTCGAGGGGCCCTATCTTGAAAAGGGTCTAACACAATTTAGGAGAAGGTTTTTTTATTGAGATAGACTCTATGGAACGACATTAGAGTAATGAAATATGTGAAGCTTTCTAAATGTTTAGTAGTCTCCTATTCATAAATGAGGTGCGCTTCACATTTATGAACACGACTTTACTCAAAATGGCTTGTCAGACATCTTAGGACCCTTTTCGCAAACCTTGTGCTCTGAATACCAAGCTTGTCATGATACAAAGTACACCTTACATGTGACATGGCGTATAAGATCCCGAGAGGCCCTGCACATGCCACTTGACATACATATGCACATAGTAATAGACAAAACTAAAGAATTTATATTAATAGAAGAGTTGACATTTCAAGTGGAAGTTTAATATAGTCTCGACAAGCCATATACTACATCCAAAAGGAGTGGTTGGGATGTAACGTGTACACCACATAAAATATCCAAAAGTAAAGACATAAGAAAAGCAATAAAGGTGACATGGTCCTTGAAGTATGAAGACTCACCAAGTCTCCAATCTCTAAGATGATCAACTTGCATGAGCAGGGGGGAGAGGAGTCTTCAAGCCCTAGATTAATGAAATAATGTTGGCACAAGTATGCATTCGTACATGGAATGTATTATGTATGAGGGATATGCATGAAAACATAAAACATGATCATAGGAAGACATAATCAAAAACATGGAATGCATGACCAAGCAAAGCATAGTAAACATGTGGAGATATCTTAAAACATAAACATGGTCAATGAATTTTGAAATCAGGAGGAAATCTATATAAAACATTTGAGAGTAATTTAGTTCATTGTGTGGGCTATTAGTTTTAACCGACAATAGACCATGTGAGTTATACATGAAATCTGATGTAACTCCCACATCGAGAAGGGAGAGTCTACTTTCGAAGGTATAACTACGTATCATGTCATATGCTATATGTGGATCCACTAGCTAGGTCATATAAGGCAATCCTATGGGGGAACATACTTTGGAACTAGAGGTTACTACAAGAGACTACCCTATTTGAGCCTCCACCCCAAAGTTCTCTCTTTGCTAAGTTAAATCCCAATGAAATTGTCATATTCATAAACATATTATCATCCATAAAAAAACATTATTCAATTACTAATCCAAGCTAAAACATCATAGAGTAGCTCATTAAATCTTGAATCAAGTCTAAGTGAGCCTTTCACCAAGCCATGATCCCTAAAGTATATGAGAAAACCTTTCAGAGTTCATTGATGCTTATCTAAAGAAACCTAGATCATAAAAACTTTATTTTAATAAATCATGCATAACTTCATAAAACATATTCATAGGTTCAAGTTTCTTCATCAATGTGTAAATTAGGGTTCATTGTCGAAATCATGATCAATGCATGGGATCATATGATTTCAGTTGGAAAGAATGTAATTGATTTAAAAAAATCATAAAAATATCAAATTTTAAACAATTGTATCAACACAAATAGAACTCATGAAGAATTGAATGAAAACCTAATTAATTTGATTGAAATTGAATTGGAGAATTGGAGAAAACCTTGGGGCTCAATGGGTGAATGAAACTCATTGATGAAGACATAAATACCTTGATCTTGAAGCCTAAGTAATGATGACAAAGGATACCTAAACTTGAAGAACCCTAGCTTCTTCTTCTTTGATCTAGAGACATGATTTTTGAGAAAACCTTGGAGAGGGTTTTGGGAATTCGAGTAAATGAAAGAGTTGGGGAAATTTATAAGGGTAAGGGTAGTTATAGGACTTAGAATTAGGGTCACGATGTAGTACAGGTATTATATGCATAGGTAAACACCCAAATACTCTTTAAAAATAACTGTTGGTTGGCCTTATCACTTCGACCTATGGTCCATAGGAATTCCAATGGACCCTCCTGGTTAGTCGTAGGATCAAATGTTGAAGCTAAAATCTTAATTCATTCCTACAACTCGTCATTTTTCTATGGTCCGTAGACCATACCCGTTGACCCCAACTAAAATAAAATGTTTCTCTAAGTTTGGAACACTTCTACATGATCTTTCTACAGTCCGTCAAAACTCCTACTGTATGTCATATTCATCCATAGTTAAAACTTAAGAAACATAATTGTGCAAAAATTCATCCTAGATCTCTGACTCCCTTTCTACGACCCGTAGGAATTTCTACTATCCGTAGGTTGGACTTGTAGAACCTGGTTTAGTCAATTTTTCTGCATTTTTCTTTACTTTTGACTCTCCAACTTCCGAGGTGTTACAACCCCTCATCTTATGTATTTGAGCTACAGATAGCATAATCCTAGTGTTTTCATATTGGTTGGTTATTTAGCTATACTTCCAATTAAATTATATAGCTTATGTGTTGCAGTTTGGAGTCAGTCACTCAACTAGTTTTCACTTTACAAGTTTCAACTTTGGGATTTTATCTCTTTTACTGCTCTGTCATATTATTTAGACTTCATTCGATGACGAATAATCTCAAGGGAGGATATTGTAACACCTCAAAAAATTCTATGCTAAACAATTGAACCATCCATCATAAGTGTATCAGCTTGGGTAGGGTGATGTCTTACTTTATCATGTGTGTTAAGTCCATTCTCAATTTTAGTAAGTGTATCGTATGTGATTTAGGATCATAAGGGACCTCTAGCACTAAGTCGAATTCATAGTTTTTCTATTGGCTAAATGTTCACATGAGTTCAAACAAAGTTAAACTTTAAATGAGCATATCTCTCACCATATAAAATGTTGGGTTACCCATGAGCTATCAATCCAAGGTCTACCATTATGCTTTTCAATGCCACCAACCATTCATTAACCAGAATTTAGAGTAAAAAGTTATGGTTGTTTTGCTGAAATATGTCTTGACTAAAAAATTTTACGATACACTTGCCAATACACTGATTTGCCAATTCGTTTGACGTATCGCTAAATTTGCCCAAAAACCTTCAAAATTGTGATTTTTGGTGATCTAAAGCTCCTTTTAGGATATCCATGGAATATTGTTTTATGAGACCTCCAACTGACCAATTTGGCCGATGAAATTCATTAAGATGTCATTTTATTTATTTTCCAAGTCTTGTTACGTTTCAAGAGGGGTACGCTTTCCCGTTTACTCCTAATTAACTTATGTGTCTCTATCTTATAGAAGAAAAACCTCTCATTCTTTTCCAATACTCAGACCATAAAATTTAGTACGTTTTAAGTTCTTTCAAGCAAGAAATTAGCGTACTTCACCTTCAAGCTTCAGTTCAGGAATTTCGTCAATGTTCATTCCAGGTATGTAGGAATTCATCAACAAGTATCCTTTCCCCCCATTGAGTCTGAAAGTAAACTTATTTCATTAGTTTATAATTTCTATAAAATTTAGGGCTCTTTCGAAAAGCATAATTTTCATCATATTTAAGTTATTCTTCATGGATAGTCTTTTATTACTGTAACACCCCAAATCCGAAAGGGGGCACCATAACAGATTACAACATTTCCAGGTTCCATCGATGTTCACCAACCACAACCAATGGGTTGGACAACAGAGCGTAGGTGGGTCCGTGGATTGGCCCTTCAAAAGTTGTCCAGGGTGGGAACCACGACTTGACCTACGCGCTGTCAGTGGGTCCACGGTCATGATCCAAGGTTCCATAGGTCAACCAAGACTCTCTGACCATAATCGACGGTTCACCAGGACGGGCCGTAGGTTAGACCACAGTCCGTCAACTAGGGTCCGTAGTTGGTAGGTCGGTGATAAGTGACGGTTAGTTCAGGGGTAATTGGATCTTTTCCTAATTAATCAATTCCTATACAACGTCATTTAACCCTTCACTAAGACCCCTATATAAGTATTTTCAACCCCTAAATTAACCCATTTACTTCATTCTTCCAAATTCACAAAAGAAAACCAAATCTCTTCTCAAATAATTCTCTCTCTAGAACTTGAAGAAGTAGAAGAAGGATTCACCTAGAGTTTCAAGCTAATGTTCCAATTCCTCCATTGAAGGCTAGCATTTGGATTCAAGGTATGATATTTTTCATCCATGGATTCCTTCAATCCATGGAGTTCCTGAATTCCTCTATTTCAAATGATAGAATTCACCAATTGAGTTAGAGTATTCTTCAACTGTCATGGGTTCTTTTCATAATGATTGAATTGTGATCTTATATGCTTGAATTAATGAATTGCAATGATTTTAATGATGATTTCCCTATGAACCCATGTAATCCCCATGTTTTCAAGTTATGAATCATATGATATAGGATTTTGATCTTAAACAAGAGTTTTATGAAATTAAGCATGTATTACTAGTTTTACATGAATTTATGATGAAATCCATATCTAACCCATGTTTTCTAAGCATTGATGATTAAAAGTGGGTTTTGAGCCTCAAGAGGTATATTATGTTGAAAGGACATTTTTATAAACACACTAGCATGATGTGAAAGTTCTTCTCACATAGAAAGGATTCTTAGGTTTAAAGGCTTTCTCACCTAATTGTATCAAAGAATAAGAGTTATCCTAATGAACTGGCTTGAATTGGTTGTCTAGGGACACTTTTGCATGGATAATGAGAATAAGTAAGAAAATACAATTTCGTGGGATTTATTCTTAGCACCGAGAGGATATTGATGTTGAGATGGAATCCCCTTCTGTTAGTAGAGGTCAGGTTTCTAGAAGCAATCTCATGAGATGGAAGCTCTCCTATTAGTAGAGGTCGGGTTTCTAGTAGCAATCTCATTATCCCTCAACTATGTGCCTCTATAGGTTGATTAGCTAGTCGATCCACTTAAGCTAGAAGTTTATGGTCCTTACCTTGGCAAGTAGGACAACCATTTTCAGTGTGGGAGACAACTGGGGATCATATTATAGCTGACATGGTCTCTATGTAAGTTAAGGCTAATCCCCCCACATTAATAATGAACTAAGGTTACTCAAAAAGTATCTCATATGTGTTCAAAGGCTTTAAAGTTGATGTTAGCTTGCATTGACCATGTTTTTATGAAGTATTTTTTCTAACCTTCTTATATCATGTTTTAGCTTGGTCAATTGCATGTCATGAAATGAAATGTCCATTTTTGCATGATTCAAATGTTTTATGCATGGATATAATACTTGGTACATTTTTTGTACTAACATATACTTTTGTCTACATTTCAACAAATGTAGGGTCCGGCAGTCAGGTTCCCGAGTTTCGTGGCTGGAGGTTGACTTGAGATATTTTATGAGCTATGGTGAGTCCTCATACTTCGAGGATGGACTTTATAATTTTCAGTTTCTTTCATGTATTTCTCTTTCGAACATGATGTATGGTCTAGGTCCAATTTCAATTTATTATATTAGATGACAATGATGAGACAAGTGTCTTAGACTTCGCTTCTCATTTTATAAAATGTTTTGGACTTGGACTATTATTTTATTCTTTATTGTTCTATTTGTTATGTTGTGAGAGCTAAGTTGCTTGTATGGAGTCCTTCGGGATTCTATACGTCATGTTACATCTAGGGGGTACCTATAGGCCGTGAAAAACATGGTAATCAGAGCACAATGTTTAGAATGGTCCTAGGATGTCCCACAAGCCACGTCTAGTAGAGTCAAGTTCATGAGTGTGAAGCATGCTACATTTATGAATAAGAGGCTACAACATGATTAGGAAACTACACTTCTTTCATTACTCTTAAGTCGTGCGATAGAGTTTAACTCTATTAGGTCTCTCATAATCCTTATCCTATGTTCTTTAGGATATGGCTACCCAAAAAAGCTTATGCTAGAAGGAACGTGAGGGAGAATTCGAAACAAGAAGTTCCTCCCCAATATCCTAAAGTTCTGACCGATCCTTTGGCCGAACAAGTGTCTAATGCGGAGTTTACAACTGCTTTTCAAGTGTTGGTTCAAGTTGTAATGGCTCAAGACAACAGGGAGGTTGCGGTTCCTGCAAGCCCTAATGTGAGTACGGCAACTTCAAGAGTAAGGCACTTCACAGGGATGAATCCTCCAGAGATTCATGGTTCTAGGGTTGAGGAAGATCCTCAAGAGTTCATTCATGAGGTCTATAAGGTTTTGATGATCATGGGAGTGAAGCTGGGAAAAGGCGGAGTTGGCCTATTACCAATTGAAAGGTTTACTCAAACTTGGTTCAACCAATGGAAAGAAGGGAGACCGGAAGATGTGGATCCTCTTGATTGGGAGAAGCTTAAGGGTGCTTTTCTAGATAGGTTCTTTCCCCTTGAGATGAGGGAAGCTAAGGTGCTTGAGTTCATTAACCTTCTACAAGGGAGTATAAGTGGGAGTGAATATGATGTAAAGTTCACACAATTGTTTATGTATGCTACAATAATTGTTGTTGATTCAAGGGCTGGCATGAGTAAGTTTGTTTTGGGTGTGTCCGAAATGGTGGTTTAAGAATGTCGAACCTCAAGGTTTATTAATGACATAGACATGTCTCACCTCATAGTGCATGAACAACAAATTGAGAAAGAGAAACTCAAGGAAAAGTGTAGGGAGATAAAAAGGACTAAGATCGGTGAAAGAAATTTCACTCATGTGAGGTCCGAACATGGTCGTCCTAGATTTTGACAAAGGTTTTCCGGTCAAGCTTCCTCCAATGCTCGGCCTAAGCTCAACAAAGATAGGGTGTCTAACCCTAGGTCTCAAGGAGGGAATGGTAGTGGATCTTCATTGCCTATGTCTATTTATGCTAAGTGTTGAAGGAAGCATGAGGGTAAGTGCCTAGTCGGCATAGATGGTTTCTATAGTTTTGGTAAGAGTGGTTACAAAATGAGGAATTTCCCAATGCTTGCGGAAAAAGAAAGATAGGGCAAGCAAGTTCCTCCCAGTGGTTCGGGTTTCAATGCTCTGAAGCAAAACTAGTTTTATGCTCTTCAAACTCGGGGTGAGAGAGAGAGTTCTCCCGATGTGGTTACCAGTATGTCAATTTTTTTCCAAATATATGTATATGCTTTGCTTGATCCCGGTGCTACCTTGTCTTTTTGTGATGCCATATTGGCTATGAGGTTTGATGTGCTCCCCGATGTGTTGTTAAAACCTTTTTCTATCTCTACTCGTATTGGTGATTCTATTGTGGCTAAGAGGGTCTATTGAAAGTGTCTCATTTCCTTATCCCATAGAGTTACTCTTGTTGACTTGGTAGAGCTTGATATGTTAGATTTTGATGTTATCCTTGGTATGGATTGGCTGCATTCTTGTTAAGCTTTTATTGATTGTAGGACTTGTGTAGTCAAGTTTCAATTCCCAAATAATTCTATCCTAGAGTGGAAGGGGGATATTCTATGCCTAAGGGTCAACTTGTCTCTTGTCTTAAATCTAGAAAGATGATATCTAAGGGTTGTATTTACCATCTGGTTAAGGTGAGGGATGTAGATTCTGAAACCCCTTCTCTCGAGTTGGTCCCCCTTGTAAATGAGTTTTCGGAAGTGTTCCCAGATGATTTACCCGATATTCCTTCTGAAAGGGAAATAGACTTCGGTATTGACCTTCTCCTAGATACGCAACATATTTCTATTCCTCCTTATAGAATGGCTCTGACAGAACTTAAGGAGTTAAAAGAACAATTGAAGGATTTGTTGCATAAGGGTTTCATCCGACGAAGTATCTCTTTATGGGGTGCTCCAGTTTTGTTTGTTAGAAAGAAGAATGGTTCCCTTCGTATATGTATTGACTATCTTCAGTTAAATAAGGTGACCATTAAGAATAAGTATCCTCTCCCAAGGATAGATAATTTATTTGACCAACTTCAAGGAGCAAGTTATTTCTCTAAGATTCATCTTCGGTCGGGTTATCACCAATTGAGGGTGAAATAATATGACATTCCAAATACGGATTTTTGAACTCGGTATGGTCATTATGAGTTTTTGGTAATGTCGTTTGGGTTGACTAATGCTCCGGCGGTGTTTATAGATTTGATGAATATGGTGTTAGACAATACCTTAATATGTTTGTGATTGTGTTCATTGATGATATATTGATCTATTCGAGAAGTGAGAATTAGCATATTGATCATTTGAGGATTGTATTGCAAATTCTCAAGGATCAACAACTCTTTGCTAAGTTTAGAAAATGTTAATTTTGGTTAAGATCCGTAGCTTTCCTTTTTCATATTATTTCAAATAAGGGTATTGAGGTAGATCCTATTAAGACGGATGTGGTCAAGAGTTGTCCTAGACCTCTAACTCCTTCAGATATTAGAAGCTTCTTGGGTTTGGTCGGTTGCTATAGAAGGTTTGTTGAGGGATTTTCTTGAATTACCTCTCTTTTGACCGCTTTGACTCAAAAGAAGGCTAAGTTCATATGGTCTGAAGCTTGTGAAAAGTGTTTTCAAGAATTGAAAAATAGACTTACTTCCGCTTTGATGTTGACCTTACCGGAAGGGAAGGATCATTTTGTGGTTTATTGTGATGCCTCAAGAATTGGGTTATGGTGTGAGCTTATGCAAAATGGGAAAGTTATTTCCTATGGATCAAGGCAACTTAAAATTCATGAGAATAATTATCCTACCCATGACCTTGAAATAACGGCAGCTGTTTTTGCCTTAAAGATTTGGAGACATTATTTGTATGGAGTTAATGTTGATGTCTTCACCGATCACAAGAGTTTGCAATATGTGTTTAACCAAAAGGATTTGAGTCTTCACCAAGGAAGGTGGCTTGAGTTATTGAATGATTATGACATGAGTGTTCTCTATCACCCCGGTAAAGTTAACGTGGTGGCAGATGCTCTTAGTCGGTTATCCGTGGGTAGTGTTGCCCATATTGAGAAAGATAAGAAAGATTTGGTTCGAGATTTTCATAGATTGGCTCAATTAGGTGTTCAATTTGTGGACTACACCAAGGGTCGTGTTATGGTTCACAATGGTTCCAAATCGTCTTTTTGGTGGATGTGAAAGTCAAGCAAGGTCTTGATCCAATTTTGGTAGAATTGAATGAAGCGGTGCTCAAGAAATCCATTGAGGCTTTCTCCCAAAGGGGAGATGGTGTCCTCAGATATCAAGGTCGTTTATGTGTTTCGAATGTTGATTCTTGAGGGAACAAATCTTGACAGAAGCTCATAGTTCATGGTATTCCATTCACCCGGGAGCCACCAAGATGTACTGTGGTTTGCGGGAGGTCTATTGGTTGAATGAGATGAAGAAGGATATCACGGAATTTTTGACTAAGTGTCCTAATTGTCAACAACTAAAAGTTGAGCATCAGAAATCGGGAGGTTTGTCCCAAGACATTAGTATTCCTATTTGGAAGTGGGAGGATGTGAATATGGACTTTATTGTTGGTTTGCCTCGTACCCGGTAAAAACATGACTCGATTTGGGTAATAGTAGATCGGATGACGAAATCGATTCACTTTATTCCCGTCAAGGTTTCCTATTCGGGGGAGGATTATGCTAAGTTGTACATAAGAGAAATGGTAAAGTTTCATTGTGTGCCTTTGTCCATTATTTATGATCGTGGTACCCAATTCACTTCTGAATTTTGGAAGTCTTTCCAAAAGGGTCTTGGTACTCGTGTTAAGCTTAGTATGGTTTTTCATCCCCAAACCGATAGGCAAGTGGAGTGTACTATCCAAACGTTGGAAGATACGTTAAGGACTTGTGTGATTGATTTTAAGGGTAATAGGGATGACCATTTGTCATTGATTGAGTTTTCTTATAATAATAGCTATCACTCGAGTATTGATATGGCTCCATTTGAGGCCCTATATGGTAGGAGGTGTAGATCTCCCATAGGTTAGTTTGAGGTGGGTGATGTTTCTATATATGTCCCGAGTTGGTACATGAGGGCATTGAAAAAAATTGACTTATTAGAGAAAGGTTGATAATGGCTAAAAGTTGGCAAAAGTCATGTGTCGATGTGAGAAGAAGGGATCTAGAGTTTGATGTTCATGATTGGGTTTACTTGAAAATTTCACACATGAAAGGTGTAATGAGGTTTGTTATGAAAGGAAAGCTTAGACCCCGATATGTAGGCCCATATCAAATTTTGAGACGTATTGGTAAGGTTGCTTATGAGTTAGGTTTTCCAAAAGAGTTGGCATCGGTGCATACGGTTTTCCATGTCTCAATGTTGAAGAAATGAGTTGGAGATTCACATCCATAGTTTCCTTAGAAGGTTTAGGAGTTAAAGAGAATCTCTCATATGAGGACATTCCGGTTGAGAGATTAGACCGGCAAGTCAAGAAATTGAGAAATAAAGAAATAGCTTATGTGAAAGTATTGTGGAGGAATCATTTAGTTGAGGGTTCTACTTGGGAGGCGGAGGCCGATATGATGTCCAAATATCCTCATCTTTTTCCCTCTACTCCTGCTCTAGCTTGAGGTAATGAGCTCCTCATGGTTTGATCTTTGTTTTGAAGTCATGTGTCTTATGTGTTTCCATGATTTCCTTATTTATGCATGTTCGTGAAAAAGCTTAAGGTTTGAAAGAAATGACTTATATGATTTATTTTCCTCATGTTGTTGTGCATTGAGTATGAGTTTCCTATAGACTTCATGAGATGAATTGATGAACATGCTTTAGATATGCTTTTTAGAGTGAATTGAATTAAAGGCTCCATGAGATTGTGTTGAGCATGCTTTTAGCTTGGAGAAGGTAGTTCCTCCTTGAACATGAGTAATTTTGAAATTTCATGCATACTGGGTTGATAGATGTAGTTTCTACTTCCTTATGATGCATTGAGTATGTTTAGCTTGGAGTTGATATTTCCTCCTTGATTTTTGCATTGCATGCATGATGAGCTATTAAATATATTTTCACCTCTCTTATGATGTTTTGAGAACGTCCGAGCTCGGAGTCAATAGTTCCTCCTCGGTTGTATGCATTCCATTGTTAGGTTGGATTGTTAGTTCCTCTTCTACTCTTTTAAAACCAGTTGAAATCTCATTCGAGGACGAATGGTCCCAAATGGGAGATATTGTAACACTCTGAATCTGAAAGGGGGCGTCATAACAGATTTCAGCATTTCTAGGTTCCATCGATGTTGGCCAACCACGGCCCGTGGGTTGGACCACGGACCGTAGGTGGGTTCGTGGATTGGACATTCAAAATTTGTCCAGTGTGGGAACCACGACTGGACCTACAGACCGTCGATGGGTCAATGGTCTGTGGTCTAGGGGTACATAGGTCAACCAAAACTCTCTGACCACCATCAACGGTCCACCAGGACGGGTAGTGGGTCAGATCACGATCTGTCGACTGGGATCCGTAGTTGGTAGGTCGGTGATAGCTGACAGTTAGTTCAGGGGTAGTTGGGTCTTTTCCTAATTAATTATTTCCTATACTACATCATTTTACCCTTCTCTAAGATCCCTATATAAGTATTTCAACCCCCAAATTAACCCATTTACTTAATTCTTCCAAATTCACAAAAGAAAACCAAATCTCCTCTCAAATAATTCTCTGTCTAGAACTTGAAGAAGAAGAAGAAGAAAGATTCACCTAGGGTTTCAAGCTAAAGTTTCAATTCCTCCATTGAAGACTAGCATTTGGATTCAAGGTATGATAGTTTTCATCCATAGATTCCTTCCATTCATGGATTTCCCAAATTCCTCTATTTGAAAAGGTAGAATTCCCCAGATGAGTTAGGGTTTTCTTCAATTGTCATGGGTCCTTTTCATTATTGATTTAAATGAATGAATTATGATCTTCTATGCATGAATTGATCAATTGCAATGATTTTTATGATGATTTCCCCATGAACCCATGTAATCCCCATATTTTCAAGTTATGAATCATATGATGTAGGATTTTTATCTTAAAGAAAGCGTTTTATTAAATTAGGCATGTATTACTAGTTTTACATTAATTTATGATGAAATCCATATCTAACCCATGTTTTCTAAGCATTGATGATTGAAAGTGGGTTTTAAACCTCAAGAGGTAAATTATGGACTTATGCATTTTCTTATGAAATCTATAAAAATGCTTTAAGGGTGATTTGAGATTAAAGTACCAATGATGATGTTGTTGTTGTGTTGTTGAAGGACATTCTCATAAACACACTAGCATGATGTGAAAGGTTTTCTCACACAGAAAGGATTCTTAGGTTGAAAGGATTGAATCAAACAATAAGAGTTATCCTAATGAACTAGCTTATATTGGTTGTCCAAGGACACCATTCAATGGATAATGAGAATAAGTAAGAAATACTATTATGTGGGATTAGTGCTTAGCACCGAGAGGATATTGATGTTGAGATGAAAGCTCTCCTGTAAGTAGAGGTCAGATTTCTAGAAGCAATCTCATGAGATGGAATCTTCCCGTTAGTAGAGGTCGGGTTTCCAGTAGCAATAGCCTTATCCATTAACTATGTGCCCCGATAGGTTGACTAGCTAGTAATCCACTTAACTAGAAGTTTATGGTACTTACCTTGGCAAGTAAGACAACCCTTTTCGGTGTGGGTGACACTTGGGGATCATGTTATAGCTCACATGGTCTCTATGTCGGTTAAGGCTAATCCCCCACATTAATAATGAACTAAAGTTACTCAAGGAGTATCTCATATGTGTTCAAAGGCTTTAAAGATGATGTTAGCTTGCATTGACCATATTTTATGAAGTATGTTTTCTAACCTTCTTATATCATGTTTTACCTTGGTCAATTGCATGTCATGAAATGAAGGTCCATTTTTGCAGTATTTAAATGGTTTATGCATGGCTATCATACTTGGTACATTATATTTGTACGAACGCATACTCTTGCCTACATTTCAACAAATGTAGGGTCCGACAGTTAGGTTCCCAAGTTTCGTGGCTAGAGGTTGACTATATATATTTTCCGAGCTTTGGTGAGTCTTAATGCTTCGAGGACAGACTTTATTGTTTTTAATTTCATTCATGTATTTCTCTTTTGAACATGATGTATGGGCTAGGCCCAATTTCATTCTATTGTATTAGATGGCTATGATGAGACAAGTGTCTTAGACTTCCACTTTTCGTTTTATAAAATATTTTGGACTTGGATTATTGTTTTATTCTTTATTGTTCTATTTCTTATGTTATAAGAGCTAAGTGGCTTGTATGGAGTCCTTTGGGTTCTTTACGTCATGTTACATCGAGAGGGTACCCCTGGGTCATGACAATTACATGTTTTTACCAATAATTTAATATGATTATATAGTTATTTTAATGACACTCAAAATGGGAAAAATTCATGTTTTTGAACTTCTGATAATTAAATTATTTCATTCAGAGTATAAAAATCATGATTAGTTTCACATTCAATCTTTCAGTTCCACATGTTTAAAGATTTTTAAGATAAAATGTCTATCAGTTCAATCTCTATTTGTCAATATTATTAAGATATCAAGTTTATCACTATAAATTTAGTTGGGAGTATGATAACAACATGTATAGAATGGATCGCGTAAAAGATTTAGAGGATCTTGATGGACACAAAGTAAAGACCATGAAAGTGAAGAGGAAGAAGAAAAGCGTCATTTGCGCAAATGGTCATCTCGTAATTCCAAGAAATCACAAAAGAAGGCAACCAAACAAGTTCCTTATCTCATTAAGGATAAAATTGTAAAGAAAGTGTCTTCTTTATTTTATTAGTATAAATAGTAGTCTGTTTTCATGTTGTAAGACTTAGACTATATGGATTTTAAATGTTAAATGAACAAACTCTTTCAAGAGTGTGGTTTAAAAGTGGAATCCCTTTAGGTTAGTCTAGCTTAGTGTAGATGAATCTAGATTAGTGATGGGTGAATTCCATTGTTGATTTAGGACTACTTAACCTTGATTTCACTTGAGATTTGCTCATTTGTGGTTTTAAATTTTTAGTTATTTATTTTCGAATTCATGTTTCTCTTCTTCCTAGGTTGATTGTTTATTCAATAGCCTTTCTTTCCTTCCTTCTCATCTCTTATTTCTATTCTATCTTACTTTTGTGTTGTTTTATTCCGCATTTGATTTCAATTGGTTTCTTCCCCAACTGGAATCAGTCTCATTTGATATCAGAGCCTAGCTTTAGATTTGTTTCTACAAATCTAGTCTTGGTTTGAAAAAAAAAGTCCAAAAATCTGAAATTTGTTTTGTTTTGATTTGTTGTTTTTGACACTAGATCATCGTTCTCTAGTGCTTTTTGAGTCTAGGTTTCAAATTTCGTTCAATTTGGAGTTGTAGAAGTGAAGTTGTCATCTAATAGTTTCAAGTTTTTCAAATTTTGAAACTGGGTCTTTTGATTGGGGAGAAATTGGAGGATAATAATTGTTGGGATTTATTTTCTAAGTTGAAGGGAAGAAAATCTTAAATTTTGAGCCAATTCCGAGTTGATTTTAGTGTATTGGGATTTAGTGTGTGTTCTTGGTGTTCTAGGTGTTTTTGGTAATCTTCAAGTTGTTCTTGAAGAAGAAAGAAAGAAAGAAAGTACATTTGATCCAATATTCTCAGGTCGAAGTTGGTCAAAGTATTTATTGGACCACTTGTAGAAATTTGAAAAAAAAATTGAAATTCAAAATTAAAAAAAATTGAATTTAAAAAAAAATTAATTAATTCCACGTGGATTGCCACGTCAGTAGTCAACTGCCAACACATCAGCCACTTCAGTGCCAACACAGCGCCAGCTCAATGCCACAACAACAGTTGACTGCCATGCCATTCCAGATGCGCCATGTGGTACGTGAACAGCAGTTTCAGAGGCTGTTTTGTGCAGGTTTTTTTAAGGGGCCAAAATTTGGCTAAGTATGGGAAGTTTTTGGACCTAAAAAATTTTCTATCTGTCCAAACTTTGTGATTCTTTTTCTTACACTTCTTTTCCTTCAATTCCTCAACTATTTAATAATTAATTAACATCTTTAATTACTTGTTAACTAGTGTTAATCATCCAATCAAAGTCTTACAAGTGAAGAACTTCTTTAAGGCTTAAATTTTTTTCTAAGTGTCCAAATTCACTTCTTCCTCTCCTATATCATTTTTCTTCTATTTCTCAACTATTTAACATCTTTAATTACTTGTTAACTAGTTTGTAATCATCAAAACATTTATTTGATCCTTTAAATAAAGTAACAACAAGTAATTTTTCTACTTTTGTTACTTAGTTTGTTTTGAATCCGAAACTTCTGGTGCTTCTTTCTTCTACTTTTCTCATCTTAATTCGTTGATAACCTTCTTGATTTAATTCCTTTAGATTTTTGAGTCATCCTTCTTTCGAAAGTCATAAAAATCCACTCCACCACAAAGAATTAGTAATCTTGTTAATGGATTGGGCAAAGGTAGTTCTCTTTCAACTTTGGGAAGACACTTTAGGAAGGTGAGTGTGAGATCAAATACAAGAGGTGTGAGGAACTTTTCCACTAACCTTGTTTGTTAAGTTTTGTAGGTACCCAAGGGGATTACAAGGAAGAATGTCATCTGTAACTTTTGAATATTGTAAAAATGACATTAGTGAATACGCGTGTAGAAATATGAGCTATGAGCATGGTGAAAATGAGTTTTCTAAAGACTATGATGGTTCTTATGAGCATGTTAATGGGTCACTTGTGTATGATGGTGATTCTTATGAGCGATATGTTAATCCATGGGATAATAAATTACATGATGGTGAGAACTACTACACCGGAGATGATTTTGAGATGAATGGATGTAACACCCCGTAGTCTAGTAGACCACCTAGGGCTAAGTGAGGGTGCAACAAGTCTAGAATAGAGGGCAAGAGCCAAGGCAAAGGGGCAAGGCCCAAGCCAAGGGCCTAGGCTTCCCCAACCTTGGCAAGCACTACCTCACCTTAACGTCCATAACCACGGCCAGTGGTGAGGACCACGGCTCGTGGAGTGGTCCGTGGAGCTTGGGCAGTAGCTCACTTAAAGCTGCCTCAAAGTGTCTCACCTTCACGAGACATTTCACGGCCAGCGGTGAAGACCACGGCTAGTGAGAAGGCTCGTGAGATGCCTTCAACTTGTGGAGGCCAAGGCCTCATGGCATGGCTACTGGACCATAGACTGCAAGCAGGACTACGGCCAGTGGTATGGACCACGGCTCGTGAAGCCCAGTCGTGGTGCCTGACACCATGCTGCCTAATGAAGGACTTTTTAGGAAATTCCTAATTAGGTGGTTATTATGTCAGATCGTTTTGTATAGTCTTAGAACACCTATATACGATATTTTAACCCTTAAACCATCCCGATTAAGTCATTATATCCCAAGACCCAAATCAAATCCCCAAAATCTCTCCTCTCAAATATTTCTCTCTCTAAAACTTGAAGAAAAAGATAGAGCTTGAAGCCTAGGTCAAGAACAAGACTTCGTTGTTGCAAGCTTTGTAAGGTTTTAAAGTCAAGGTATGTTAGCTAATTCATCCATGGATTCTTCCATCCATGGATCCCCCTAGAAATCCCCAATTTGATGAAGAATTTCCCCAATTCAAGTTAGGGTTTCTTCAATGTTGTGGGTTATGTTGTATGTTGACCCAATTGAGTGGTTATTGACTGTTTATGATAAAATTAGTAGTGAATCATGCTATTATGATAATATTACATATTTTACATGGTTAACCCTAGTCTAATTGATGAAATTGAAGTAATGTGGGTTTATTTCTTGTGAAGGAAAATTGAGGATTCATAGGTGATCTTATAGAACTGATGGCATGTATAGAAATTTTTCAAGAATAGAAGCATGTAAACATGAATTGAATTAGATTAAAGTATATATGATGGATCATGACTAGTAATGATTGAGATAGAGTCTTTATGATGAATTAAGAATAGAATCACTTAAGAATGAAGCTTGTGACTAGAATGTCTTGTGCTCTATATATGTATAATGATTGTAAGAGGTAAAGCTTTCAGAGTAAGGCTTGTAGTTATGAATGTTGTGTAAGATTAAATAGATTAATACATATCGGGATCTTGAACACAATAATCTTACATAGAGATCGTTAGAGGTACATACCTGATGCGGAAGACATCATCACAGAGAGAAGCGAAAGCGTTAGCCGTAAATTGGTTTCTACCTCCTTGCCCTAACCTTACGTTACCACAACCGTAAATGATGGAATTAATGTAGAGAATATGTGATAACCCTAATAGGTGGATGGAGGACCAATTTGTAGAGGTTAAGACTTAATCTGGTACATCCATGAAATAACCAATGTACGGACGAGATCTATTATTCATTAAATATTATTTATGGTATTTCTTGGGCTTCAAGTAAACTTGGGCCATAAGTAAGAAATAATTAATAATTCTTCCATTCTTCCACTTGGCCCAATGACCATATAACATTAATATTTCATAAATATTAGTTGCTCATACAATAAATCTCTTCTATAATGTCCATCATACATACCTCAATATAACAAACTACTAATATGAGTTATGGCGGTTGTACATAAATTTTAAGCTACATACTTCCTTACATAACATTAGCAACTCATCATACTAGGTTCATAAGCTATAAAACATATAACATTATGGTCCACAATAATGTCACGTAGAGACTTATCTTGTAATATCTCAAAACAATATAATGTATACACCATTATGAGAAACAAGAAATTCATTAATGTATATCAGAAACACATAATTGAGCTCAGAGTGTAAAAACATCATAAATGTATCAATCATAAGTACAACCAAGACCTATTCTTTTAACATGTTCTTTAAATGTCTTTGGTTGTAAGTCTTTTGTTAATGGATCTGCAATCATGAGATCAGTTCTAATATTCTCAAGTAGCAATCTTCGTTTCTGAACTTCTTCCTTGATAGTAAAGTACTTTAATTCCATATGTTTGGCACCTTTTGAGTACTTATCGTTCTTAGAGAAGAATGTTGCAGTATTATCACAATAAATTTTCAGCGGCTTGGTAATGGTGTCGACAACCCCAAGTCCTGAAATGAAGTTCCGCAGAAATAATACATAAATTGTGGCTTCATAACATGCCACAAATTCTACTTCCATTGTGGATGTAGCAATGACAGATTGCTTAGCACTCTTCCATGATATTGTTCCTTCAGCTAATAGGAACAAGTAACCAAACGTGAACTTTCTAGTGTCAACACATCGAGCAAAATCTGAATCTGAGTATCCAGTAACTTCTAAGTGATTGGATCTCCTATACATGAGAATGTAATCCTTCATTCCTTTCAGGTACCTTAAGACTTTTTTTACAACTTTCCAGTGATCGGATTACTTTGATATCTTTCTATCATTCCGACCGCAAAACTAATATCCGATCTTGTGCAAGTTTGAACATACATCAAACTTCCAACAATAGAAAAGTAAGGACTTGTTTCCATTTCTTTTTGTTCTACATCATTCTTTGGGCATTGCATGAGATTAAATTTGTCCCCTTTTTGAATAGGAACTATTCCTGCTAAACAATTGTTCATATTAAATCTCTCTAGAACTCTTTCGATAGAGCCTTTATGAGACAGTCCCAATAATCCTTGTGATCTATCATGGAATATTTCTATCCCTATCACATAGGATTCCTCACCCATATCTTTCATTTCAAAGTTCATAGAGAGAAAGTCTTTCGTCTCACGCAATATGCCTAAATCATTAGCAGCAAATAAAAATCTCATCAACATACAGGACTAAAAATATAAACTTACTCCCACTGATCTTTTGGTATATGCACCGATCAATGGTAATTTCCTTAAATCCAAAAAATGTTATGGTATCATTAAACTTTATCTACCATTGTCGTGAGGCTTGTTTGAGTCCATATATTGAATTCTTTAGCTTATACACCATTTGATCTTTTCCTTTAATTTCAAAACCCTCTGGTTGGTCCATATAAATATCCTCCTCGAGGTCTCCATTAATAAAGGTTGTTTTCACATCCATTTGATGTAACTCTAAATCAGAATGAGCTATCAAAGCCAAAACAATTCTTAATGAGTCTTTCTTTGAGACCGGTGAAAAGGTCTCTTTATAATCAATGCCTCCTTTTTGAGTGTATCCCTTGGCAACAAGTCTGGCTTTATATTGTTCAATATTACCATTAGAATCGTGTTTAGTCTTGAAGAACCATCTACACCCGATTCTTTTAGAACTTTCTGGTAATTGAACAAGATCCCAGACTTTGTTGTATTCCATGGATTTTAACTCTTCATTCATGGCATCAATCCATTTATCAGACTCTGTGCTTTCTATGGCCTGTGAAAATAAAACAAGATCTTTATTAATTCCAATGTCAAAATCTAACTCTTGCAAATAAATCACATAATCATCTGAAATGGCCGATTTTCTTTCTCTTTGAGATCTTCTTAATGGCACTATGTGTGGTTCATCTGCGTCAGATACTTGTGAGTTAGTTCCTTCTTGAAGTGTTTCACCCAAATATTATTCAACATTGTGAAAGTGTTCTTCAACAAAAGGAACAACATTTTTTATTGGTGTGGAAGTAGGTACATTCATGGGCAATGGAATATTTACCCTTACCTCATTGATTTCCACACTTTGTCATTCAACACTCCCAATAACTTCACCATTCTCAATTAATTTTTTATTACCGATTTCAACAATTCTCGAACTATGATTTGGACAATAAAACCTATACCCTTTAAATTTCTCTAGATAGCCAATAAAGTAACAACTTACCATTCGAGAATATAATTTCTTTTCATGTGGATTATAAACTCTAGCTTCCACTTGACAACCCCAAACATGCAAGTGTCTTAAACTAGGCTTCCTTCCCGTCCACAGTTTAAAAGGGGTCTTTGAAACTGCCTTACTAGGAATCTTGTTTAATAAATATACAATAGTTTTAAGAGCATAATCCACAATGATTTGGGTAATGAGGAATTACTCATCATACTCCTAACCATATCCATAAGTGTTCGATTACGCCTTTCAACAACACCATTTTGTTGAGGTGTTCCTAGCATAGTATATTGTGCACATATGCCATGTTCTTTAAGGAATTTTGCAAATGGACATGGACATTGACATTATCCTGATTCGTTATACTTTCCATAATATTCACCACCTCTATCTGACCTAATGATTTTCACTGTCCTATCTAATTGTCTTTCAACCTCATTAACGTACACTTTGAGAGCGTTCGCTGGTTGAGATTTTTCTTTCAACAAATAGATAAATTCATAACGTGAAAAATCATCGATAAAGGTGATAAAATATTTTTCTCCACCTAAAGATGGAACATCAAAGGGTCCACAAATATCAGTGTGTATAATTCAGGAAGTTGAGTTCTCCTTGTGGCACCTTTCTTGGTATGTTTGATTTGCTTTCCTTTAATGCAATCCAAACATATATCAAGATCAGCAAAATTTAAATTTAGAAGAATTTCAGTCTTTACTAATCTTTTTAATCATTTTTGGGATACGTGACCCAAACGTTTAGCCACAGATACGTAGAACTTTCATTTAGTGAACTACGTTTAATTCCAACATTTTGATGAATAGTAAGTAGGGATTCAAAAAAATTATTATCGAGTTTCAATCTATATAAACCATCAATAAGAACAACAGAACCATAAAAACAGTATTCTTATATAAATTTAAACACCTATGTCCAAACTTAAAATCATATCCAGAAACATTAAGTCTTGAAAGAGAAATCAAATTCCTATAAACTGAAGGAACATAAAGTGTCTGTAATAGATCAAGGTGATGTCCAGTCTCCAAGATCAATCGATAAGTTACTATTCCTTCAATTTGAGCCTTCATGCGATTTCCCACGAGCACGAAATCCTTATTTGGATTTGTAGTTTGGATCGTAGTGAATCCCTGCAACATAGTGGATACATGAGTAGTTGTACCAGAATCAAGCCACCAAGTATTATTAGGAACATACAAAAGCACTAAATGTATTGTTTTTTTCAAACCAAGCTTTACGTTTCAGGAAATCTTTCTGATAGTGTCCTTCCTTTTTAAAGAAATGATACACATCAACCTTGAGTTCCATATGAGCATCCTGTGGAACTTTAGCAGGTGCTTTCTTTTTCTTAAACTTGTTGGCCTTCACTTTAAGTCATTTAGCAGCTCCTTGACCCATGAGGTTAATGGAATGACCTCTTTGTTTGTTAAGTCTTGACTCCTCTTGAGTAAGCATACTGGACAATTCACTAACATCCCACTTATCCTTAATAGTGTTATAGTTAATTTGGAATGGTCCATACTCAAGAGGCAATGAGTTCAGAATGAACTGAACCAAGAAGGTGTCATCCACTTTCATCCCCAATGTCCGAAGTCTTGTTGCAATGTTAGTCATCTCGATGATATGATTTTGCATACTATGCAACCCATCAAACTTCATGGTCGTGAGTTCAGCCATTAGTGTACCAGCGAGAGAGACTTAGCAGCAGAACAAAAACGTTCTTCCACAAACTTCAAGTATTTCCTGGCACTTTCTATTTGTGGAATAGTACTCTTAATGTTGTTAGCAACAATCATTCGCATGAACATAAGGCTCAATCTGTTAGAGCGCTCCTATGATTTATGAAAAGACTTCTCATCCTCAGTGCTCTTATTAGTAGTGACAGTAGGTTTGTCATTCAACGGAGCCAAGTCAAGATCCATCACACCTAAGTTGAAATGTACTTGTTCATGTCATTCAGAGAATTTCAATCCATTGAACACAGTAACAGACGAATCATGCGAATGAAGAGGAATAACTGCAAAATAGATATACATGCTCACAAATCAGAAAATAATGTGAATTCAGTAAAGTGATAAAAATATATTGTAATTGTCCTTTAGGTAAGTACTACGACACATTTTCATAGTTTAAATACCAATTTTATCTTTAATAGGTAATTGAATATTTTTAATCAAACATATACATCTTTGGATATACAATATATATTTGACTAAAAAGATTATTTTACCTCATAATTTTCACTATTCGTAGAATGATAGATTCACCTTTGGATAAATTCTTAAGTTCTAGCAATAGTGAAAGTCAATTTATCTATTGATTTTTCAATATATAGGCATTTCATTAACTTTCATTGATAAATGACAATTTTATGAGTACATATTTTTCTTAACCATATGTGTTTGGCCACCTTGATGACTAACAACTTATATGAGTACAAATGCATACATAATCTCATAAAATTTTGTGCATGTGAATAATTTTATACATTTTAGTTTGGCCACTTTGGTGGCTAACAAACTATAGAAACATAATACATGCATCAAGTGGTCATAAATATTATATGTGTAGATATTGATTTCTCTAGTTTGACCACTTTGGTGACTAACCAACTATTTTGCACTAAGTATACACATATTATTTATTGCTTAGTATAACGACCACTTTAATTTATTGCACAATTAGTTCGTTACAACATAAAATCAAAATAAATAAATAAATTAATATTATTATAATAATAAAGCCAACAACTTGTGAAAAAAAGGGAAGGAGAAGAAATTGTTCATTGTCGTTACTGACAACATCAATTCACTGAACTTTAAATAATGAAATACCTTCAAATTAAGTTAATTAATCATAAGGAAATAATGAGCAGAACCACTATGAGATTAAAAAAATAATAATAAACAATTCTCAAAAGGTTGCGGCCTCCATGTAACCCTCTTTTCAATTCTTTTACTTCATTAAAGTAACCAATTAACAATCAAAGATTTTTATAAAACATTCAAACTAAATTGTTCAAAAAAAAAAAACTAAAAAGACAACGACAATTTATAATCATCTTCACATATCGCACGAATTTTGAACCCCAAATTATGAACCATAATTATAATTTCACATATACATATCATGTAAATATTATCTATAAATATGCAAGATATACGAAGATTATCCGTTCAAACAATCCAGGCTCTGACGTCACATGTAAGATTAAATAATTTAATACATATCAGGATATTGAACACGATAATCTTACATAGAGATCGTTAGAGGTACATACCTGATGTGGTAGGCATCATCACACAGAGAAGCGAAAGTGTTAGCCGTAAATGGGTTTCTACCTCCTTGCCCTAGCCTTACGTTACCACAACCGTCAGTGATGAAATTAATGTAGAGAATATGTGATAACCTTAATAGGTGGAGGGAGGACCAATTTATAGAGGTTAAGACTTCATCTGGTACGTCCATCAAATAACCAAAGTACGGACTAGATCTATTATTCATTAAATATTATTTATGGTATTACTTGGGCTACAAGTAAACTTGGGCCATAAGTAAGAAATAATTAATAATTCTTACATGTTGATCACTAGGGTTATGAAAGTAAAACCAATATGATAAACTAAGAATGTTAAGGCTTTGAGAGTGAAGCTAATATGTATGTGGAATTGTATAGGGCTTTATTGTGGAAGGACTTTACCCAAATGACCTATATTATGAAAGTATGAGATTATGCATATAGTTATAGAACCTATGTAAATGCTTTATGAATAATTTGAGAGTAAAGTGTCTATGATTATGATATGTAGATGTGTTGATTGAAAGGATATTCTCATGAACACATAACGAACATGATGTAAAAGATTTTCTCACATAGAATGATTCTAGGTTGAAAGGTTTGCTCACCTAAAATGAATCAAAGCATGCTAGATTAGAATAGCTTGACTTGGTAAGATAAGACCATTTCATGGATAACAACACTTGGTAAGATAAGACCATTTCATGGATAACAACACTTGTAAGACAATACTGTTTCATGGTAGCTTGAGTATAAAACCTTATGGTAGCCTTAAATAAGAAATCACACTCTTCTTAAGGTTATCTTGTACTAGTGTTCACAGAATGCTTGCATGGTAGCATGACTTTGTTAGGCCAAGACCATTTCCTAGTAGCTAGGATGGAGCACTTGTACCCTTCCTTGTATAGCTTGGACTTGCATGATATTATGCCTTCCATGGTAGCTTGGTCTAGCCTAATAGGGTGTTATTCCTTGGTAGTCTAGAAATGATAAATAGTAATCATTTAAGAATGATAGCCTAAAGCGGTACTTAGTATGGGTAGGATTATGGGGTCTTATTCATGCATTGCACAAGTATGACTTGAAGCTACTTATGAAACATATCTCTTATATGTTGTATGCTAAGCTTGGATTGAGTAATAGTACTTTTCTTTGGTAGCCTTGAATAGGTAATTATAACCATTCATGATTAATGACTTGTCTTGGACTAGTAAAGAGGTACTTCTCCATGAACAACAAGAATAGCTAAAGAGGGACTAGTCAATAGCATGTTTATGATGGAACTAGCTTACTTCAAGGAAGTATTGTAATTATATTCTAATAAGAGATTTGTATATATGATATATGCTTTGCTTGGATTGTTGCTATAGTTGCCTTCCTTGATATGTTGACTAAAGGTGAAGATTTCCTTGTCTAGGAGAATTAAGCTAAGGATGAGACCATAAGTCGGTAAGTATGATTATGATGACCAAAAAGGGATACTTAGTGTGGGTAGGATTATGGGGTCTCATCCATGCATTGCACTAGTACGCTTTGAGGTTACTTGAGAAGTAGTCTCTTATGATATGAAGGATTAAGAGTTGACTAATTCTTAAAGTATGCCTATGTTGGAGACTATGCCTATGATTATGTTACTGTCTCTTATGTTCATGACTTATGTCTTATGTTGGCTAACGCTTTTGTTAATCTCTTATGATGTTATGATAGCTAACATATTTAGTACATTTTGTACTAACACATACTCTTGCCTACATTCTTATCAAATGTAGGGTCTGGCGATCTTGAGTTCCATCTTTGAGGCTAGATTTTTAGTAGGAGCAAGGAGTTGAAGATTGGTGAGTCCTCATAGCATCGAGGATAAAGCCACCATTTCCTTTATGTATTTATTTTCATGTCTTGAGACTATTGTATGGGCTATGACCCAAGAGTATTCAAAGTTGTATTAGATGGTTTGAGGCAAGTGTAGTAAGACTTCCGCTTTGCTTTTATAAAGACTTTGATTGTATGGAAAATATTTTTAAAATATCCGCACTTTTCTATTATCTTATGGTATGATGTGCTAAGATCTTAAATGATACCCCTTCAGGGTCAAGTACGCCATGTTACATCTAGGGTGTACCCCTGGGTCATGAAAATGGAACTTATGACTCTTGTGATGATGTTGATGGGGTGGAAGGACCTTATAGTGTATAAAATTGTGAAGATGATGGTTCTCATGCTTCGCACCATGGTTATGATGGTGATGTGAGGTACAATTCTTTCTCTCATATGTCGTATGAATTCTTTGAGTGGAATATAGAAGGAAATGGAAGTTGTGAGGTTAAATTTTCTTCCTAGTCTTATGCTACTTCCTATTCTAAGAAAGAAGGCATAGATGTTTGGGCGGGACCATTTCAAAGTTGTCGTGTGGACTATAGAAGCAATAAATTCACTACTTCTCAAAATATGATAACTTATTCTTGTCATCCTAGTTCATATGTTTCTTGTTGTCCGTATGGTGATAAGGTTGGAGTTAGAGAGGGAGGAACACTAAACCATGAAGTAGTAGAGTTAAGAGAATCTTTTACAATGTTGAGGAAATATTTTGATGATTTCTTGCGGATGTTTGAAAAGGTTAGGTTTATGGTACAAAATAGGCAAGTTATTCATCAGGAAGAAAAGCCTAAGGAGTTACTCTTTGTAAGCAAAATAAGATACTCCTTGTAAGGATGGCACTAAGGAGTTGAACGTGGAAGTCAAAACACCCACTCCTTGTGCACCAAAATGGAAGTTAAACTTGAAGGGATCTTCTAACCCTTCACAAGGAATCCTTGGCACTTGTCCAAACTCCCTTAAAATTGAGAGACAAAAGATTGAGAGGAGTAAGGATGTGAAAAGTGACAACTGTAGAGTGGAAAAAGGAGAAGTTGGGTGGAGTGACGTGAAAGGGTTATCACATTTTTCTCTTAACTCATGTAACTTTTCTTTCTCTAGTTGTTTGAAAACTTGTGCAGGTATCCTTGGAAGCAAGCCTAGTGAGGTACCTCAAAATGTGAAGAATCATGAGGTTCTTGAGAGCTTCCAAAAGGAAAAAATATGCTCCAATGTTGATAGCCAAGGTTAAGACACTTCTTCCTATGAGCCACAAGGTAAAACTGCTAACTCTTACACTTCCTTGAACTTGGAACATAATTGTGTGGCTAGTAGCTCATTGAGTGTAAACGATACCTTGTCTTTATGTGAGCATAGTCAGTCTTTACCTTGTGATGTTTTTGATAGCACTTTGTTGTGTGATGATAATATCTTTGTAGTGAGTGAGTGAGCAAGCACTAGTTGATCCTATTGATGACCAAATTGACTCTTCTAGTAAGGTTGATTTGTGTCCACCTAGTGTTGGCACTTGTAGCTTGAATGAGGGTACATTTTCATGTGATGAAAGTGATGCTACACTAGTTGATCCTATTGATGACCAACTTGATTCTTTTGGAAAGATCAATTTGTGTCCACCTAGTGTCGGCATTAATGTTTTGAATGAATACTTAGAACTTAACACCATTTCTTATTTTTTCTCATGAGAATCTTGAGGTAGAATGTTTGTTAAGGATAATATCTTATTTGATGATGACATGACTCGTGAGAGTGTGCATAGTGAAATGCCTTATAATGTTGGAAGTGTAGCCACTCTCGGATGCTATCAATTGTTTGAGAATCCACTGTGGTGTGATGACACACTTTCCAAAGATGGAAATCTCTTTTGTGAAGATGATAGTACATTTATTGGAGAGAGTAGTGTTAAGATGAAAGAGGATGCTTATGTGTTAATTGTTAGTTCTTCCTTGTGTGTTCCAATTCTTCATATGAGTTTTGATTCTTTAGTATATAAGGTGGAGGCTAAACATGGGAACACCTTGATTGAAGTTCATTTATGAGACACCTTTCTCTACTACTTGTTTGCATATGATGATGCTCACGCTTTTGAGTGGACTATGTTTTTAGAAGATAAAAGTGTCAATCGGGCTAAAAAGGGTGTACTTGATCCATGTTCATGGATTTCCTTTCCATTTGACCCCGGTAATGAGTTGAATTGTGGCACTTGTGTAGTGATGCTTTGTCAAGATGACAAGCATAATTTGGATGAATTTGTTGGCACATTTCCCTATGATGGAAAGTCCTTCTATGGGGAATGGTAGTTTTCTAACTCCCTTTCTTTACTATCTCTTTGTGTATGATCTTGTTGATTGTACATCTTATTGGGGTAGGAGTTATTTGTCAAGAAAAGCAAGTTTATCTTAAATTCGTCATGTTGTCTTTGTGTGTTTAATCTTGTGATGTGATGAGTTCTAGGATCCTTGAACCTAGTTGTGATCTTGATTATAGAAACACCTTAGATGACCCCAATGTGCATGACACATGTCTCTACTATCTCTTCGCATATGATGACCCTCATATTTGTCTTAAATGTGCATTGCATTTGGGTTGGGGTATCATTGAGGTCTATACTTATTTGTATGACCCCATTATGTGCTCCTATTATCATTTTGACCTCGATGAACATTTTGGAGTATTTGATCTTGTAGTTCTGTCATAATTTGGGTGGTATTATCCTTTTGATAGGAGGAACAACCAATTTCTTTGTTCTACATCTATGGGCTTAATAGTCATGATAATAGAGGATACTTGGTTGTTCCTTGAGATTGAGTCTCCTTGGTATAATTTTTTTTGTGCTAACCCTTGTACTAATATTACCTCATGCTATGAGGATATATTTGGTGTTTGATCTTTTCATGGTTTTGCATGGTTTAGATTATAGCACGAATCCTTTTTAAGAAGGGGAGGATGATAAAGGCATGGATAAATGGATCGCATAAAAGCTTTAGAGGAGATTGATGGACACAAAGTAAAGACATACAATGGAAGGTCCATCAAAGTGAAGAGAAAGAAGAAAAAGGTCATTTGTGCAAATAGTCATCTCATAATTTCAAGATATCACAAATGAAGGCAACCAAACAAGGCTCTTATCTCATTTAGGGTAAAATTCTAAAGAAAGTGTCTTCTTTATTTTATTAGTATAAGTAGTAGTATTTTTTCATATTGTAAGACTTAGACTATTTGGATTTTGAATGTTAAATGAACAAACTCTTTCAAGAGTGTAGTTTAAGGATGGAATCCCTTTAGGTTAGTCTAGCTTAATCTAGATTAGTGATGGGTGGATTCCCATTGTTGGTTTAGGACTACTTAACCTTCATTTCAATAGATTGCTCATTTGTGGTTTTCAATTTGAGTTGTTTCTTTTCGAATTCAAGTTTTTCTTCTTCCTAGGTTGATTGTTTATTCAATTGCCTTTCGTTCTTTCCTTCTCATCTCTTATTTCTATTCTATGTTACTTTTGTATTGTTTAATTCCGCATTTGATTTCAATTGGTTTCATCCTCAATTTGAATCGTTATCAGAGTATAAATTTAGTTAAGAGTGATATCTTTAGTAGAAATTCTTAAGTCCTAGAATTACATGTCATCGTAGGTATTAAGGGTCACTCGTTAGATCAGGACTAATAACTTAATCATTTTGGACATCAGTTTAGTGGATCTACACCATTAGTGTCTTTTACCCTAGCAAGGAATAGAGCGCCTTCTCAACTGGGGAACAGGTTGGACTCTGTTTAGCACAATAGAGTATGTCGGTTATTAGTATCTCGCACAATGCAACTGTGAGATAATGCATTACATTATATTCAGTTATTTCAATTTAGTACTTATCAGTTGCATGTTGATTTACAAGGTCATTGCTTCAGTTCATATATTTCAAACTTATCATGTTTAGTTTACTAGAGTTGTGATGCATGTCTCGTGTACTCAATACATTCAAAGTACTGATCGTAAATCTCTTTGCATTATATTGTTTTATAAATAGGTTCATACGGTCAACTTCTAGCTCACAGTTAGTACATCTTCTAATCTGCTTAGTAGCAGTATCGGTGAGCCCTCATCTTTCAAAGACAATACTTATGTTATTTTTCTTTATTTCATTCATTCAATTTTCAGATAGGTATAATTAGCAGGGGATTTATCCCAACAACTCATCATAGTAGTTACTTTCAGATATTAGTTTTTAGCCTTATGGATTGTTTGGCACGAATTCCATTTTGATTGTTAAGTGAACACTTGGACTTCTTATATCCTTCGGAGTCAACCTCTGCATCGATTATTTCAGTTTATGTTTATGATCTTAATGTCACGCCAAATTATGGGTTAGCTTGAGATCACTCATGACTTTAAGCACCATGTTATGACTAGGGGGTAGTCTCAGATCGTGACACTTTCCTCGGCCTTATGTATTGTTGGGCTGATTTTCGTGCAGATCGCTCTATATAGAGACCTTGCTAGACCATTCAGCTTTTCTTACCAGTTGAGCGTATGTCAATTTTATTGGCCCAAGTAGTTTTAGGAGTATAATTATATGAGTTATATCGAGTACACTCAGTTAGGTGAGGCACCAAGTGCCTATCGCGTCTCCCCAAGTTTGGGCAAGACATGTTTAATCATACTTTCAACATTATACCCATGTTAGGTCCCACTTATTTGATAAAAGGCTCACAAAAATGTATTCTTTTGTTTAAAATTTTATTTATCTTTCAATTGAAACATTACAAAGTATTCCCATACTCGTGAAATTTTGTGTTCAACTAAACTACATCACATAAATTAGGGATAAATGATATTTAGTAGAAACTAGTAACCAAGTGTAGGAAGTAGTAAGTTACCCACCATGTGAATCTTGTATGTTATAAGTCAAGAAAAAATGGATTTCGGAGTTTCAGTTTCAGGGTTTGAGCAGGATCCTTATCAACAAGAAGCTGGTTGATCATGATCTAGCATATTTGTAAAATTTTGTGGTCCAAAAAACAATTCTACTAGACTTGATGAATGCAGTAACAAAGACAGAATCTTAAAGGCTTAAGCCTTCAGTTCATTGGTTAAATTTAAGAAGAAAGTAAAGTTTCTTCTTTGTTACCATTGAGTGCCGTTAAAAACATTCATAAATATCAAACCCGAAAGAAAGAAAACAACAATAATAAAAACCGAAATGGGGAAGACAGATGTAGTGCAGTAATAGTAAAACCTAAACAAACTAAAAATGACAAACTTCAGTAAGAAAACAATTAGAATCTTTGTGACGCCTTCCTTCTTTTTTGGGTCATCCTCCAGTAAGCAAACATACATACATACATACATTACCTGGAGTAACTAGCTTTTCCCCAAAACGGAAAAGATAAAACTTTTCAAGTGGGAGAAACCAACTACAAAGGGTCTGGGATAGAGTGTACAAGGATTACAACAAAATAGCCTAATTCTAAAAGATACAATGATGAACAATTGGAGAAGGATCAGCAAAATTACAGGAATATATGCACAAAGAAACTTAACACGCAGAAATGCTATTGACAGCATTTGTACATTAGAACACAGACCTGACTAAAAATCATTCTATTGTTATTTTTGCCGGAAAGTAAATTCCAGGAGCCTGGTCTTCTACAGCAATGCCTTGACAATGAACTAATCTTATCACACTATCAGCAATATGTTGGAACCTGTTTCGGACATCCATAAAGCTCCTGCAGAGAACCTTCTCAACCCAATCCTCAACAGCTTCCTTTCTGTCTGATAACCAAGCAGCAGCAAGTATCTGTACCATTACTTCTGAGTCAATCTCCAGCTTGATATCTACTCCAACAATCTTCTTAAGGTTTATGTTGATTTCATTCAAGATTTTCTCAGCTAGAGCTCCAAAATCAAATGGCTTGAAGACCACATTGTTGTCCATTTGCTCTAAGATTTCTTCCAACCATGCTTTTGACCCTTCAGAACCAGAGTCACTGTCACACTCATCACATTCATTCTCCTCCTCCATCTCTTCCACAGGCAAATTCAAATCAAGAGAAGATTTTGGGACAGTGCACAAACGTTTTGGCATTTGAAGCAACTTGTCATCGTTCGAGTCACTGTTGTCTGTCTGCTTTCTTTTATATGCAGAGAAAGATTCTAATGTTCTATCCCCTGAAGTAATCCACAAATTTGTATTCTTCACTTCAATCCTATTTCGATAGCCAGATCCAATTGCTATCTGCATCTGCAAGTTTTTGGCTGCTAATATCTTTTCTTCTGAAAACTCGAGAGATTTTTTACTGGAAAAGAAATCTTTAGTAATTTTTGCAGATTTCGAGGTAAGCACAAAAATCATATTATTGATACTGATTTCCTTCCCGTGCAAGTTCAACAATTTACCAGTTCTGATAGCGCGAGATAAGCTATTCTGAACAGGAAAATCAGCCTTTTCTATGTTTTCAAGAAGCACAATAGAACAGCGCTTCTTGCTTAACTCCTCTGCGATGTAGTCAATGACTGTCTTTCCCCTAAGATTCATGTGACCATTTCTTATATTTTGATGGATAAGCAGAGAATTTGAGCAGCTAATCCCATCGCTAGAGCCCAGATCCACAGAGAGCAAGCTATTGTAGCTACCAAAGACATTCTCAGCAAGAGCTTTTGCAATTTTTTGTTTCCCCACCTCGTCAGGTCCAATGAAGCTGAGCCAGATATTTCCTTTGCTAGAGACATGACTCCTTCCATTACCACTTCTGCAGCGAGCAACAGTATGACTAATGGCATAAATGGCTTCCTCTTGCCAATAAACATATCCAGAAAGAGCTTTATAAAGGTTCTTAAAGTCTTCCACATCCAAGTCCTTGTCTAACTGAGGAACAGAGGAAGAAAATGATCCTGAAAAGTAAGGAAGGCGATCCTCATTCTCCGGAAAACTGGGTTTCGACAGATCTCTTACAGTGGATATGTGAACAGTTCCCAATCCCAGGTCTGTGCTAACAGAAGCTTTTGAGGCTGATGATGTTCGATCAAGGGGCAGCCTCAAATCACGGAGAGCATGACGGTACGGGGTCCAGATATTTTCCATCTTGAGATGCTGAGTTTCTAAACTCTGAGCCGGTACTTCAGCTTGGGAATCAGAATCACCTTCAAACATGACTGATTTTGACATGGTATTTTTGGTCCAGGAGGTATTTTGCAAGTCTGATGACATTGAACTTTGATTAGTAAGTCTTGCATCCAACAATAAATCTTTGTTTCTGCTTTCGTCCCCAGCAGCAGAACTCTGAAAGATGCCCAAACTGGGAAGATGTGACCTGGCTTGCAAAGCATCTGGTTGAAATGAATGTATGTGATGAAGACGCTGGCATATATCATTCCACTTCTTTTGCAATCCCGCCAATCTGGCATTTAGTAAACTGCAGCCTTCATCGGCCTGCACTGAATTGATAGAGCACATATTTACTGAAAGAGTTACAAGCTAATCATCCACAAACTTTTAACCATACTGTAACTAAGATCACAGGAAAGGAGAAAGAATTTGACTCTGAATGACACACCTCTACCCCAACTAGTCCCCTGCTTGGACCGCATTCAGCCTTTTGTAACCAAGAAGATAAATGTGTTGCCTGCTGATCAGTGACTGGACCAGTGGCTCCTCTCAGCACAGTTGAAACTTCTTGCTCATATTTTTCATTGCAAAGATTACATCGAGCTGTATATTCATTTTTGTTTATCCACGAGTTTTCAGACTCAGATGATGTGGTAAAGAACCCGCCAAAAGGAACAAATGACCCCATCAAGCTGCAAATGTCAATGGACACACAAAGTCAAAAGCTTAAGATGCAATGAGATACACACTTTAGACCTCTTAGTATATTCCCTGAATCAGCACAAATAACTCGGAAACCAATACACTCAGGAGTGCTTTTACTGGGTGGATTAGAGACCGAATGGAGACACAGTGAAGAAAAGAAAAAAAAAACAGAATCTTCTTTTGACATACACACCAGCATAAAGCATTTTGTAGTCCAATTTGTTGTGTGCATGATAAACTATAGGAACCATGCTTTAAATGAGACAACCCTCGAAGACTCAACAGCTGCGGTCAAAGTTTCAATAATGGTCAAACTTGAGCCACACAGTCGAACAATTCAAGACTTCAGGGTACAAAGCTAAAACTTAGGCAAATGCTTCGGTTATGTACCACACAAACATGGACTAAACACTGTAACAGATCAACAAAAAGGAGACAATGTCATAGATCAACGAAAAGGAAACATTGAGAGGACAGTCTATGCTGTTCTAAGCATTGAAATTATCCCTTGGATGCTGAAGCCTCTTCTTTAGATATGCTAAACCATGTCATCACATTGTGCTCCTTTACTGTAGGAACAAAACCAGACCACCGAGTTCCACACATCATAATTAAATAAACAAACATGCTTGATTAATTTATCGGTTTCGTGCAATACTAAACAATTGTACAAGTTCAACTTTTTCAAGGAGGGAAATGATGGAGCACAGTCTACCCAGTACATAACTTAGCTAGCTAATAAAGGGAAATGTATAATATAGAAGAAAAATTAATAAATTAATTATAAGGTGAAAAGATGGGTTATCTCAAAAAAAGGGAAAAAGATTGCGTACATAATTTTTAATGTACAAAGTTAGTTGTCCAAATGGTACAAAAATTTGGTCAAGTTTACTTCACTCTTCACTTCTCAAGGATGGTGATTACAATGGATATGCAAGGTTAAGAAGCAAGAGGTACTCTACAACCAATATACTATGGAAGAAAACAGCTTAATACACAATTGCATGTGATGCAACTAACTTAGTAATAACGAAGATCTGGTGAGGCTAAAAGAATGAAGATAAACATTCAAACGGATTCTGTAGTTACAAGGTACATCTAAAAAAACATGCTTTTCGACAAGATGAGGTTATACACTGGAAAATCCATCTAGAAATAGATCTACACCTAATAAATTGTGCTAGTGAATAAAATACTTTTGAGGTATCTTCTTATAAATTTATCAACTATGTGCTTCCACCAGCAGTAACACCGGAAAACCTGTACCTTCCTCAAGTATGAGAGATATTTGAACTACTAAAGCATTATAACAGAAAAATATAACTACTAGTTTAAAAGCAGGGCTAGAATTTTGAGTTTATGGGTCCTTGATTCTAGAAAAAGAAATTTATTGGGTTCTTGATAATACTTTTACATATTAATTGGATCTTTTAACACAAATACAACATCAGCACCAAAAACTCTGGGTTTTGCCAAACCTGTAGTCGAATAGCTATTTGATAAGTCAAAGAATCATTTTATTAAAGTTGCACTAAGATGGTGTCAAAATTATTCACATATACTGCATAAAAGCATCCAAAAAAGCAAAACTACATTGGTAACCACCACAAAGGGATGAGACCAATTACTTTTGTATTCATGTTTCTCAAGCAACTCGTCCAGAGTCCCAAATGAGAAAACTTCATGGTATACTTCTGAAGTTATGTGAAGATCTCATAAATAATGGTAGTTCAAACTCTGCGTAGGTACAACAACCATATTGACAACGTTTAAAGTCAAGCGTATAAAAAATTTTGAGACCTTGTCATATGAAGATAAAATAAAAAATAAAAAAAATCAGCACTTATGCTATAAAGCATTATAATAATATCTGTTAAAGAAAATGCAATAGAATATGGAAGAAAATCCCACCTGGATCTGGAAGGTAGTCCTCCAATTGGAAGAGTGGATGAAGTAATGGGCAGCAGATGTAAATCCCAGTCTTTCTGAATTGTAGGGAACCGAGCCAAGAACTTCAAATAAATGTCATAACTTGCTGCTGCTCCAACTAACCACAGTTTCCCACAATTTACTTGCACCAATTTTGTGAACTTAGAAACGATATAGCTCACTGACCCATCATCAATAAACACCTTCAATTCACCATAATTCACTATAATTCCATCCCCTGTACAACACTCTACAGCATCAGTCACTTCCTTAAACTTCAAGCTGATCATTTCTTCAGTCCCATCAGAAAATTCTTTTTCAAAAGAAATTACAGTCAACCCCTTAATTTCATCAGGCAAGGCACCACCTTTACCTTTCTGTACACAATCAGTGAAGCTGTAAAGTGCATCAGTTGCACAATTACCGATCAATAACGGGTTTCTACAGCTTTTCTTCACAAGAATCTCACCGATTCTTCTACAGTTCTCATCAATATTCCCCTTTCCGGAAACACTAGAAAATGGAAAGTTAAACCCACGTTTGCTAAGCTCCGAATCGGTTAAATTACAAAGAAACATAGGTGGGCAACGTGCCTTGGAAAACCTAGAAATAGCCGGTGGATTGAGAAGTGCAAGCTTTATATCACAACTCCGAAAACCCGCTTCCCCTAAAACTCGGCTCACAATCGGGTCATCCAAAATGGATAGTATAAAATGCTTCAGTTCAACTTTTAGAGTAGAAATCGAGAAGTTAGAGGAATTCTGTTGTTGAAGTTGTTGATAGATGTGGAAAGTATCAGGATGCCTTCTTTGGTTAGCTTGTGAGCGCTTGATTGCTGCCATGAGAGAATTAGAAATAGGCGGCTCGTCTAGGGTTTTGGCTGTGGGCAAACGATCAAGAGAAACGCTGACGCTGAGTTCTAAAGCTCTGAATTGGAGCCGTGGTGAGTACGCGCAGCTGCGAGCACGTGCACAGGCGTCACGGATGGTAGATGATGGAAGTGCAAGAAGCGCAGAAACGGCATGGAGAGATGTAGTCTGCGCGTGGCTCCGGCGACGAGCGACGGCCACTGCATCTTCTAGCGCACGCGCTGCCTCCTCCGTCAAGCATTGCTTGGCAGTGCTCACCGGCGTTGGCATCGCCGGTAAGCAAGCTCCTATATTCAATTGAAATTAAAATGAAATGAAAAAAAATAGTTACTCTACTAGTTTGTTAAAATAAAAATATATATATTTTCTTTTCTTTGAAGCAAAGATCGAAGGAAAAATTAGTGTATATCAGGGAGGGTAGGGGAGAGGAGGGTGGGCCAAATTATTGATAATGGAACAAACACATACTGTTACAAAAAGGCCCTGGGGGTATAAATTCTGTTAACATTTCAAAAGAAGAAATATCTTTTCCACTGCTTTTATAGATTTATGGCTATTCAATTTTTGGTTAGCATTCATCATAGTGATAAGAGGAGACATGAGATGCCGTGTCCACTAGATAACACTAATGGGACAATATAGCTACGCTGCACCAACGTCACATCAACCTTTTCAACAAAGATAGAGGAGCTCACTAGTGGAAACAGGTCAATTCCTACTTCGTATTTCATCTCATATGCTCTATGGCAAAAAAGGATGAATCATGAATTGACACCATCTTTTCTTATACTTTTCTCCTTCTCTTTACAAATAAATTAGCTAAATCTATTTTTCCTAAAATAAACTAAACTTCATTAAAGTCATTGTTTCGGGCCCTAATATTATATGAAAATTATTGCAATAATTAAAAAATCGATATAGATATATTCGAGAGGAGATGTGGATGTATCCGAGAGATGATATGGATATATTCATGTAACACCTCGGATATGGAAAAGTTGAAAGGAAAGGAAAAGTGTAGGTTTTGCATTGATCCAGTGGTCTACGATACAAATCTACAGGCCGTAGGAAGAGAATCGTAGAACTAGGGTTTAGTTTTTCGAATTTCAAGTTTCTTGAGTATGACCTACGAATGAACAGCACTAGTCGTAGAAAATTGGACGAGTCGTAGAAAGGTTTCGTATAGGCAATCCAAACTTAGTGAAATTTTGGGTTAAAAGAGGGGTCTACGAACATTAGAAGGTTTGACGGTCTGTAGAATGGAGTCATTGGAAGTTGGCCAAATTTAGGCCTCACTAACTCGACCTACGATATACCAGTATGGTCCGTAGAAATTTCTTCGGCCCATAGATCCAAGCGTAGGGTCCTTCGGCAGTTATTTATTAAGGGTTTTTGAGTCTTTTTCAATGCACTCAATACCTATATTATGTCGTTTTGATCCAAATTTTAAGTCCTATAACTACCTTTTATTGTTAAATCTACCCAAACCCTTTCATTTTCTAAAATCCCTAATTCCCATCCACGTCATCCTCTCCATATTCTCTCAATATCAAGGAAAAATACTTAAGGATTCAAGCCTCAAGTCTTTTTTTTCCTCCATTTATTTTGGGCTTAGATCATCAAGGTATGTGGGAATTCATCAATGGGTTTTGTTCACCTATTGAGTCCCAAAAGATCTCAATTCTTCAAATTCAATTTCATCAAAATTGATTTGGTTTTCATCCAATTCTCCATGGGTCTTCATTGTAATGTTTCGATTGTTTGATTTTTATCTTCTTATGATTAATTTAAATCAATTACATGATTTTCAATTGATTTCATATGGACTCATGCATTGTTTATATTTTGACTATAAATTTATGAAGATATGAGTTTATGAATGAAAGCTATGAATTTGTCAATGTTAATTTATGAAAGTTTATGAATGATTTCTGAAAAGTTATTTTATGATCTAAAAGTTTCTTTAAGATGAGCATCAATGAAATTATGAAAAGTTTTCTCAGATAAAGGGGTCGTGATTTGGTGAAAGATTTTCTCCCACATGCATGATTCATGATTTAAGGAGATACTCTATGATGTTTTAAGATTGGATTAGTAATTTAATTGTACTTTTCCATGTATGATGATATGTTAGGAATATAACTATTCCATTGGAATTTTACCTGGCACCGAGAGGATATTGAGATGTAGGCTATCATGTTAGTAGAGATCAGGTCTATAGTAGCAATCTCTGTGTCCCTTACTACGTGCCTTGTAGAATTTTCTTAGAAAGACATAGCTAGTGGATCCACCTAAGCTAGAAGTTTATGGTCCTTTATGTCACGAACTTAGAGTCTCACTAAAGCTCCGTACGACACTTGACAACTTACTCACTAATCTTTCAAGATCTTGTAAGCGCATGTAAGTCTTTGAACTAAGATCTCTACGAGAATGTAAAGAAAGACTTAGAGAACTTTGAATGAAGGCTTTGTATTGCTTGGAAGATTGCTTACAACTTGCTTGATTGCTTGCTTCAAGCTTGGATGGTTTACAAATGAGATTCCCTCTATTTATACTACAATCCTAGGGTCTAAAGTGTAAATAATAATTACTACTCAAGTTCCTACATATTTACAATTTAATCCTTATTCTAGAATTCTCTACAACTCTAGAATATACCAAGAACTTTCCATGTGATTCTTTAACCTTTCCTAAGAAATCTCCATACTTCTCTAGAATATTCCACTAAGGACTATTCTTCTTCTAATGTAAGCCTTTCAAGGAAATATCTAGGGAGTTATAAAATCTTCCACAAACCTCTCCACATATCTAGATTATTCCTCCCCACTTCTGGTGCAATATTTGAAAGGCAAAGTGGCGGGTCATGACACTCTCCCCCACCTATTGATGCGACGACCGCGTCGCATCGTCGTTGCATAGCCAACCGAGTCTTGTCTTCTCGCATGTGTGACAAATAGTTCATTGACTCGATCAATGCCCTCGTGCAACTCCTTCAGCTTCTTCTTTATCACTTCTAGCTTGGCCTTATGATCTACCTCCTTCCTAAGAGGCAAGCGACTTAGAGGCTTCTTTGGCATCACGTCATTGTTCTTTTCTAGAACCTTCTTCGTGCATGGTGGCAAGGACCCTTTAGCACCATTGTCTTCTTCTGAACCTGCAATGGTGGCTACGAATGTTGACTCCTTCTTCTTAAGGCTGCTCTCGAGCTGCATGACCGTTAGTCGAACTTGTCCTTCCATCTTCGATACCTTAACCAGGGGCACCATACATGATCCTTCTTGCTCCATGACCAAAATTCATTGGAGGTAAGGATCGATCACCACGTGACACTTTTGGAAGAACTCTTGCCGATGAATTATATCAAAAAGGTCTAAAGGAGCGACAGTGAAGTAGGTTTTACCTTGCCACTCGCCTAGCGTTATGCTTACTCCATGCGCGACTCCACACACGGGAATCAGTGGTGCATTGACCTTACTGATTTGGGCGTTACTTGGACTGTAACTCAGCCCCAACCTTGTGGTTATCGTCTTGGCCTCTGCACCCGTGTCGACCATAGACCGAGCGGGTCTTCCATTGATCGTGATGTCGACATAGTGCGTGTTGTATTCTCCCGACTTCCTTGGTTGCTTCATGATGGCTCTGCATAGTCGTATCAATCCCAACTACGTCGTCTCTACGACTTGTCCTAGCTCCTGTGCATCCTTCTCCTTCTGCTCCTGTTGGATAACACTAAGCTCTTCAGTTCAGGGCACCTTGCATAGCCATGCGACCCACCGCATATGTAGCAATAGTTTCTTTTGGAAGTTTCTGCCTTCTTCTCTGTGTCGCCATGCCATCCAGACTTCTTGCCATCGGACCTATATGCATAATGATTCTTGGGATGTGGCTGTTGGTCCTTGATTTTGCCACGATCTCCCCTACCTTAGTTATGACTACCTCCCATCTCCTCTCCTCTGGTTCTGTTTGGCTTTTCGTGCCTGAAGTCTGTCAAAGCTTCGGCCTGGATGATGGCTTCATCGATAGTCCTGACCGTTCAGCGTATGCGTGTATGTTGCCCGTCTACCCACTCCCCAAATTTACGCTTCGCCTCATAGATGACGTTGTTAGGGACGAAAGCCTTCTTGAAATCCACTCGAAATTGCTCCCAAGTGTTTATGGTGCAAACTCGCTTCCCTATTTTCGACTCTTTACGCCTCCACCATAGCATGACAATCTCCGAAAGATACAATGTAGCGACCCTTTTGAAAGGATACTACCAGTTAAACAAGAAATCTAATTAAATACTTGCAACATTTAAAAGAGATTAACTATGGCCATATTGATTATAATTTAGTAGAGGGATTAGGTTCATAAAGAAAAAAAAAGAAATAGTTAAGGATGTTCATCGTGCCCATTTAAACATTTATTTGATGTCAAATTGATATTGCGCAGAATTTTAACTTATGGTGGAAAAACATTTCCAAAATAATATAAGCCTATACGCACGAGATTTTTATGCATATATTATCCTCACACTGCAAAAATGATATAAGAAGAATATTACCAACTTTCAAGTACCCAAATTAGGTGGTTCATGCTTCACACAACCATTCAAAACAAGTGGTAAATTTAATATATTACAAGACTTGGGCTTACACAGCCTAAAAGAACAAAACATATAGCCATACTTATATTACAACCCATGGTGACATGATCAAATTAGCCCTCAAAATTTTATGTAAATATACAACACATAGATCATATAAGTCCCAAGGTTTATACAAAATATAGATGCCTATACGCAAATGTGATCTTCCTTAAGGCTCTCAAAATCTCCATCTCCAATAGCCAGCTTCATGCCTCATCTCGATCATTCCCTACGATAGAAACAACTATCGCTAAGCATATAGCTTAGTGGTGTAAAAACTATAGGTTCGGAGCCCTCAAATTCACCAAACTACCTTTCTCAAGTCATAGGCATGCCAATAGTGACAAAGTCACAGCCACAAGAAGGACATGGTCCCAACAAGGGTGCCAGGTGATCAAACAATCCGTACAAGTGGGCGAGTAATACTAGTGTATCTAATATCTTAAATGATACCAATGCGACAATGCAAAGTGACAAGAGGTAACCAAGGTACCAAGATAAAATTTCAGATATTCCAGCAGGTAAAAAGAGTACAAGTACAAGTTTATACACAAACCTCAGTTCTTTAGCACAGAAACAATCCAATACAACTTCAAGAGTCCAAACCGTAGAACAACCAGCATATCAAGGTCTTCAACTTGTACACGAGTATATACAACCTTAAAAAAATGAATTTAATAACTTATTTACTTTCTAGTAGCTCAATAATGATGACTTAACACAGGGTTATCATCACAAGTAAACCTAGCCTGTACAAATACAACTATGCTCCCAAAACGCTTCTTTTCCCAAATGTTTCCTCCAAAGTACCTTTACTAAGTGGATTCTCTTGTTTCTAAGTTGCTTCACTTCCCGAGCTTGAATTAAGATAGGTTCTTCATTATATGTCAAGTCAAGATTAACCTCTATAGATTCAACTGGAAAAACATGAGATGGATTAGAATGATATCTTCTGAGTATAGAAACATGGAAGACATTGTGGATCTTGTCTAACTCTGGTGGCAAGGCTAATTTATATGCAACTGGTCCAATCCTTTCAAGTATCTCATAAGGTCCAATAAATCAGGGACTAAGTTTTCCTTTTTGGCCAAATCTCATAATATTTTTCCATGGAAACACATTTAAGAATACTTTATCTCCAACTTGATATTCAATATCACACCTTTTTAGGTTAGTGTATGACTTTTGTCTATCTGATGCTTATCGTGACCAAAGACACTAACCTACGGTATGAGTGTCTACGATCGTCGATAGTATAGTAACCCAACTAAAGGTTGGGGTCGTGTCCCAAGGGAGTGGTTTTGAGAATTGATAGAAAATAAAATTTAGCTCTAATTAGTCGTAGCTAAAGACATTAATGAACAAAAACATAGTAAATTAAAGGGGGTGACACAAAAGTGTCAAATATCAAATGAGGTTTTGTCACAAGTAGTAAAAATAGCTAAAATTAACAAGAAAATCAAGTATGAGGAGAAGTTCTTGGGGTGTGACCGCAATACAAGATGAGATAAATCGTTGGGTACATGCTTTCGATAGGAAATTTGCAAAATAATAGTGACTAGGTTAAGCTTTAAATGGAAATAAGTTCCCTCTCAGGCAAGCCAAAAATACATGAGTGACTTTGTATTTGCAACTACAAACCCTTTAGATTAAATCACAACCACTAGGTGAAATCACCATTAAAATACATTTAGCCTATCAGCAAGCAAGATCCAATAACAATATCAACACATATTTGCTAAATCACACCCCAAGAATGGGGGTTTTTAGCCACACATCAAGAAATAACAAAATACACCTAAAATGATAGTAAAATCAAATGGGTATAAGAAATTAAACCTTAATTTAAGCAAAGGAAGAAGAATAGAGAAACCCACTTCCAACTTGGGGAAGATGAACTCCTTTCTTCAAGTTCTCAAAAACCCTATCCAAACTTGAGAGAAAATATCTAAAAAGTACTATTCTATTATGGAAACTAAAATAAAAGTTTGACACTTAAAAATAATAATAATTTTAGTATTTATAGACTTTAGAAAATAACGGTGGCGGATCTTTCGTCGAAGTTAGTTGATGTCGCCGAATGACTTCGGTGACTCGCCCTTCGTATGCCTCATCGTTGTTTCGTGCTTGCCTTCAGCACCTTCATATTCTGGACCATTGGGCGGTATAGTACTACTTCGCGGAACTATTTGGTGAAGCGTCGACTGCTCCTTTCATCGCCTTTTTTATCCTTCTCCTTCAGGGCTTCGCATACTGGAACAAAGGGCGGAGTAAATCCCTTCGGCGGACCGATGCTCGAATTTCAGCTTCGTCGTTCTTTTCAGCCTCTTTGTTCCTTTTTGCACCTAAGTGTCCATGCTTTCACTAAAACTTCAAATACCTGAAACTTAAGAGTTTTCATCAGATATTTAGACAAAATAAGCATTCGAGGGCACTATTATTATCAAAATAAAGCCCTAAATGAGTCCAATTTGTGGACTCATCACTATCCGAAGAAATCTTTAGACGATCCTTGATAATTTTTACCTTGTCTTCTGTTTATTGCATAATTTCAGGACAAATAAGTTTCCTTTCACCAACTTCACTCCAACAAAGAGGGGTCCGACACTTTCTTCCGTATAAGGCTTCATAGGGAGGCATTCCAATACTCGATTGGTAACTGTTATTGTAAGCAAATTCTATCAAAACCAAGTGTTTGTCCCAACTACCCTCAAAATCCATAATGCAAGCTCAAAGCATATCCTCCAACATTGGTATCACTCTTTCCGACTGGCCGTCTGTTTGAAGATGGAATGAAGTGCTAAATTTCAACTTAGTACCCAAAGCTTCTTGCAAGCTGCCCCAAAATCTATATGTAAACCTTGGGTCTCGGTCAAATACAACAGACACAGGGATCCCATGTAGTCTTACAGTCTTATTAATGTACAATTCAGCTAAACGCTCAAGTGAGTAATCCATCCTGATTGCTAAGAAGTGAGCCTTCTTGGTTAGCCTGTCCACAATCACCCATATTGCATCATGATTTCTTTGATTGCGAGGAAGTCTAGAAACAAAGTCCATAGTTATTCTCTACCATTTCCATTCCGGCATCGACAACGACTGTAGTAAACCAACTGGGACTTGATGTTTTGCCTTTACTTGTTGACAAACCAAACATTTAGAAATGAACTCTGCAATGTCTCTCTTCATACCATTCCACCAATAGTTTTCTTTGATGGTCTGGTACATCTTTGTACCCCCAGGATGCATTGCATATGGTGAGGTATGTGCTTCATTCAATATTTTTCTCCTCAATTTGTCATCATTTGGGACGCATAACCTTTTTTGATAAAATAAGCCACCATCCTCCGTTAATGTAAAATCAAGTTTTCCCCATTTTGAACTTCTCTGGTCAATTTTACAAGTTTCTCATCTAACTTTTGTGCTTCTTTCACCTGTTCAAGTAATATTGCTTGCAAATTAGCAATAACTGAACCTTTTGAATCAAGTGTAAAAAAAACATTCATGGCTCTTAACTCAAGGAGCAAGTGAAAAGGACTCAAAGAAATGATTGCGAAGGATTTTCGACTTAAAGGCATTTGCAACCACATTAGCTTTACCTGGATGATAATCAATCGTGCAGTCATAGTCCTTGATGAGTTCAAGCCATCTACGTTGTTTTAGGTTTAGCTCCTTCTGAGTACCCAAGTACTTTAAGCTCTTGTGATTAGTGAATATATGACATTTCTCTCCATACAAATAATGCCGCCAAAATTTTAAAGCAAACACTATAGCCGCAAGTTCAAGATCATGAGTAGAATAATTCAATTCATGTGGTTTTAATTTCTGAAAGGCATAAGAAATAACCTTCCCTTCTTGCATCAAAACGCATCCTAGACCATTGTGAGACGCATCACTGTATACTACATATTCTTTCCCTTCAATTGGTAGAGTATGTATATGTGCCTAAGTCAACAAGGATTTTAGAGTTTCACAGCTCTCTTGGCATTTGTCATCCCCAATACACTTTACTTCCTTCTGCAAGAGCTTAGTCAAAGGGGAAGTGATAATGGAAAAACCTTTCACAAAACTTCTGTAGTATCCTGCTAAGCCCAAGAAAATTCTTACCTTAGTTGGACTTTCGGGAGGTCTCCATTCAACAACTGCTTGTATCTTACTAGGATCCACCTTCACGCTTTCGGTTGATACAACATGTCCCAGAAAAGCCACTTCATCAAGCCAAAATTCACACTTGGAAAGTTTAGCATAAAGTTCTTTCTCCTTCAAAAATTTTAAAACAATCCGAAGGTGTTTATCATGGTCTTCACTACTTCTGGAAAATATTAAAATATCATCTATAAAGACAACTACAAACTGATCCAGAATACTCGATTCATTAGATCCATGAATACCCCAGGAGCATTTGTCAATCCGAATGGCATCACTAAAAATTCATAATGACCATACCGAGTTCTAAAAGCAGTTTTAGGGACATCTTTCTCTCTAACACCCAGTTGGTGATATCCAGACCTTAAATCAATCTTTGAGAATACTTTAGCACTCTTCAGTTGGTCAAACAAATCATCGATCCTTGGTAGTAGATATTTGTTCTTGATTGTTATTCGGTTCAATTTTCTATAGTCAATACAAAGCCTAAGAGTGCCATCTTTCTTCTTTACGAATAAAACAGGGGCTCCCCAAGGAGAAACACTAGGTCGAATAAAACCTTTCTCAAGAAGTTCTTGCAATTGAGATTTCAATTCTCTTAATTCTGCTGGATCCATTATATAAGGAGTGATAGAAATAGGGGTATATCCAGGAATAAGCTCGATTGGAAATTCAACCTCTCTTTTCGGGGGCAACCCAGTAAGATTTTCGGGGAAGACTTCGGGGAAATCATATACAGCAGGTATGTCCTTGTTACAAGGACTCTTAAACTGTGTATCAACTATGTGAGCAAGGTATGCCCCACAACCTTGACGCATCAACTTTCTTGCCAAGGCCGCAGAAATAATACTAGATGTCAATGATCTTTCACCTTGTACAATAATGTGTGAAAATGTAGGATCTTTAAAAGTCACATGTTTAGACCTACAATCTACTACTGCATGATATTTGTAAAGCCAATCCATCCCAGTAATAACTTCAAAATCCTTGAAGGGCGTTTCAATCAAATTAGTAGGGAAGACTAGGTTTTGAATCACAAAGGGACAATCTTGGTAAACTCGATTACACACAACTTGATAACCGAAAGGACTTTCAACCAGCACATCATAATTAAGTCTCGTAGATTTCACGTTTTCAGGAAGAACAAGTGATGAACAAAGATAGGAATGTGTAGAACCAGGATCAAATAGTGTACACACATAAACCAAATAAGTAAAATTTGCTGACAACCACGTCTTGTCCATCTTGATCATCCCTCTGCCTCATAGCATAAGCACATGCATTAGTCCTTGGTCCACTAGCTTTATTAGCTCCACTTGCACTTGCTGCTTGGGTGGTTTTAAGTCTTGCACCTCTATTAGTTTGAGGAGGATTAATAGAAGGCTTATGAACTAAGCTTTCAGTTCTCAAAGAAGGAGCATTATTAGGATTAGGGCAATCCTTCACTTTATGATCAAAGCTCTCACAATTGAAACATGCACCAGAAGCTCTCCTGCAAGTACCATAATGATTCTTTCCACACTGTGGGCAAGTGGGAACGCGAGGCTTGCCTTGGCCATAATTTGGAGTGCAAGCTATAGAAAATTCTAATATGTTTTGCTTTTGTTGAGGTGCCTTGTTAACACTACCAGCCTTAGAATCATCAAACCTTCCCCTTTTTGATGGACCTCCAAAATCTCGTCTAGGCTTTCGAAATTTGTTTTCATTTGTACTTGCTTCTTCTTTATCAAGTCGTTCCCACGTATAAGTAGCAGACACTAACTTACAAAAGTTCTCATGTTCCAGGATCGCCACATTCTTCCTATTGGAATCATTTAAACCATTTTCAAATTTCCTGCACTTTTCTTTTTCCTCTTTAATAATACCTCTAGCATAACGAGAGAGCCTTAGAAACCTCTGTTGGTACTCAACAATAGACATACCTCGTTGCCTTAGATTCAAAAACTCTTTTTTCTTTGTATCACAATAAGCAGGTGGGACATACTTCATACGAAATTCCTTAAGAAAATCATCCCAAGTAAGAATAGGAGGTTTTACCTTGGCATTCGGAACACTTACCCACCAATCATCAGTATCCTTTTGTAATAGTGAAATAGAATACTTAAATTTGGCAACATTTGAACATTCCAACTGCTCAAATACCCTCTCCATGCGCTCCACCCATTGTTCAGCATTGGATTAACAGTACCTTCAAACTCCACTCCACCCATTTTCCTCATTTTCTCAAAGTTAATCTTGTTGGGATCATGCATCGATTCAGCCATGTGATGGAAGAATTCAGCCATTTGTTGAAAATGAGGATTCATGGCTTGAGTACCACGACTCATCTGAGGATGTGAACCAACTCTTACACCGTGATGGTTTCCCACTTCAGACCCACTAGTGTGGGGAATAAATTGATTCGAGAAATGTTCTCCAACCTCTTCTAGTGAATGAGGTTTGGAAACAGAGGTACCCGACCTTTCATGAGCAGCTTCCATAGGTCGGTCAGAAGAAGAGGCCATAACTTAATTCCTTCAAAAGGGAAAATCACATTGCATTAGGGACATGTACTTGATACATATGCACTCTACATGCGATAAAAATATTATAAACCATGTAAGTGAACAAATAATCGATGTAGAACATTTTTCGAAAGCGAACAAGTATACAAGTAATTCACAACAAAAGTCCCAGAACCACAAACCTAGGTTCTGATACGAGGATTTTAGCGACCCTTTCGAAAGAAAACTACCACTTAAACAAGAAATATAATTAAATACTTGCGACATTTAAAAGAGATTAACTATGGCCATATAGATTAAAATTTAGTAGAGGGATTAGGTTCATAAAGAAAAAAAATAAATTTATGGATGTGCATCCTGCCCATTTAAACATTTATTTGATGTCAAATTGATAGTGCGCAGAATTTTAACTTAGGGTGGAAAAACCCTTCCAAAATAATATAAGGCAATAACTCATGAGATTTTTATGCATATACTATCCTCACACTGCAAAAATGATATAAAAAGAATATTATCAACTTCTGAGTACCCAAATTAGGTGGTTCATGCTTCACACAACCATTCAAAACAAGTGGTAAATTTAATCTATTACAAGACTTGGGCTTACACAGCCCAAAAGAATAAAACATATAGCCATACTCATATTACAACCCATGGTGACATGATCAAATTAACCCTCAAAATTTCATGTAAATATACAACACATAGATCATGTATAAGTCCCAAGGTTTATACAAAATATAGATGTCTATATGCAAATGTGATCTTCCTTAAGGCTCTCAAAATCTCCATCTCCAATAGCCAACTTTGTACCTCCTCTCGATCATTCCCTACGATAGAAACAACTATCGCTATGCATATAGATTAGTGGTGTAAAAACTATAGGTTCGGAGCCCTCAGATTCACTAAGCTACCTTTTTCAAGTCATAGGCAGCACAATTGAAACATAACAAACAAATCAAGTAAACAATATATAAAGAGTATCAATTTTGATATTTAAAGATCCAAATGTCAAGAACGCTCATAACACCATTTTCTAAGAGATTCAATAACAAGGATCGCCCAATATATACATCATGTCATCACACCAAGCACAAACAGGTATCAAAAATGGTCGACACCCTGTATCAAGAAGGGTCAAAGCCCAATAATCAAGAAAACCAAGAACCATATTAAAAATGTCTTTCTAGTTCGTACTTAAAATGGACAACTTCTATTTTTAAGACGAACTAAAAATCCAGAGTCAAGATGGCAAATTATCTGAATCAAGAGGCATACCAATAGTGACAAAGTCCCAGCCACAAGAAGGACAGAGTCCCAACAAGGGTTCCAGGTGTTCAAACATTCCGTACAAGTGGGAGAGTAATACAAGTGTCTTTAATAACTTAAAGGATACCAATGCGACAATGCAAAGTGACAAGAGGTAACCAAGGTACCAAGATAAACTTTCAGATATACCAGCTGGTAAAAAGAGTACAAGTACAAGTTTATACACAAACCTCACTTCTTTAGCACATAAATAGTCCAACACAACTTCAAGTGTTCAAATCGTAGACCAACCAGCGTATCAAGGTCTTCAACTTGTACAGGAGTATATACAACCTTAAAAAAATGAATTTAATAACTTATTTACTTTCTAGTAGCTCAATAATGATGACTTAACACAGGGTTATCATTACAAGTAAGCCTAGCCTGTACTAATACGACTATGGTCCCAAAACAGTAATTCTGGCCAATAGAGTACTACATGTCACAACTTAGATTTGAAGCAGAAAACGGCAAAACTGGACTTTATATTCTTCATAAAAGATGTAGGTTTACTCTTAAGATTGCAAATAATCAAGAATCACCTCAAAATACATTTTGTACAAAAAGATATAATCAAAACACTAACAGTTGAACATACAGGATTTCAAATTCCGGAATCTGGACAAAACTTGTCATATGTTGCGTCCCATATTTGGAATCCATAACAACTAAATTAGAGTTGTACATAAACATAAGAGTTGTAGGTATATCAATTATCTTTGCAAATCATATTTATTCACGAAAAAGGATTTCTAGAGAACGAGATATTCTAAAAGTAATAAACACTACTCAGCTCAGAAACAGATTTCGACTACTCACCAAAGAGAAGGGTGTATCTCAAATTCCAGCGAAAAGAACTAAGATTTTCTTGAAATTTTGTGAGTAATATGGTTAGAGGAAGTTCTACAGGTTTATTAGAGTTAAAGGACACTAATTCTCATAGAGGAGGTGTGAGATTATGTGTTATAAAAGTGATATTTATCACTTACTAGATACATCCAAAGTCAAAGGTTGGCTGCCTAAAAGTAAAAGGTGTGTTGCCCAAAAGTATACATATATACCAATATGTATATACCTGACCTCCCTTTCAAGTTATAGATAATTTCAACTAGAATATTACGCAAATACCCCAATACAACCCATTAAATTACTATCACAATTTATGTGAATCAAGTTTGCAAATATCACAACATTTCAACTTCCCAAAATGAGAGTAAAACATATTGTAGTAATTAAGCAATGGTCTATCGACAAGCGACTCTTGGTTAGCATTCGGGGTGTTACATACAACACATTGGTGTTGATCTTATTTTCTTCGTTTTTCACTCGGTTACACTTGAAGTAATTCTCCAAGTGCCATAAAAAATTCTCCACCTATTGCGCGTTACAGACGCCTTTGAACATAGGTGGCATGGGAGCCTCGACCTTAACCTCCCTATCTTGATCGAACGACGATGATCCTCCAACTTCCACGCCTTTCTTGAGTGCTTTCATCTCTGCCTTCATGGTCTCAATCGTGCTCAATGTCTCTATGAGATGACACTCCAAGGAAGTGATAGCCTCCTTCATTTCGAACTCAGCACGCTGGCGGCCTTCTAACTCCTTGCGGATGTGGTCGTTCTTCTCATGGGTGAAGTCCTCCAAAGTCTTGAACTTGCCATTGACCTTATTCAAGCGCTTGCCTAAGATCTCCATGACCTGCCTCACCGTTTCAACCCTTGCGATCCACTCCTCTCCAGGTGTGACGTCAATGGGCTCGTCGCCACGGTCATCGACACTTGCTTCGTGGTCAATGGTGGGTGAGATGTTAGCACCTCATTTGGTGTAGGGTCTAGCAACACCTCTTCACTACTCTTATGGTGCTTCTTCCCCTTGCATCTCTTCTTTCCACCATCTAGATATATGTTGTTGTTTCTAGTGGCGTTAAAGTCTCCTTCGTTGGTCATTCCCTCAGTAACAAACATTTGCTCCAATACCACGTTGTCACGGACTTAGAGTCTCACTAAAGCTCTGTGTGGTACTTGACAACTTACTCACTAATCTTTCAAGATCTTGTAAGCTCAAGTAAGCCCTTTGAACTAAGATCACTAAGAGAATGTAAAGAAAGACTTAGAGAACGTTGAAAGAAGGATTTGTATTGCTTGGAAGATTGCTTACAACTTGCTTGATTGCTTGCTTCAAGCTTGGATGGTTTACAAATGAGTGCCCATCTATTTATACTACAATCCCAGGGGCTAAAGTGTAAATAATAATTACTACTCAAGTCCCTATATTTATAATTTAGTCCTTATTGTATAGTTCTCTACAACTATAGAATATTCCAAGAACTTTCCATGTGATTCTATAACCTTCCCTAAGAAATCTCTATACTTCTTTAGAATATTCTAGTAAGGACTGTTCTTTTTCCAATGTAAGCCTTTCAAGGAAATATCTAGGGAGTTCTAGAGTCTTCCACAAAACTTTGCACAACTCTATATTCTTCCTCCCCTCTTCTGATGCAAAATTTAGAGGGAAAAGTGGTGGGTCATGACATTTACCTTAGCAAGTAGGAAATCTCTTTACAGTGTGGAAGCAAGACACCAGATTCCATGTTATAGCTCACATGGTCTATGTCAATTAACATAAATATCCCACAAAATGAACTAAGTTGATTTTAAAAGTTTTATGAAGCTTTCATTATGATTTTAAGATGCATTGACTGTACTCATGATTTTTTATTTTTCTTTAAAGGATTTATTTTGTTAAAGCTTTGGCATGCATATCATGTTTTCCTTATGTCCTCTTGATGAGTCTGAGATTTGGATTCATTTAGGGCTTTGTTTATATAGATTTAATGTCCTCAAATGCTTAATTTGTGCCATAACTGATGTAAAATCCTTGATTTTTAGGTATATGGATTGAGGAACAAAGCAAGGACACTAACTTGCAAAAAGGAACCTTACGAGCTGAAAGAATGAAGAAAGGCAAGCATAGTAATCGCCAAGTTCACTTGGCGAATCGCCGAATGACTATCTAACCGCCTAACGTTCCACGATGCAGTGCTAGATAGCCCAAAGTTACAGACCTTGAGGATGCTGAATGGCAAGGCAGAAAGGCGATGGAAGAGACCAAAGAGAGGCTCGACGTGTGGTTCGGTGAGCCCGACTTACTTCATCGAATGAGCTTTCGTTGCTATTTTCGGCGACTATAAATACATTTTTGAACATTTAGTTTAGGATCTTTTATTCATCTATTATCTATATTAGAATATTTTATCAAACTTAGAGACAGTTCTCTCTAGTTTTCCTTAGCTTTGAAGGATTGAGGGAATTCACTTTTGACAAATTGGAAGTGGGTCTTTGATAATCTTCAAATTGGAGCATTGTAAGGATGAAATCACTCTTACCCAGTTGATGGATAATCAATTTGGTAATGGGTTTTGCCTTTTTTTATAATGTCTAGCTAAAACCCCAATTCTTGGGGTGTGATTATGGGCTGATTTAGCTTATGGGTATTGCTAATTGTTAGTTTAACTGCCATTTAAAAGTGAGTTTAATCATTAATTATGGTTTAATTTAAGATTGTGGTTGCAAATGCAGTTCTAGCTTTGTGTGTTTGGCTTGCTCGAGAGAGAGGTTTTAGAACTAAGGTTTTTGGTTTATGGTTTGTGGGTATTGGGTTGACATGAGTTCAGCTCGAGAGAGTGAATTCTAAACCCTTTCCTACACATTCAACTCGATAGAGTGGATGGATTAAGGTGTGGGCAGATCTTATTTTGCATGCTTGTTGATGTTCGAGAAAAATCACTTGATTCGGGGTAAATTGTTCGAGGGAAAATTTACCTCCACTATAGCTTAGCCTAATCACTAATTTCTAGCTATTTACTAATAGTAGAAATTACCCATTTGTCTATATTAGCCTATAATCAATCACATCCCAAGAACCCATATCATTATTGTTAATTCGTATTGTTTTTTACTGTTGTTTGTAGTTGATAATAAAAACCGAAAACCCCCATTTGACATTCATGTCACCCTTTGATTTGAATGATGTCTTTACACGATAATTTTTATTCATATGACTGATTTGACCATGTTCATACTTCCCAATTGAATCTGAAACACGTACCGCTCCCTGTGGAATTCGACCCCAACTAATTTAGTTGGGTTATATAGTGATTAACGATCGTTGATGCTTAGAATTGGATGAAGTGTCTTTGAAATGTTATTAATCAAAATGGCACTGCTGCCGGGGAGTGTTGTTGCTTGAAATTCTTTTGGTGAAGTTGAATTATGTTCTTGTTAGTCATAGTTGAATCTACTTATTTTTCATTTTTGTTTTTGTGTTGCTGTTAAAACAGAGGAAATGAGTGTCAATGGAAGCAATGGTAGCCAAGTGGGCCACCAAATGACATTGGCAATTCAATGATGCCGATGAACCGAATGTCAATGACCCAAATCTAGTGGGTGGAGTTGGTGCCATTCGCTTGCCTCAAGCTGAAGGGAACGCTATGTTCCACATTACAAGCACCATGTTGCAACTCTTGCAATTGAAATGGTTTTTGGTGGGTTGGCTAATGAGGATCCCCATGAGCATATCTGAAACTTTGTTGAAGTTTGTGGGTTGTTCTCCTTTAAGAACATATTTCAAGAATCTGTTTGGCTTAGGTTGTTCCCATTTTTTCTAATGGGAGAAGCATGTAAATGGTTGGCTGAGTTGCCAAGAGATTCTATCACTTCATGGGAAGAGCTCAGTACCGCATTTCAAGTGCAATTCTTCCCCCTTCGAAGATGATGACTCTTTGGGACAACATCCAAAGATTCAAGCGTTTGGAGGGTGAGCCAATCCATGAGACTTGGCTAAGATTTAAGAAGTTGGTGCTGCAATGCCCAACTCATGGATTGTCCGATAATGTCTTGCTGCAGTACTTTTACGGAAGCCTTGATTCGGTGAACAAGGGAGTGGCTGATAAACTTTCTCTAGGAGGTCTAATGCAACAACCTTACATTATAGCAGCCCAACTCTTGGATGTCATGACAAAAATTAACCGGGAATGGTACACTCGTGAAGATCAGGTTTCCCCTTTAAATTTTAAATTGACAAAGGAGCAACTTGAGAAAGATCAAGAGAGGGACAAAAACATGGCAAAGATGATGACCTAACTTGACATTTTAGCCAAAAATGTGATGGGTACCGGTGCTAGGAGTGTAAATGATATGGGTGTTGGGTGTGTAAACACCGATGAGGCCAAGTTTGAAGCGTTGTACAATGAGGAAGTGAACTTCCTAGCCAACCAAGTAAGAGGTTATCGTGCAAACTACCCAAGGCCGGGTGGCAACCAAGGTTGGAATAGAGATGAGGGCTGGAGAGACCGTGATAGAGAGTGGCGTGATCGGAATGCCACTTGGAAGGAAAGAGATGGGGAGAAGTAGAGGTATGTTCTTCCCCACGAGCGATAAAAGCCGAAATATTCTGAGGGTGGTTCGACTGAGGATATGCTCTCACGTATTCTCAACAAGGTTGAAGGGTCGGATAAAGATTTGAAGGAAATATAAGAAGATACATCATCTCTCAACCAAATGGTGACCTCTCATTCCATCTCCATCAAGCAGTTGGAGATCCAAATGGGTCAAATTTCTTTGCATCTTAACCCTAGACAACATGGGGGTTTCCTAGTGATACTATGGCGAACCCCAAGAATGAAGTTTGAGTGGGCACTTGTGTCGTACCACGACGTTAACTAAGACGCTTCTTGGGAGGTAACCCAAGTTTTTATTGCTTTTTGTTTTGATTTTGAATAAGAGGTGCTCATTGTGCAGGTGAAAAAGTGCAGGTTGGTGAGTCAAAAGTCAAGTCGGCGACTCGCCAAAGAGGCCGGCGTGCCCGTCTTGGACCGCCGTTGGACTCGGCAAAATATCAAGTTAGAGTCTGTAAAACTCGGTGGGCCCATGGACAAGTTAACGACTTATTGAACAGGTCGGCGAGCTCAACTTTGTCTGCCGTTTGGACCTCCAAATTGGCTAGAGGTCCTGTAAAACTTGGTGAGGTAAGTAACCGCTCGGCGTGTCACCGAGTGGTTCGGTGAGGAAAACTAATATCGCCGAAGGCCCGCAAACTGGACGGTTTTTAGAAGGACAAAGGTTTAAACTTTCAAAATCTTTCATATTCCCTCCTTTTTTAACTTCATACAATCGCACTCGATCTTTAAATTTTCAATATTCTTGCATTTTATCGCTTTTTGGTCATTGATCTTGTGTTCATAGTTGGAATTCTTTGCCGCCTAGCATCACATATTCATATTTCGGCATAAAGGTTGGTTTTCCAAACCCCAAACTTGTAATTAGCAGTTGAACTCACTTGCAATTGTTTAAATGTCATTGATTTGTATTGGGCCTCTCTGAAATCATAATATGTGCTAATTGCCTTCTGTATTCTCGAAATTGCACTAAAATTGCCTAAATGTTTAATTTCCCAATTTTTGCGCTTTTAAATTAATTATAAACGTGTGGGTTGCGTTAAAATGTTGTTGGGTCTAGTCGGGTGAAGTCTGAGTAACCCAAATTATGCTAAATGACGTGCTTTGCCCAATGATGGAGCGTTCAACGTCATTCTTAAGGGGGCTAAAGTCGTTAAATGGCCAATTTTGGCCAAACTGGGGAAGTCTGAGTACCCCGGTGGCATGGGTCATATGGGTCTGGCCTGATTTGAGTTTGTATGTTGTTTGATTTTGTTTTCAGGGGTTGCAGGTTTGATTTTAGGAGTTGGGGTTGAAATGGGCACGTTGGGCAGTTTGGGGAGCTGGGTGGAGCTCGCCGAACTACTCAGCGGTTTGCCGAATTCCCCTTAGATCACCTTTAATTTCATAATTTGGTTGAATTTGGTTCTGTAAATTTTGGCGAGAAGACTGAGCTCGCTGAGTTCACTCGGCGACTCACCGAAAGTCTCCCTTGATCGCCTTTTCAGCGCCCCTAACCCCTAAATCATATTGCAACTTTCGGCGGGCTAGTTTGAGCCCGCCAAATGGTGTCGGTGATTCACCGAAGTGCCTTGAACATTGCCGACTTGCCATTTTTTTGGGAAATTTTTAGGCCAATTCTTTTGGCGAGTCTTTCTGGATCATGATTTATGCATTTTTCTTGGATTATTTCTAACGCTCTTTTATATATATTGCATATATGGCTAGGACAAACTTGGGCAATAGTGGTATCCCTCCCCGAAAAAGAGCACGGGGCATTGCTATTAATGCGGGAGCAACTACTCTCTCTAAAATGGATAAAAGAACCTCCAAATGGCCGAGGGATTATGGACGGTTCTCAAGGAGAAACTGTTGTCCACGGAGGGCCTTGAGGGCAGATATTCTAAGGTGAGGGACACACTCACACTCCGGTACCATCATTGACATCTTTATCAGACCCCGATGCTCGTATATCCCCACCTGGGTTTGTGAGTTCTACACTGCATATGGTGAGCTAGTTCTTCAGGGGAATAATAAGGCCAGTGCCTTTCAACTGGTGAAGTCCGCTATCGTACGGGGAAAAGAAGTGGGGTGCAACAATGATCACATCAATGCTGCACTTGACAGAGCCACCAGGTTTGAGCATAAGTATGAGGGGTAGCTACAACACAGGCCCTGGATGATCTGAAAGGATGTCTTGCTCCCCTGATTTCTGACACCACCCCAAGGTGGATTGAGGAAGGAGCTCCGATTGAGAAGAAGGATTTGAATGTAGTTGCGCGGTACTGGTTTGGATTCATCAGTAGCTCCATCATGCCCTCACAGAATGAGTGCATCCTCCGCCACCGTAAGACGGCCTATCTAGGATCCATCATCACACAAAGGTGGCTCAACTTGGGACTCATTATTGAGCAGGAGATGGCCATGAGGGCCAAATAGGGCCAGGTGTCCCTTCCCTTCTGGATCCTGATTACAGAGATATGTCGACCTGCTGAAGTTCCTCGTGACGAGAAGAGGGACATAGGGGTAGCCCCCAAATCTTCCATAGATATCCTGTGCATAGAGGCCGAGTATACTCGGGATGAAGGGGATAAGAGGTAAGAGGCTCTAATGGATACATTTCCGGAGGTTGATGTTGATTCGATACCTACAGAGGCAGCTTTGCCTACTCCGGCCACTGGTCCTTGATATACACCCTCTTGCACTTCCTCCTAGGCTCCTGGATCTTATACTACTTCCAAGCTCACCAGGTTTACTCAGGCCATGATACTGAAGATGGGGCACTTAGCCCATTTTGCCGATGTACGGGCTACCCGATTAGAGGCCGAGGTACCTTGGATGATTGAGCGCGCCATCCTAGCTGCATTGTCACCTCTCCAGACATCTATTGACGCTCTTACAACGAAAGTAGAGACTTGTGAATGTCAACAGGGGCTACTTCAGAGATGATGACTTTGAAAGCTGAGGTTGCAGACTTGAGGAAGGACGTGGACTATCTAAAGTGTACGGACTTCACCTCTTTGTTTAAGGTAGCTGAGACTCAGGGTGTTCCGGGCAGTTCTGAGATGCCTCCGGCTACCACCAGAGATGCCTATGGAGGATGTGGTAACTGTTGTGTCAGAGGTAGAGACCAATGAGGAGCAAGTTGGAGAGCGAGATGTTGTCGTATATGATGATCTGGACGACTTGGAGGATGCGATGTTCGAGACTACCCACAGACCTCCTAGAGAGACACCACCATGGCTGGGTCTAGTGGAGCTAGTGCTGATGTGACCCCGAGCATTGATTCCTCAATAGATGGAGCGACTGTGTAGACAAGACCTTTCTTTACTTCCCTCTCAATCATTTTTATTGACTTTTGATTATTTTGTTGCATTTGAGGACAACTGTCTTTTTGTTTGTGATGGGGTGAGGTATATCCATACGTACTTCTTGTGATTATATTGTGTATATATTGGGTTTTTGTGTTTCAAAATTATGTGTTGATATTGTCTTGTGGATATTTGAGCTTATGGCTCCTTGTTATGAATTAAAATGGTTTTTGACCCATCTAAATTGTTTTTTGCCACCTCTTGTTGTGTTTGACTGTGGCTGTTCTTGTGCAAATTTGAGTATCGGTTATGATCAATACCGATGACATGAATAAGGCTCTTAATCAAAGAAAAATGAATGTGCGGCTACGATGAGGCCAAATGAAGTTGCATAGACAATATGTGGACTGTTTGCATCTCGTTGTGACTAGCTAGTTATCGAATGGAGTCTCTTGTGATGAACATTGCACACTAGCGAAAGTGTGGAGTCTCATTTGATACTGGTGCCAATGCCTTGTGTGATAAGCTTACCGTGAACCTTGTGTCACCCTAGAATTTACCCCATTGGTCCAGTTGACTAAGTGATGCAAGATCTTGAAATGATATTAGGCAACAATTTTGAAGAGTGAAACAAATTGATGATATACCTTTTTTCTGGCCAACCTTGTGAGATGTGTGAACCTTGCTTGAACTCCTTTGAGCCTTATCCTTTTCTTGGAAGAAACTTGAGCAATCGAGACCCCTCTTTATTCATTCACCCATAATCCTCATGAAGTGTGGTTTGTTTGAATAGCGAACTTAGGCCAAAAGCCTAAGTTGGGGGTGTGGTTAAAAGAGGAGGTAAATCAGGAAGAAAAAGATGGAACCTCTCCACATAAAAAAACAGAGAAAGAAAAATAAAAAGAATGAATAAGTTGTGAAAATTGCAAAAGAAATGGGGTGTCCGGTATTCCATTGGAGGTGAATAATGGGGTGAATTTCGAGCATGAGTAAAACTGCTGAAGAAAAGGAAGAAAACTAATGCTCATACCACATTTCATAAGGATAACAACCACTCAGCCCCGTTACAAGCTTTGAAAAGACAGTTTTGATCTTGAACAAGTTGAAACGAATGTTGATTGGAAAATAAGGGCAAACCTATGGGTGAAGTCATGCATGTGTTCATCTTTGTGAGTGTGAGAGTTGTATGTGATTCCGGAACGATAAATTGTTGAAGAATTGTGCGTGAATATGGAATCATCTTTGTTGTGAGGGCATTTGAGTACCTTTGATGAGCTTGAATTTTCATTTGAAGCAAGTATTGTGAACATGAGCATCTTTGATAATGGTGTGTCACAACTTGAATCTTTGAGTGCAAAGTTGATCCTTGCATGAGTAAGTTGAGTCTTGTTGTGTGCATTCATGATTGAGTCTTTTGTAGCACTGTTTGAGACATCCATTTTGATCTGCTGAACTTGATTTTTACTTGAGGGCAAACAAAAATTTAAGTTGGGGGTGTTGATGAGTCTGAAATTTGGACTCATTTAGGACTTTGTTTATATAGATTTAGTGTCCTAAAATGCTTAATTTGTGCCAATAACTGATGTAAGACCCTTGATTTTCAGGTATATGGATTGAGAAACAAAATAAGGACACTAACATGCAAAAAGGAACAAAACGAGCTGAAAGAATGAAGAAAGGCAAGCCTAGTGACCGCCAAGTTCACTTGGCCAATCGCCGAATGACTATATGACCGCCAAAAGTTCAAATGTGAAAAGCCCTGAGGGAAGAAACCAAGTCGGCGATAGAAAGGAGAAGTCGGCGGATCGCCGAGTAGTTCCACGATGCAGTGCTAGATCGCCCAAAGTTACAGACCTTGAGAATGCTAAATGCCAAGGCAGAAAGGCGATGGAAGAGACCAAAGGGCGGCTCGCTGAGTGGTTCGGCGAGTCCGACTTACTTCGTCGGATGAGATTTTGTAGCTTTTTTTCGGCGACTATAAATACATTTTTGAACATTTAGTTTAGGAGTTTTTATTTATCTATTATCTATCTTTTTTGTTTTATCAATCTTAGAGACAATTTTCTCTAGTTTTCCTTAGCTTTGAAGGATTGAAGAAATTAACTTTTGAGAAATTGGAAGTAGGTCTTTGAAAATCTTCAAATTGGAGCATTGTAAGGATGAAATCACTCTTACCCAGTTGATGGATAATCACTTTGGTAACTGTTTTTACCTTTTATAATGTCTAGCTAAAACCCCAATTCTTGGGGTGTGATTATGTGATTATGGGCTGATTTAGCTTATGGGTATTGCTAATTATTAGTTTAAATGTCACTTAAAAGTGAGTTTAATCATTAATTGTGGTTTAATTTAAGAATTGTAGTTGCAAATGCAGTTCTAGCTTTGTGTTCTTGGTTTGCTCGAGAGAGAGGTTTTAGAACTAATGTTTATTTTTAATGGTTTGTGGGTATTGGGTTGACCTGGGTTCAGCTCGAGAGAGTGAATCCTAAACCCTTTCCTTCACATTCAGCTCGAGAGAGTGAATGGATTAAGGTATGGGATGGTCTTATTTTCCATGCGTGTTGATGTTCGATAGAAATCACTTGATTCGGGGTAAATTGTTCAAGACAAAATTTATCTCCCCTATAGCTTAGCCTACTCACTAATATATAGCTATTTACTAATAGTTGCAATTACCCATTTGTCTATATTAGCCTATAATCAATCACATTCCAAGAACCCGTCTCATTATTGTTAATTCATATTGTTTGTGACTGATGTTTGTTGTTGATAATCAAAACCAAAAACCTCCATTTGATATTCCTGTCACCCTTTGCTTTGAATTATGTCTTTACTCGATAATTTTTATTCCTATGAATGATTTGACCATGTTCGTACTTCCCAATTGAATCTGAAATACGTACCACTCCCTGTGAGATTCGACCCCAACTCATTTAGTTGGGTTATATATTGATTAACGATCGTTGACGCTTAGAATTTGATGAACTATCTTTGAATCATTATTCATCACCTCTTGTGATCATATTTTATGTTTTAAGCATATCCCTCATACTTATTACATTTCATTTACTAACGCATACGTTTGCCTACATTTTTTCCAGTATAAGGTCTGACAATCTTTCTCTTCCCGCTTGTGGCTAAGTTGCCTGATTGCTAGTCATCATGCTTCGAGGACCATTGCACCCTTACTCTTTCTTATATTTAAATTTTCCAGATGTTGTATGTAGTGTATGAGTTACGTACCAACCATTCTTGATGTATTAGATTGACTTGTCGAGACTATGATTTAGATTTCTATTTTTAAGTCAAACTCTTGTTGATATGAGACTTTCTACTGAAATTCTCGCATTTTCTATTATGTTGTGTTGTATGCATGTCAAGTGGCTTGTTGATAGTGCTCAACTACACCTCTTATGATTCAAATTAAAGCGTTGGAGGTCGTCAGCAAGTATAAGCCCAACGATGATGGGTCGATCCGACGAGGAATGATATGAAATAGAATTCAAATATGAAGTACGAAAGTGTTCTAACTTCTTGTAAAATGAAATAAACAAAACTCAACATAATGTAAATCAATAAATTTCGATTATCAATATTAAGAGGATTTAGTGACCTATTGTTAACGAAGAAAATTAACGCTGGGTTTGAGCAAATAGAGAGGAAACTTTAGGAGTGTGTGCACAATCGAATACAATTTTCGCTTAATGGGTAACGATTAATTGTTTTAAGTTTTTGAATCTCTATGGGTAGGATGAATTATAACTGTAACAACCATTTTTCAATCAACTATTATGTTTCAGGAAAGTTCTTGCGAATCTCAACAAGATTACGATGCAAAGCAACCCAATCCCTTAATTTAACCCACTTTATCAAGTTTGGTTATAAATACAAGAGTCAATTCAACTATCAATTATATGCTCCACCCTAAGCATCTTTCACAAGCAAACACAGAGAGCTAATGCTAGAATTGAATTTGCAACTTCAATCCATAGATAAAAACATGAGTAAATAACTGAATCCATTTCAAAACAACAATAAATCTAGTAATTAACTATACCCAAAAGCTAATTTGTGTATTCGATTACATAATCACACCCCTAAGGTAATGGGGTTTAGCCAAGAATAGTAAAAAGTAAGTAAGAGTAACCAAAATTATGTTCCATCAAGATACCAAAATCTTTAATACCCAATGCCAAAACCTAAGACTAAAACCATCAAACCTCAACATCTTAGCTCAAAGTGTTCAAGAGAACAAAAGTTTCTATTAGTAAAATATTCAATAAAGTAAATTGGTGCCGCTGCTAGGGAGTGGTGTTTAGAATTCTTTTATTGAGGTGTTTTCGTGAACTGTTTTGGTTGTTTTCTCTCAATGTGTTAAGAAATGAGTGTGAACGGGAGTAATGCTGCTAGTCAACTTGGGAACAATGATGACATCAGAAACTTAAACAATGTCAATGCTAATCAAATGAGAAGCTCTAGTGCTATTCACTTACCCCCAACTATGGGCAACACTATTTTTCATGTGACCAGAACTATGCTTCACTTACTGCAAATGAAAGGTTTTCTTTGGGGGACTTGCTCATAAGGACCCTCATGATCACATTCGAAATTCTGTGATGTGTGTGAACCATTCTCCTATAACAATATCTCTCAAGAGTCAATCCAGCTCCATTTGTTTCCCTTTTCTCTAGTAGGGGAAGCACCAAAGTTGTTATACCCCGTATCCAAAAAGGGAAATGAAGCAAATTTTTGGAAGTTGCAGGTGCCAACCACGGCCCGTGGATAAAACCACAGACTGTAGTGTGGTCCATGGATTGGCAACCCTGCTAAGTCTTTTAAGGCTCAGGACCACGGCCAGACCCACAGACCGTTGGTCAGACCATGGTCTGTGGTCGGGATCCGTGGTTCACTGGACAAAAATTGACTCTCTTACCACGAATGACGATCCACCAGGACAAACTGTAGGTCAGACCACGGTCCGTCACCAGGGGTCCATCAGTAATGGGCTGCCAGTTATTTTTAGGGGCAGTTGGGTCTTTACCTAATTAATTAACTCCTATACTACATCATTTTACCCTTCACTAAGACCCCTATATAATCATTATAAACCCCCAAATTAGCCCATTCACTTTATTCTTTCAAAATCACAAAAGAAAAACTCTCCAAAATATTTCTCTCTCTAAAAACGTGAAGAAGAAGAAGATTCAAACTAGGGTTTCAAGTCAAGGTCTCAATTCCTCCATTGAAGGCTAGTAAGGTATGATAGTTTTCATCCAGGGATTCCCTCCATCTATGGAGTTCCCAAATTCCTCTATTTCAAAAGGTAGAATTCCCCAATTAAGTTAGGGTTTTCTTCAATTACAATGGGTTCTTTTGATTATTGATTTATATGATTGAATTATGATATATTATGCATGAATTGATAAAATATGATGATTTTATAACGATTTCCCCTATGAACCCATGTAATCCCCTATGTTTTCAAGTTATTAATAATATGATGTGGGTTTTGAGCTTAAAGGAAGAGTTTTATGAAATTAAGCATGTATTGCTAGCTTTACCTGAATTAATGATGCAATCCATATATAACCCACGTTTTCTAAGCATTGATGATTCAAAGTGGGTTTTGAACTTGAAGAAGTAAATTATGGACTTGTCCATTTTCTTATGAAATCTATGAAAATGTATTAAGGATGCATTGAGAGTAAAGTATCAATGATGATGTTGTTGTTGTGTTGTTGAAAGGACATTCTCATAAGCACATATAATTATGATGTGAAAGGTTTTCTCACATAGAAAGGATTCTTAGGTTGAAAGGCTTTCTCACCTAAATGAATCAAGAGTAAAAGCTATCGTAATGAAACTAGAATGGATTGGTTATCCTAGGATGCCTTTCGATGAATAATTAGGTCAAAGCAAGAAATGACTATTCCATGGGATTTATGCTTAGCACTGAGAGGATATTGAGATGGAATCTCTCTTGTTAGTAGAGGTCGGGTTTCAAGATGCAATCTCCTTTTCCCTTACCTATGTTCCCCTAGAGGATGATTTTCTTAGATAGACATTAGCTAGTCAATAGCAAGAAGTTCATGGTTCTACCTTGGCAAATAGGATAACCCTTTTCGGTGTGGGAGACATCAATGGGATCATGTTATTGCTCACATAGTCTCTATGCCGGTTAAGGAAAATTCACCACATTAAAAATGAACTAAGGTTACTTCAAGAAGTATCTCATCTGATTTCAAAGGTTTTAGAGATGAAGTTAGCTTGCATTGACCATAATTTTATGACTTATGTTTTATAACTTTTTTATATCATGTTTAGCTTGGTCAATTGCATGTCATGAAATGAAATGTCCCTTTTAGCATGCTTTAAATTTTTTATGCATGGCTATCATACATGGTAGATTGTTTTGTACTAACGCATACTCTTGCCTACATTTTACCCAAATGTATGGTTTGATAGTCACGATCATCAGTTTCGTGGCTAGTGGTTGAGATCGAGATTTTTGAGCTTTGGTGAGTCCTCATGCTTCGAGGATGGAGCTTATTATTTTCAGTTTCTTTCATGAATTTCTATTTTGGAAATGATATATGAACTAGGCCCAATTTCTTTCTATTGTATTAGATGGCTATGATGAGACAAGTGTTTTAGACTTCCTTTTTTCTTTTGTAAAATATTTTTTTGTACTTGTACTATTGTTTAACTCTTATTTGTTCTATTTATTTAATATGATGAAAGCTAAGTGGCTTGTATGGAGTCCTTCAGGGTTCTATACACTATATTTCATCTAGGGGGTTCCCCTGAGTCATGACAAACTTGGTAAATAGAGTACAAGGTTTAGAATGGTCCTAGGATGTCTCATAAGCTACGTCTAGTAGAGTCTTGTTCATAAGTGGGAAGCGCGCCACATTTATGAATGAGAGGCTACAAGATGATTAGGAAACTCCACTTCTTTCATTACTCTTAAGTCATGTGATAGAATTTTACTCTATAAAGTCTCTCTCCTAATCCTTATTCTATGTTCTTTAGGATATGGCTACTCGAAGAGCTTATGATCGAAGGAATGTGAGGGAGAATGAGGAACAAGAAGCTCCTCCCCAAGCTCATCAAGTTCCGATCGATTCGTTGGCTGAGCAAATGTCTAATGCGGAGTTTAGGATTGCTTTTCAAGTGTTGGCTCAAGAGTGACAACCAAGCTAATACGAATGTTGCGGTTCCCGTGAACCCAAATGTGGGTACGATGGTTTCAAGAGTGAGGGACTTCACTAGGATGAATCCTTTGGAGTTTCATGGTTCTAAAGTTGAGGAAAATCCTCATGAATCTATTGATGAGGTCTATAAGGTCTTGATGATCATGGGAGTTACACCGGTGGAAAGCACAGAGTTGGCCGCCTATAAACTAAAAGGAGTGGCTCAAATATGGTATAACAAATGGAAGGAAGGGAGACCGAAAGATGTGGGTCCTCTTGATTGGGAGAAGTTTAAAGCCATTTTTTTGATAGGTTCTTTCCCCTTTAGATGAGGGATGCAAGGTGCTTGAGTTCATTAACCTCCATCAAGGGAGTATGAGTGTGAGGGAATATGATCTAAAGTTCGCTGAATTGTCGAAATATGCTCTAACAATGGTTGCGAATTCAAGGGGTAGAATGAGCAAGTTTGTTTCGGGTGTGTTCGAAATGGTGGTTAAAGAGTGTCGTACCGTCATGCTCATTCATGACGTGGATATCTCTCATCTCATGGTGCATGCACAACAAATTGAGGAGGAAAAACATAAGGAAAAGTCTCGAGAGGTAAAGAGGGCTAAGACCGGTGATGGAAATTTCTCTCATGCAAGGTACGATGGACAAGGTCGTCCTAGATTTCGATTAAGTTTTTCTGGTAAAAAATCATCCAAAGCTCCTCCCAAGTTCAACAAATATAGGGTTGTCTAACCCTTAGCCTCAAGGAGGTAATGGTAGTGGATCTTCATTGCCTAGGTCTACTTGTACTTAGTGTGGAAGGAAGCACGAGGGTAAGTGCCTAGCCGGCTCAAATGGTTGTTTCGGTTGTGGTAAAAGTGGTCACAAAATGAGAGATTGTACAATGCTTGCGGCTAAAGGAAGAGAGGGCAATCAAGCTCCTCCTAGTGGTTCGGGTTCCAATGCTCCTAAGCAAAACCACTTCTATGCACTTCAGACTCGTGGTGACTAAGAGAGTTCTTTGAATGTGGTTACCGGTATGTTGAAAGTTTTCCAACTTAATTTATATGCTTTACTTGATCCCGATGCTACTTTTTCTTTTGTGACGCCATATGTAGCTATGAGATTAGATGTTCTCCCTGATGTGTTGTTAGAACCTTTTTCTATCTCTACTCCTTTTGGTGATTCTATATGGCTAAGAGGGTCTGTAGAAAGTGTCCTATTTCGTTGTCCCATAGAATTACTCTTGTTGACTTGGTATAGCGTGATATTCTAGATTTTGATGTTATCTTGGGTATGGATTGGCTACACTCTTGTTATGCTTTTATTGATTGTAGAACTCGTGTAGTCAAGTTTCAGTTTCCAAATGAGCATGTCCTAGAGTGGAAGGGTGAAAATTCTACGCCTAAGGGTCAGTTTGTCTCTTGTCTTAAAGATAGAAAGATGATTTCTAAGGGTTGCATTTACCATCTAGTTAGGGTGAGGGATGTATATTCTGAAACCCCTTCTCTTGAGTCGATCCTCGTTGTAAATGAGTTTTCAAAAGTGTTTCCAGATGACTTACCCGATATTCATCCCAAGCGGGAAATAGACTTCGATATTGACCTTTTCCAAGATATGTAATCTATTTCTATTCCTTCTTACCGTATGGCTCTGACAGAACTTAAGGAGTTGAAAGAACAATTGATAGATCTGTTTGATAAGGGTTTCATCCGACCGAGTATCTCTCTGTGGGATGCTCCAAATTTTTTTGTTGGGAAGAAGGATGGTTCTCTTCGTAAGTGTATTGACTATCGTCAGTTAAACAAGGTGAAAATTAAAAATAAGTATCCTCTTCCGAGGATAGATGATTTATTTGACCAATTGAGGGTCAGGGAAGATGAAATTCTAAAGACGACTTTTTGAACTTGGTATGGTCATTATGAGCTTTTGGTAATGTCATATGGGCTGATTAATGCTCCGACGACGTTTATGGTTTTGATGAATAGGGTGTTTAGACAATACCATGACATGTTTGTGATTGTGTTCATTGATGATATTTTGATCTACTCAAGAAGTGAGGATGAGCATATTGATCATTTGAGGACCGTGTTGCAAATTCTTAGAGACCAACAACTCTTTGCAAAGTTTAGCAAATGTGTGTTTTGGTTACGGTCCATAGCTTTCCTTGGTCATATTGTTTTAAGTAAGGGCATTGAGGTAAATCCTAAGAAGATGGATGCAGTCAAGACTTGGCCTGTACCTCTAACTCCTTCGGACATTAGAAGTTTCTCGGGTTTGTCCTGTTACTATAGAATGTTTGTTGAATGATTTTCCTAGATTGCCTCTCCTTTGATCGCTTTGACTTAAAAGAAGGCTAAGTTCATATGGACCGAATTACGTAAAAAGAGTTTTCAAGAGTTAAAGGATAGAATTACTTCCGCTCTGGTGTTGACCTTACCGGAAGGGACAAATGGTTTTGTGGTTTATTATGATGCCTTGAGAATTGGGCTAGGATGTGTGCTTATCCAAAATGGGAAAGTTAGGCAACTTAAAGTTCAAGAAAAGAATTATCCTACTCACGACCTTGAATAAGCGACTGTCATTTTTGCTTTAAAGATTTGGAAACACTATTTGTAGGGATTTCATGTAGATGTCTTTGCCGACTACAAGAGTTAGCAATATGTGTTTCATCAGAATGATTGAAATCTTCGCCAAAGAAGGTGGCTTGAGTTATTGAAGGATTGTGAAATGAGTGTTCTTTATCACCCCGGTGAAGCTAATGTGGTAGTGGATGCTCTTAGTCCATTATCTCAGGGTAGTGTTGCTCATATTGAAGAAGAAAATAAAGAGCTGGTTCGAGATGTTCATATATTAGCTTGATTAGGTGTTCAATTGTTGGAATCCACCAAGGTTGGTGTTATGGTTCACAATAGTTCCTAATCGTCTTTTCTGGAGGATCTGAAAGCCAAGCAAGGTTTTGATCCAATTTTGGTAGAGTTGAAAGGAGAGGTGCTTAAGAAATCCGTTGAGGATTTCTCCCAAGGGGGGGAAGGGATACTTAGATACCAAGGTCATTTGTGCATTCCAAATGTTGATAACGTCAGGGAACCGATCTTGTCAGAAGCCCATTGTTCGCGGTATTCCATTCACCCAGGATCCATAAAGATTTACTGTGATTTGTGAGAGGTCTATTGGTGGAATGGGATGAAGAAGGATATTGCGGGATTTATGGCTAAGTGTACAAATTGCCAACAAGTAAAGGTTGAGAATCAGAAACCAGGAGGTTTGTCCCAAGATATTAGCATTCCTACTTGGAAGTGGGAAGCCTTGAATATGGACTTTATTGTTGGGTTGCCTCGCACTCGACGAGAACATGATTTGATTTGGGTGATAGTAGATCTGATGACGAAATCGGCTCATTTGCTTCCCGTCAAGATTTCTTATTTGGCGGAGGACTATGCTAAGATGTACTTAAGAGAAATGGTAAAGTTGCATGGAGTGCCTTTTCAAATTATTTCCGATCGTGGTACCTAATTCACTTCTCAGTTTTGGAAGTCATTCCAAAAAGGGTCTTGGTACTAAGGTTAAGCTTAACATGACCTTTCATCCCCTAACCGATGAGCAAGCGGAGCGTACTATCAAAACTTTGGAAGATATGTTAAGGGCTTGTGTGATTGATTTTAGGGGTAATTAGGATGAACATTTGCCATTGATTGAGTTTGCGTACAATAATAGCTATCACTTGAGTATTGATATGGATCCATTAGAGACACTATATGGAAGGAGGTGTAGATCTCCAATTGGTTTGTTTGAGGTGGTGAAGTTGCCCTAATAGGTCCCGAATTGGTATATGAGGCCATAGAGAAAGTTTGACTTATTAGAGAAGGGTTGTAAATGACTCAAAGTCCGCAAAAATCATATGCCGATATGAGAAGAAGGGATATCGAGTTTGACATTCATGATTGGGTTTACATGAAAATCTCACCTATGAGGGGTGTAATGAGGTTTGGTAAGAAAGGGAAGCTTAGTCCTCGATATGTAGGCCCTTATCAGATTTTGAGGCGTGTTGGTAAGGTTGCTTATGAGATAGATTTGCCAAATGAGTTGGCATCGGTGAATACGGTTTACCATGTCTCTATGTTGAAGAAATATGTTGGTGGGCCGACATCCATAGTTTCCTTAGAAGGGTTGGGAGTTGATGAAAGTCTTTCTTATGAGGAAGTTCTGGTTGAGAATTTGGACCGGCAAGTTAAGAAGTTGAGAAACAAGGAAGTCACGTCAGTGAAAGTATTGTGGAGGAATCCGTTAGTTGAGGGTGCTAATTGGGAGGCAGAGGCCGATATGATGTCCGATATCCTCACCTATTTCCTTCTACTCCTACTCTAGCTTAAGGTAATGAGTTCCTCCTGGTTTGACCTTTGTTTTGGAGTCATGTGTTTTATGTGTATCCATGATTTCATTATGTTATGCATGTTCATGAAAAACTTGTGTTTTGAAAGAAAATGAGTTTATATGATTGATTTTTTCCTCATGGTGTTGTGCATTGACTGTGAGTTGCCTGTAGACTTCATGAGATGAATTAATGAACATGCTTTAGCTATGCTTTTTGAGAACAAATTGCACATAGGCTCCATGAGATTGTGTTGATCATGCTTTTATCTTGGAGAAGGTAGTTCCTCCTTGAACATGAGAAATTTTTAAATTTCAGGCATATTGGGTTGCTAGATGTAGTTCCTACTTCCTTATGATGCAGTGAGTATGTTTAGCTTCAAATTGATGTTTCCTCCTTGTATATGTGCATTGCATGAATGTTGGGCTGTTAGAATTAGTTTCACCCCTCTTATGATGTTTTGATATTATCTTAACTTTGAGTCGATAGTTCCTCCTTGGTTGTATGCATTACGTTGTAGGTTGTGTTGTTAGTTCCTCCCCTACTCTCTTAGAACCAGTTTGAATCTCATTCGAGGACGAATCGTCCCAAGGGGGAGATATTGTAACACTTTGTACCTGAAAAAGGGAAATGAAGCAAATTTTAGGAAGTTGCAGGTGCCTGCCACGGAGGCCAACCACGGCCCGTTGGTAGAACCATGTACCGTAGTGTGATTCGTGGATTGGATACCCTTCCAAGTCTTTTGAGGCTCAAGACCACGACCATACCTACGGACCACCCTGCCAAGTCATTTGAGGCTCAAGACCATGGCCAGACCTACGGACCATATGTCAGACCACGGTCCTTAGTTAGGGTCCTTAGTTCACTGGAAAAAAATCAACTCTTTGAGCACGAATGACGGTCACCAGGACGGACCGTAAGTCAGACCAACATCCGTTGATGCTGGGTTCCAGTTATTTTTAGGGGCAGTTGGGTCTTTTCCTAATTAATTAACTCAAATACTACATCGTTTTACCCTTCACTAAGACCCACATATAAGCATTTTAAACCCCCAAGTTATCCCATTCACTTCATTCTTCCAAAATCACAAAAGAAGAACTGTCCAAAATATTTCTCTCTCTAGAAACTTGAAGAAGAAGAAGATTCAACCTAGCGTTTCAAGTCAAGGTGTCAATTAGTCCATTGAAGGTTAACATTTGGATTCAAGGTATGATAGTTTTCATCTATGGATTCCTTCCATCCACGGAGTTCCCAAATTCCTCTATTTCTAAAGGTAGAATTCCCCAATTAAGTTAGGGTTTTCTTCTATTACTATGGGTTTTTAAGATTATTGATTGATATGATTTAATTATGATCTCTTATGCATGAATTGATGAAATATGATGATTTTCCCATGAACCTATGTAATCCCATATGTTTTCAAAATATGAATCATATGATGTGGGATTTGAGCTTAAAGGAAGAGTTCTATGAAATTAAGCATGTATAGTGATACGTTGAGATTTGGAATCATTTAGGGCTTTATTTACAATGATTTAGTGTCCTCAAATGCTTCTTTTGTGTCAATAACTGATGTAAAACCCTTGATTTCCATGTATTTGAATTAAGGAACAAAGCAAGGACACTAATTTGCGAAAAGGAACAAAATAAGATAAAAGAATGAAGAAAAGTACGCCTGGTGATCGCCAAGTCCACTTTGCGAATCACCAAACGGCCTCTTGACCGCCTAATGTTCCAGTGTGCCAAGCCCTGAAGGAGAAAATCAAGTTGGCGAGAGAAAGGAGTAGTCGGCAGATTGCCGAGTGGTTCCACGATGCAGTGTTGGATTGCCCAAAGTTACAGACCTTGAGGATGCTGAAGTCCAAGGCAGAAGGGCGATGGAACTTACCAAAGGGCGGATCGGCGAGCCCGACTTACTTCGCCGAATGACTCTTCACAACACATTTTTGGTGACTATAAATACATTTTTGAACATTTAGTTTAGTATCATATTTTCATTACATCATTTATCATTTTAGCGATTAATATAATTTTTCAATTTGAACTCTGAGTATTGAGACAAGTTTTCCCTAGTTTTTCCTAAGCTTTGGAGAATTGAGGTTTTTCACTTTTGAGAAATTGGAAGTGGGTCTTTGAGATTCTTCGACTTGGAGCATTGTAAGGACAAAATTAATCTTACCCAGTTGATGAAAACTCAATTTGGTAATGATTTTTATCTTTTTATGATGTCTAGCTAAAACCTCAATTCTTGGGGTGTGATTATGTGATTATGGGATGACTTAGTTTATGGGTATTGCTAATTCTTAATTTAAATGCTATTTAGAACTGATTCCAATCATTAATTGTTGTTTAATTTAAGAATTGTAGTTGCAAATACATTTCTACCATTGTATATTTGTCTTACTCGGGAGAGAGGCTTTAAAATAAAGGTTATTGATTGATGGTCAGTGGGTATTGGGTTGTCATGTGTTCAACTCGAGAGAGTGAATCCTAAATCCTTTTCCACACATTTAGCTCGAGAGAGTGAATGGACTAAAGCGTAGGCTATTCTAATTTTGCATGCTTGTTGATGTTCGAAAGAAATCAACTTGATACAGGGTAAATTGTTCGATAGAAAGTTTACCTCCTCTATAGTCTAGCTTATTGACTAATAGCTAGCTATTTCCTAACAGTTGCAATTACCCATTTGTCAATATTAGCCTATAATCGAATCACATCCCAAGAACCTGTCTTATTATTGTTAATTCGTGTTGTTTCATATTGTTGTAGCTGATAATTAAAACCAAAATCCCCTTTATTTGACATTCGTGTCACCCCCTGATTTGAATCATGTTTTTATTCGAAAATGTTTATTCCTATGACTGATTTGATCATATTCGTACTTTCCTATTGAATCTTAAACTAATATTGCTCCATATGGGATTCAACCCAACTCATTTAATTAGGTTATGTACTGATTAACGATCATTGATGCTTAGAATTAGATGAAGTATCTTTGAAACATTATTAACAAAAAATGGCACCGCTGCCGGGGAGTGGTGGTGGTTAAGATTCTTTTGGTTAAGTTGAATTTTGTTCTTGTTAGTCATAGTTGAATCTACTTACTTTTAGTTTTGGTTTTTCTTGTGTTCGTGTTTTGAGTAGAGGAAATGTGCTTATCTTATAGCAATGGGGACCCACTGGACCACCCTCTTTTGAGATTGATTATTCTTAAGGATGACATCCTAACTTTCAAGGAATTGGAGGTGAGACTATCCATGAGTTGTGGCCAAGATTTAAGTCACTATTGCAGCAGTGCCTAACTCATGGAATTCCAAATAAGATGCTACTGGAGTGCTTGTACAGAGGTCTTGGTCCAAATAATAGAAAAGTGGCTGACCAACTTTCTCCGGGTTGTTTGATATGACAACCATATGAAACAATAGTCCAACTCCTTGATGGCATGATTAAGACCAACAAGAAGATAGAAAAGGACCAATAATTGGCCACATTGTTGACTTAGCTGGATGTCTTGGCCAAGAAAGTCATGGAATTGGAAGTAATGTACAAAAAGAGAGATAGGTACATTGCTCCTCACAAGCCTAGGAAGCCCAATGAGTATGAGGGTGGGCATATTGAGGAGATACTCTTACTCATTCATCATAAAGTTAGAGAACACGAAAGACTGTTAAAAGAGATAAAAGAGAATATCTCGAAGCTGAACCAAATGACAACCTCTCATTCCTTGTTCATTCAACTACTAGAAACCCAAATGGGTCAGGTGTTGTCTTGTCTCTACCCTACAAACCAAAATTGAGTGGGGGACTTGCGTCGTGCCACGACATTAACTAAGGCTCTTTTGGGAGGCAACCCAAGTTTCTATTGTTTTATTTTTGGTTTAGAAATAATCATGTGTTGATTTTGCAGGTTGAAATGTAAAATGTAATTGAAAAGTGCAGGATGGCGAGAAAAAGTCCAGTCGGTGACTCGACGACGAGATCGATGAGCCCGACTTTGACCGCCGTTGGACTCAAGTAATTTTGAAATTGGAGTCTGTAAAACTCGGCGAGCCCAGGAGAAAATCAGTGTGTCACCGAACGGGTCGGCAATCATGACTTTGTCCGCCGTTTGGAACCCCACATCAATTGGAAGTCCTCTAAAACTCGGCGAGGTAAGTGCCCACTCAGTGTGTCACCGAGTGGGTCGGCAAGCAAAATTAATGTCACCGAAAGGGAAAGAACTGGACGGTTTTTAAAGGCCAAAGGTTCAAAAGTTCAAACTCTTTCACATTCCCTCACTTTTTAACTTCCCAAACTCACACCCGTACTATGTTTTCCCGTATTTTTTCAGTATTACCTCTTTCTAGTCGTTGATTGTGTGTCTGGAGTTGGTATTCTTTGCCGCCTAGCGTTTCAAAGTATATATTACGCATAAAAGGTTGGTTTTCCGAACCCCATACTTGTATTTGGCGGTTTTACTCATTCACAATCGTTTTGATCTTAGTGATGTGTGTTGCGCCTCTCTGAATCATAAATGTGTGCTTGTTTGCCTGTTTTGAATTTGAATATCTTGCCTTTATTGCCTAAGTGTTGATTTCCCAAAATTTCGTGCGTAAAATTGATCTAAATTGCTATGTTGTGCTGAAATATTGTTGGGTTTGAGAATTTTTGAGCCAATCCTTTCGGCGAGCCCTATCTGGCTTGCCAAAGTGATTCGGTGACTCGCCAATCTATTCGTTGAGTCTGTCTGCAACTATTTTTTTGCAAATTTTCTTGAAATGAATCTAACTCTTTTTAATGTTTTTGCAGATATGGCTAGAACCAACCTCGACATGCCGCCCCGTAAAAGACCACGTGGCATAGTGATAAATGAAGGGGGAGCCAATCCTCCTAAAAAGGGAAGGATAGAGCCTCCAAAAGGAGGCAAGGGCAAGGGCAAGGGCAATAGGCCAGTGACTGAGGTTCCAGAGCACAACTCTGGCAGTGAGGGAGAGTCCTGTGACTCCGAAGCTGCATTCTCCGAGACGGATGATGATCAGCCACTACAGTCCAGGGGAGCGGAGATCCGTGCTAGGTCTCGTCCTTACTCCTCGAGAGCTCCAGCAGCCACCCCTCTTACCGCAGATACAATACCAACTTCGACACCACCTGTGGCCCCAGTGCCACCAGTATAGATTCCTCCTCCCCAGCTACTCAACTGATTAAAAGTCGAGGGACTGAGGACAATTCTAGAAGAGAAGCTGCTGTCCACAGAGGGCCTTGAGGGTAGTTATTCCACTACGAGGGACACACTCCAGTTTCACCGATTTGAGCAGTTCACCAGGCCCCGAGGCCCCTATATTCCTAAGTGGGTCCGGGAGTTCTACACATCATACGATGACTTGGTACCCAATGGCAAGAAAAAGGCCAATGCTTTCAGACCAGTGAAGTTTGTCATGGTCCGAGGAAAGGAAGTTGGGTGTAGAACTGATTACATTAATACTGTACTCGATAGGGTTCTATGTTCTACACTTGCATATGAGAATTTTCCCTCACCACAATCCCTTGATTAATTAAAGGGCTAGCTTGCACCCTGGATTTTTGATACCACCCCGAGGTGGATTGAGGCAAGAGCTCCCATCGAGAATAAGGATCTAACTATTGCCGCTAGGTACTGGTTCGGGTTCATCAATAGCTCGATTATGTTCTCACAGAACACGTCCATCCTTCGCCACCCAAAGACGGCCTGTCTTGGATCCATCATTTCTAAGAAGACGATCAACATGGGACTAATCATTGATCAAGAGATGGCCATGAGGGCCAAGCAGCATTAGACGTCCCTTCCATTCCCGATTTTGATTACGGAGCTGTGCCGGTGAGTTGGAGTTCCTCAAGATGAGACGGGAGATTTTGAGGTCACTCCTACATTCCCCACTAATTTCTGGTGTATAGAGGCCGAGTACACTCAGGAGGAGGCAAACATGAGGAGAGCGACTTCGGCGGACACATCCCCGAAGATTTATGTAGAGATGATTTCTGTAGAGGCAGCTTTGCCTACTCCAGCCTCCGGGCCTTCAGCTGCACCCGTTCCCACACCTTCATCCCAGGCTCCTCATACTTCTGCCACTTCTCGGCCTGCCAGGATTACTCAGGCTATGATCCTGTAAATGGGGGACTTAGACCATTCAGCGGATGTGAGGGGGACTCGATTGGAGGCTGCGGTACCATGGATGATCGAGAGTGCTATTCATGCTACATTGACACCCCTCATAACTTCTATTAATGATTTGAAGGCGAGAGTCGTAACTTGTGAGCATCGAGATGGGGATTCTTTTGAGGTGACATCTTTGAAAGTCGAGGTTGCAAATCTTAGTGTAACACCCCGGAAACTAGTAGACCAAACTAGAGCCACAAGCTAGGGTTCTAAGGTTTGCTGCATGAGAAATAGAGTAGTAGATGAGACCATACGTGCTTAGAATGAGGAGTTTATTAGTAGAATGTCAAGGCACGTGTTAGACCTCATAGTTTAGGAGGTCATCTATGGATTGGTATGGGGTTTCAAGGGCAAAGGCCAAGGCCAAGGGGGTAAAGCCTTAGCCAAGGGCCAAGACTGCCTCATGACCACGACCACTTTCATGGCCAGTGGTGTGGACCACGGTCCATGAAGACCACTTAGCCACTTGGGAGGCAAGTCCTTGAGGCCAAGCTACTGCTCCAAGTCCAAGACCACTTTCACGGCCAGTGGTGTGGACCACAGTCCGTGAAGATGCCTTAGGTTTTGGAAGTTTGGGAGGTTGAACGGAGCTACTGCCTAGAGGACCACGGGCACCACCACAGGATGTGGTACCCTTAACGGTCCGTACAAGTGGGTGGGGCCACTGGATGGGGCTGCCTAGTTTAGGGGTTTTAAAGTAAATTCCTAATCGACTAGGTTTAAGTGGGGGTCATTTTTGTATGTATTTTATTCACCTATTTAGACTATTTTAAGTCATTAGCCCCCAATTTTAGGTCACTTTAAATTATACGCAATTCGAAACCCCAAATCACTCCTCTCTCAAATATTTTTCTCTCTAAAAAGAACCTCCATTAAAGAAGAAGCTAGGGTTGAAGCTAAGGTCAAGAACAAAGGCTCCATTGCTAAGGGCTTGTGCTAGGGATTTGATTACGGTATGTTTAGATCTTCATCTATGGGTTCTTCCAGCGATAGATCCCCCTAGAATTTCCCTTAATTTGTGAAGAAGAACCCCAATCAAGCTAGGGTTACTTCCAATGTATGAGTTTTAGATGGGTATGATTCCAAATGGTTGAATACTACTCATATATGATTATTTTAGTGTTCATTCACGATATTATGAAGATTTTATGTGGATTGCTTGATTAACCCTAATTTTCAAATTATGTGGGTTTGGGTCTTTTGATGAGGAATTGATGATTCTTGCTAGATTATCTTGGGCTGTTATCATGTATAGAGCTTATCCAAGAATGTGAATATCAAATCATGAACTGAACTAGAATTATGCATGTATGATAGAATATGAATTGTAATGATTAAGAATTGGGACATTTGATGAATTATGCTTAGAATTGCTTATGACTAAGGCTTAGGGCCAATGTGTCTTGTGATCTAGACTAGTATGATGATTGTGGAATAAAGCTTGAATGTAGGGCTTGAAGTAATAATGTTGATCACTAGGGCTGAAAGAGTAAGTCTTATATGATGAGATATCTTGCATATATGAAGAATGTGAAAGGTTAATCACCTAAAATGAATCATGCTTGTTAGAATTGAATAGCTTGAGGTTGAGTCTTATGAATCCTTCATGTATAGTTGAATTATGTAGCTTGGGATGGTAGATCTCATGGTAGATTGGGATGGTAGATCTCATGGTAGCTTGGGATTGAGGAATTAAGCTCTCCTAAGGTTAGCTTGAACTAGCATTGGTAGGATACTCTTCATGGTAGCTTGCATTAGTATAGGCATGGTAGCCTAGGACTGAGGATCTATACTTTCCTATGGGTAGCTTGATGTAGTATGGTTAGAATGCCTTCATGGTAGCTTGACTTGGTTAGGCCAAGACCATTTTATGGTAGCTTAGGATTGAGACAATATACTCTCCTAAGGACAGCTTGGGGTTGATGATTCATACTCCCCTAAGGATAGCTTGCATCTTATTGAATGGTTGCATAGTGGCTAGGTTGGTATAGTTGGATCCTTCCTTTGATAGCTTAGAATGTATGATGGGATGTTTCCATAGTAGTTAGGTCTAGCATGGTGGTATGCTATTCTTTGATAGATTAGAATGAAAGATAGTTAGCATTGAGTAAGCTAGCCTAAATGAGTACTTAGTGTGAGTGGTTGTATGGGATGCCATTCATACTTGGCACAAGTATTACTTGAAGCTACTTATGAAGTGTCCACTTATGTGATGTATTCATAGCTTGGATTGTTGCTATAGTTTCCTTCTATGATATGAATTGACTTAAGATGATAGTTCCTTGTCAATATGAAAGTAGGTCAATAGTGACACTTAGAAATGATGAATATGAATATGGTGACTTTAGGGATATGCTTGGTGTGTGTGGTATTATGGGATACCTCACATGCATTGCACAAGTGCGCCTTGTGGTTACTTGAGTGTATAGTGCTCTTATGTAATGAAAACCTAGCTCTTGTCTATGAAGGTGGGCTATGACCAAGAATGATGAAAGAGAGGTACTTAGCTTTGATAGTATTATGGGATGCTATCTTGGCCTTGTACAAGTATGCTTGATGCTTGAAGGTGGCTTGTGAAATAGTTCACTTGAATATAAAAGACTAATGGTTGAGGTATGAAGTTATGTATGTCTTATGTTGCATTGTGATGATATGGTACTTATGTTGGAGTATATGTTATGATTATGTTATTGTATTTTATGCTTATGTGTTATGTTGACTAACCATTTGAGATGTTTTATGATGTTATGCTACATTTTGTACTAACGCATATTGCCTACTTTCTAATCAAATGTAGTGTGTTGGAGATTGAGTTTCTTTGGAGGCTAGGTATCTAAGGCGTTAGAAGACTTGATGATTTGGTGAGTCCTCATAGCTTCGAGGACAAACCCTTTTATGTTCCTTTTATATCTTTCCTTATGTTTTAGACTTTATATGGGCTGCGTCCCAAGACTTTTATTCATGTTATTCATAGATGGTTTGAGACAAAGATGTTAGTAAGATATCAATTTTTATGAAATGTTTTAAAGAAAGTTTCAATTTTCCCTACTTTTCTATGATGGTATGTTATGATGACGCTAAGGGCCTGTATTACACCCCTTTGAGGTCGAGTATGCCGTGTTACGTCTAGGGGGTAACCCTGGGTCGTGATAAACTTAGTTGCAGAGCATAAGGTTTTGGGATAAGTTTTAGGATGTCTCAAACCACGTCTAAGTAGAGTCTTATTCATGGGTTTGAGTCGTGACACATTTATGAATAGAAGGCTATTGGATGCTTAGGAAAAGTCTCACTTCTTCATTCTCTTAGTCGTGCCATAGAAGTTTAGCTCTAGTAGGTCCTTATTCTAATGTTTGCCTATGATTTTTTAGGTTATGGAAAATACTAGGGTGAATGCTAGGAGGGAAGGAGAAGATAATGAGGACCAAGAGATTTCTCCCCAAGGTCCAAATCAAGTTCCTCCTCAAGTTCCAAATGACCCTCCAATTGGGAATGTTACTCTTGCGGAGTTTAGGGCTTCTATGCAATTGTTGGCTCAAGCCTAGACGGCCCAAGCCAATAGAGAGGTGGTGGCTCTGGCAAACCCTACAGGGGGATTGGGTTCCTATAGGATTAGGGAGTTCTAGAGGATGAACCCTCTGAATTTTAGTGGCTCCAAGGTGGAGGAGGATCCAAATGGGTTTATAGATGAGGTTAATAAAACACTTACTATCTTGGGGGTAACTTCTAGAGAAAAAGCGGAACTAGCCGCTTACCAATTGAAAGATGTTGCCCAAATTTGGTATGAGCAATGGAAAGATTCTACGCCGGTAGAGGCAGGTCCCATAGAGTGGGAGACTTTTAAGTTGGCATTTCTAGATAGGTTCTTTCCTCGAGAATTGAGGGAGGCTAAGTTGGAGGAATTCATAAATTTTAAGCAAGGCAACATGAGTGTCAATGAGTATGCCTTGAAATTCACTCTTTTGTCTAAGTATGCTCCATCTTGGTAGCAAGTCCAAGGGATTTGATGAATAGGTTTATGACGGGGGTGTCCGATCTAGTAGAAGAAGAATGTCGTATGGCAATGCTTGTTGATCATATGGATATCTCACGCCTCATGGTGTTTGCCCAACAAATAGAAGAGTCAAAACTCAAAAAAGAGAGGGCTAGGGAGAAAAAGAGGTCTAGGGTGGATAATGATGGGTCCAATGGACATGGTCGTTCTAGGAATCGACAAAAGTTTTCCGAACAAGGCAATTCTAATGCTCCTAAGTATAAGGATGAGAGGGTGTCTATGATAACAGCAAGGTTAAGGGAGATCACAAATAGAGAATTGAATATTAGAATGCGGAAGCACAAAGAAAAAAAACAAAAAAAACAAACTAAAAGATATGGGAAATTCGAAGGAAAGATCCACGAATTTCCAAGGATTAGATGTTCTAAGGCCTTGAAAAGATCCAAGTAACAACGTATAGATTTATGGAAGAAATCTAACGCCTTTACTTGAGAAAACGAATCAAAACGATAGATTCGGATCTTGACCGCTTTATGAGTAACTAAAGACAATAATTAGTATGTAGAAACTAATCACCTTCTAAAGAATACCAAAAAGAAACCAAAGATATCACAAGAAGAAGTTACTTTATACCTTAAACTATGAATAGTAAAGGTTTAAAGATAAATTCTCAAAGAACAAGTCACAAAGGTTCAAAGAACTCTCTCAAATATTATTAATATCAATGTAAATTGTCTTTAATGAATGAAAAGGACTCCTATATATAGGAGAAGGGGAAAAAAACGTCCAAGGACCCTAGAAATACAATTACAAGGAATCCTACTCTAGAAAGGAAATAAAGTAACCTAACTAGGAACAAATTTAGTACTTCTAGGAAAGCATTAAATGGTACTTAGGACACCATAAATAGACTAAGGAAAATATTAATAACCTATATATAAATAAATAAATAAATAAATAAATAAATAAGATAAATCCCAACTAGGAAAAGAATCTTGACAATCTTGGAAAGTTTGACTAGTCTTCTCTCAAAACTTGGGCAGAAAGCAACTCTTGTTGTGGCTGATTCTTGGACTCTTCTTGACCTTATTTGCACGAAAATTGCCCTTAAAATTCCACATCTTGGGCTTGAATTTGGGCCACCAAATAATTGTAGCATTTGGACAATTCCTCTCCCTTGGGATTGAGCTCTTCTTCCCCAATAAGACACCTTTGGATCAGCGATTGAAGCCCATTGATCTTATCATTGAACTCCTTGGTTTGAGATCTTGTTATGGGCCTCCTTGGAGTTTCTAAAGCTTCATCCTTGTCCTTCAATGGAGTAGAGCTTCCTTGGATGCTATCAGTCTACCCCTAGGCCACAAGGGAAAGGTAGTGTGTCCCTATGGCCCACTTGTTCTAGGTGTGGTAAGAGGCATGAGGGTAAGTGTTTGGCCGGTAGAGATGGTTTTGATGGATGTGGTGATAGTGGCCACATGAAGAAAGATTGCCCAAAGGCAAAGGCTACTATAAGAGAGGGTAAGCAAATTTCCCCTAGTGGTGGGGACGATGAGCCTCCAAAGAGGAATAGGTTTTGTTCTCTCCAATCTAGAGAAGATCAACAATGATCTGCTCATGTCCCTTCCGGTATGTGCTTCTTTCATGTTTTAGAAAATTTCCAGATTTCTTGTCTTTTATGACTTGTTATGTTGGACTTGATGTTGTCCTTGACATGATTAATGTTTAGAAAAACATATGAGGGCTTACTCCCAAGGGGGAGATAGTGTACCTATTCCATAAGGTCTTTACATGATTATGTGTTGCTATGATCTCTTTATGTATGTCTTTGAAGCTGTGTAGGCCTTGTTAGAATTGATCTACTTGCATTGTGTTGCCTCATAATCTTTAAGTCAATGTGCATCTTAGGCTCCATGAATTTATGTTGAGCATGTTGTAGCTAGGAGATGCTAGTTCTTCCTTGGAAATGATTATATATGTCTCTCTCTTGCATTTTGAGTTGAATTAGGTATGTTTAGCTAGGAATTGAAGTTTTCCTTGGTTGTTAGTGTGGATGTAGATGTAGTGCATGCATGATGGGATGCTAATCTAGAGTCGCTTCCTTTAAGAAGTTTTTAGAAAGGTCATTCGAGGATGAATGTTTCCAACGGGGAGATATTGTAACACCACAGAAACTAGTAGACCAAACTAGAGCCACAAGCTAGGGTTCTAAGGTTTGATGTATGGGAAATATAGTCGTAGATGAGACCTTATGTGCTTAGAATGGAGAATTTATTGGTAGAGCGTCAAGGCACGTGTTAGACCTCATATTTAGGAGGTCATCTATGGATTGACATGGGGTTTCAAGGGCAAAGCCCAAGGCCAAAGGGGCAAAGCCTTAGCCAAGCGCCCAGACTGCCCAACCTTGGCCAAGACTGCCTCATGACCACGACCACATTCACGACCAGTGGTGTGGACCATGGTCCGTGAAGTGGTCCGTGAAGATCACTTAGCCACTTGGGAGGCAAGGCCTTGAGGCCAAGCTACTTCCCCAAGTCCACGACCACTTTCACGGTCAGTGGTGTGGACCACGTTCCATGAAGTGGTTCGTGAAGATGCCTTAGGTTTTGGAAGTTTGGGAGGTTGAGGGGAGCTAATTCCTAGAGGACCAAGGGCACCACCTAGGGACGTGGTACCCTTTCACAATCCATACACGTGGGCGTGACCACTGGACGAGGCTGCCTAGTTTAGGGTTTTTAAAGTAAATTCCTATTCGACTAGGTTTAAGTGGGGGTCATTTTGTATGTATTTTATTCATATATTTAATCTATTTTAAGTCATTAGCTTCCATGTTTAAGTCACTTTACATTAGGCACAATTCAAAACCCCAAATCACTCCTCTCTCAAATATTTCTTTCTCTAAGAAGAACTTCCATTGAAGAAGAAGCTAGGGTTGAAGCTAAGGTCAAGAACAAACGCTTCATTGCTAAAGGCTTGTGCTAGGGCTTTTATTAAGCTATGTTTAGATCTTCATATATGGGTTCTTCCACCAATAGATCCCCCTAGAATTTCCCCTAATTTGTGAAGAAGAACCCCAATCAAGCTAGGGTTACTCCTAATGTATGGGTTTTTGGTAGTATGATTCCAAATGGTTGGACACTACACATATATGATTATTTTACTGTTTATTCATGAAATTATGAAGATTTTATGTGGATTCCTTGATTAACCCTAATTTTCAAAGTATGTGGGTTTGGGTCTTTTGTTGAGGAATTGATGATTCTTGCTAAATTCTCTTGGGTTGTTATCATGTATAGAGCTTATCCAAGAATGTGAATATTAAATCATGAATTGAACTAGAGTTATGCATGTATGATATAATATTAATTGAAATGACTAAAAATTGGGACTTTTAATGAATTATGCTTAGAATTGCTTATGACTAAGGCTTAGGGCTAAAGTGTCTTGTGATCTAGACTAGTATGATGATTGTGGATTAAAGCTTGAATGTAGGGTTTGAAGTCATAATGTTGATCACTAGGGCTTAAAGAGTAAGTCTAATATGATGAGATATCTTGCATATATGTAGAATGTGAAACATTTATCACCTAAAATGAATCATGCTTGTTAGAGTAGAATAGCTTGAGGTTGAGTCTTATGAATCCTTCATGTATAGTTGAATTATGTAGCTTGGGATGGTAGATCTCATGGTAACTTGGGATTGAGGAATTAAGCTCTCCTAAGGTTAGCTTGAACTAGCATTGGTAGGATGCTCTTCATGGTAGCTTTCATAAGTATAGGCATGGTATCCTAAGATTGATGATCTATACTCTCCTATGGGTATCTTGAAGTAGCATGGTTAGAATGCCTTCATGGTAGCTTGACTTGGTTAGGCTAAGACCATTTCATGGTAGCTTAGGATTGAGATACCATACTCTCGTAAGGATAGCTTAGGGTTGATGATTCATAGTCCCCTAAGGGTAGGTTACATCTTATTAAATAGTTGCATGGTGGCTAGGTTGGTATACTTGTATCCTTTCTTTGATAGCTTAGATTGTATGATTGGATGTTTTCCGTGGTAGTTAGGTCTAGCAAGGTGGTATGCTATTCTTTGAATAGACTAGAATGAAAGATTGCTAGTATTGGGTAAGCTAGCCTAAAGGAGTACTTATTGTGAGTGGTAGTATGGGATGCTATTCATACATGGCACAAGTATGACTTAAAGTTACTTATGAAGTGTCCTCTTATGTGATGTATGCCTAGCTTGGAGTGTTTCTATAGTTGCCTTCCATGATATGAATTGACTTATGATGATAGTTCCTTGTCAATATGAAAGTAGGCCAATCGTGACGTCTAGAAATGATGAATATGAATATGGTGACTTTAAGGATATGCTTGGGTTGTGTGGTATTATGGGATGCCCCACATGTATTGCACATGTGTGCCTTGAGGTTACTTGGGGGTATAGTCCTCTTATGGCATGAAAACCTAGGTCTTGACTATGAAGGTGGGCTGTGACCAAGAATGACGAAAGAGAGGTACTTAGCTTTGATGGTATTATGGGATGATATCTTGGCCTTGCACAATTATGCTTAGAGGTGGCTTGTGAAGTATTTCACTTGAATATGAAAGACTAATGGTTGAAGTATGAAGTTATGTATGTCTTATGTTGACTTGTGATGATATGATACTTATATTGGAGTTTATGTTATGATTATGTTATTGTATCTTATGCTTATGTTTTATGTTGACTAACCATTTGAGATGCTTTATGATGTTGTGCTATCTTTCATACTTGGTACATTTTGTACTAATGCATATTGACTACATTCTAATAAAATGAAGGGTGTTGGAGATTGAGTTGCTTTGGAGGTTAGGTTTCTAATGCGTTAGAAGACTTGAAGATTTGGTGAGTCCTCATAGCTTCGAGGATAAACCCCTTTACGTTCCTTTTATGTCTTTCCTTATGTTTTAGACTTTATATGGGCTAAGTCCCAAGAATTTTATTGATGTTATTCATTGATGGTTTGAGACAAAGATGTTAGTAAGACTTCTCCTTTTATTAAATGTTTTAGATTGAATGTTTTAAAGAAAGTTTCAATTTTTCCTACTTTTCTATGATCGTATGTTATGATGACGCTAAGGTCTTGTATTAGACCCCTTCGCGGTCGAGTACGCCGTGTTACATCTAGCGGGTACCCCTGGGTCGTGACACTTAGGAACGACGTGGACTATTTGAAGTCCACTAACTTCAATTTATTATTGGAGGCAACAGATGATGCGGATTCCCCGGCCAGTTCTGAGATTCCTCCGGTCACCACTGGAAATGTGCCAATGGATGATATGGCAGTTTATGAGTTGGAGGCAGAGACCGACGAGGAGTAAATTAAGGTATGAGAGGAGATAATCTATAGAGAGTTTCTTGATCTAGAGGAGATGATTGTACAGTCACTGATTCAGACGTCGCTGACAGAGACATCTCTGGCAGGCCTCAGTGGTTCGAGCTCTGCTGCTACTACACCGGGCACTGATGCCGCGGCAGATGGAGCGACTGCATACACATTATTTTCTTAACCTCCCTCTCTGTCTTCTTTATTGATTTCCAGTATTTTATTGCATTTGAGGACAAATTGCTTTTTATTTATAGTGGGGTGAGGTATCTCCATACCTACCTCTTGTGATTGTTATTTTTGTATATATTGGGTTTTTGTGTTTAACTTGTGTTTTGACTTTGTTTTGTGGATGCTTGAGCTTCTGGTTCCTTGTTTTTAACTGTAATTAATTTTTGGACCCTTCCAAAAATTTTTGCCGCCTTTTGTGTATTTAATTGTGGCTGTTCTTGTGCAAATTCGAGTGTCAGTTGTGATAAATACTGATGACTTAAATAGTGCTCTTAATAGGAAAAAATAAATGTGCTGCTACGATGAGGCCAAATGAAGTTGCATAGGCAATATGTGAACTCTTTGCATCACGTTCTGACTAGCCGATTATTGAATTGAGTTTCTTGTTATGAATATTTCACACTAGCGAAAGTGTGGAGTCTTGTTTGATATTGGTGCCAATGCCTTGTGTGATGAACTTACCATGAATCCGGTTGACTAAGTGATGCAAGCTCTTGAAATAATCTTAGGCAACAATTTTAAAGAGTGAAATAATTTGACACTATACCTCTTTTGTGGCCTGCCTTGTGAGTGTGTGAACTTTGCTTGAACACCCTTTGAGCCTTATCCTTTTCTTGGAAGAAACTTGATCTAACACCCCGGAAACTAGTAGACCAAACTAGAGCCACAAGCTAGGGTTCTAAGGTTTGATATATGAAAAATAGAGTCATAGATGAGACCTTCCGTGCTTAGAATGAGGAGTTCATTGGTAGAACATCAAGGCACGTGTTAGACCTCGTAGTTTAGGAGGTCATCTATGGATTTGTATGGGGTTTCAAGGGTAAAGGCCAAGGCCAAAGGGGTAAAGCCTTACCCAAGGGCCAAGACTGCCCAACCTTGGCCAAGACTGCCTCATGACCACGACCATTTTCACGGCCAATGGTGTGGACCGTGGTCCGTGAAGTGGTCCGTGAAGATCACTTAGCTACTTGGGAGGCCAGGCCTTGAGGCCAAGCAACTGCCCTAAGTCCACGACCACTTTCATGGCTAGTGGTGTGGACCACGGTCCGTGAAGATGCCTTGGGTTTTGAAAGTTTGGGAGGTTGAGGGGAACTACTGTCTACAAGATCACGGGCACCACCACAGGCCGTGGTACCCTTTCACGGTCCGTACAAGTGGGCGTGACCACTGGACGGGGTTGCCTAGTTTAGGGTTTTTTAAGTAAATTCCTATTCGACTAGGTTTAAGTGGGGGTCGTTTTGTATGTTTTATGTTCACCTATTTAGACTATTTTAAGTCATTAGCCCCCAAGTTTAAGTCACTTTACATTAGACACAATTCAAAACCCCAAATCACTCCTCTCTCAAATATTTCTCTCTCTAAGAAGAACCTCAATTGAAGAAGAAGCTAGGGTTGAAGCTAAGGTCAATAACAAAGGCTCCATTACTAAAGGCTTATGCTAGGGATTTTATTAAGGTATGTTTACCTCGTTATCTATGGGTTCTTCCACCCATAGATCTCCCTAGAATTTTCCCTAATTTGTGAAGAAGAACCTCAATCAAGCTAGGGTTACTCCCAATGTATGGGTTTTAGGTGGGTATGATTCCAAATGGTTGGACAATACTCATATATGATTATTTTAGTGTTGATTCATGATATTATAAAGCTTTTATGTGGATTTCTTGATTAACCCTAATTTTTAAAGTATGTGGGTTTGGGTCTTTTGATGAGGAATTGATGATTCTTGCTAGATTCTCTTGGGTTGTTATCATGTATAGTCCAAGAATGTGAATATGAAATCATGAATTGAACTATACTTATGCTTGTATGATAGAATATGAATTGAAATGATTAAGAATTCGGAATTTTGATGAATTATGCTTAGAATTGCTTATGACTAAGGCTTAGGGATAACGTGTCTTCTGATCTAAACTAGTATGATGATTGTGGAATAAAGCTTGAATGTAGGGCTTGAAGTCATAATGTTGATCACTAGGGATTAAAAAGTAAGTCTAATATGATGAAATATCTTACATATATGTAGAATGTGAAAAGTTAATCACCTAAAATGAATCATGCTTGTTAGAATAGAATAGCTTGAGGTTGAGTCTTATGAATCCTTCATGTATAGTTGAATTATGTAGCTTGGGATGGTAGATCTCATGGTAGCTTGGGATGGTAGATCTCATGGTAGCTTAGGATGGTAGATCTCATGGTAGCTTGGGATTGAGGAATTAAGCTCTCCTAAGGTTAGCTTGAACTAGTATTGGTAGGATGCTCTTCAAGGTAGCTTTCATTAGTATAGGCATGGTAGCCTAGGATTGAGGAACTATAGTCTCCTATGGGTAGCTTGAAGTAGCATGGTTAGATGTCTTCATGATAACTTGACTTGTTTAGGCCAAGACCATTTCATGGTAGCTTAGGATTGAGACACCATACTCTTCTAAGAATAGCTTGGGGTTGATGATTCATAATCCCCTAAGGATAGCTTACATCTTATTGAATGGTTGCATGGTGTCTAGGTTGGTATATTTGTATCCTTCCTTTGATAGCTTGGGTTGTAAGATAAGATGTTTTCCTTGGTAGTTAGGTCTGGCATGGTGGTATGCTATTCTTTAATAGACTAGATTAAAAGATAGTTAGCATTGAGTAAGCTAGACTAAAGGAATACTTAGTGTGAGTGGTTGTATGGGATTCCATTAATACGTGGTACAAGTATGACTTGAAGCTACTTATGAAGTGTCCTTTTATATGATGTAGGCATAGCTTGGATTGTTGCTATAGTTGCCTTCCATGGTATGAATTGACTTAAGATGATAGTTCCTTGTCAATATCAAAGTAGGTCAATAGTGACACCTAGAAATGATGAATATGAATATGGTGACTTTAAGGATATGCTTGGTGTGTGTGGTTTTATGGGATGCCCCATATGCATTGCACAACTGTTCCTTGAGGTTACTTAGGGGTATAGTGCTCTTATGACATTAAAACCTCGGTATTGACTATGAAGGTGGGCTATGGCAAAGAATGACGAAAGAGAGGTACTTAGCTTGGATAGTATTATGGGATGCTATCTTGGCCTTGCACAAGTATGCTTGGAGGTGGCTTGTTAATTAGTTCACTTGAATATGAAAGACTAATGGTTGTAGTATGAAGTAATGTATGTCTAATGTTGACTTGTGATGATATGATACTGATATTGGAGTTTATGTTATGATTATGTTATTGTCTCTTATGCTTATGACTTTTGTTGACTAACCATTTGAGATGCTTTATGATGTTGTGCTAGCTATCATACTTGGTACATTTTGTACTAACGCATATTGCCTACATTCTAATAAAATATAGGGTGTTGGAGATTGATTTGCTTTGGAGGCTAGGTTTCTAAGGCGTTAGAAGACTTGAAGATTTGGTGAGTCCTCATAGCTTCGAGGACAAACCCCTTTATGTTCCTTTTAATTCTTTCCTTATGTTTTAGTCTTTATATGGGCTGCATCCCAAGAGTTTTATTCATGTTATTCATAGATGGTTTGAGACAAAGATGTTAGTAAGACTTCCGATTTTATGAAATGTTTTAGATTGAATGTTTTAAAGAAAGTTTCAATTTTCCCTACTTTTCTATGATCGTATGTTATGATGATGCTAAGGGCTTGTATTAGACCCCTTCAGGGTCGAGTATGCCGTGTTACGTCTAGGGGCACCCCTGGGTCTCGAAACTTGAGCAAATGAGACATCTTGTTATCCCTTCTCCCATAATCCTCACGAATTGTTGTTTATTTGAATAGCCAAATTAGGTTAAAAGCCTAAGTTGGGGGTGTGGTGAATGAGAAGGTAAATCAATAAGTTTTAAGAAATTCCCTTTTACCCATGATTTTAAAAAAAGAAGATGGAACCCCTCTATATAAAATAAAAGGAGAGAAAAAGAACAAAAAAGTTGTGAAAGTTGCAAAAGAAAAGGGGTATCCGGTATTACATGGAAAGTAAATAATGGGTTGAATTTTGAGCATGAATGAGAATGATGAAGAAAAGGAAAGGAAGTGATGTCCATACCACATTTCATGAGGATAGCAGCCACTAAGCCTCAATGACCATACCTTTATACTCAGCCCCATTACAAGCCTTGAAAAGACCTTTGTGATCTTGAGTGAGCTTAAACAAATGTTGGTTGGAAAATAAGGGCAAACATATGGGTGAAGTCATGCATATGTTCATCTTTTTGAGTGTGCGACTTGTATGTGATTCCGGAGATATAAAGTGTTGAACCATTGTGTCATTCTTTGTGTGAGGGCATTTCAGTACCTTTGTTGAGCTTGAACTTGCATTTGAAGCAAGTATTGTGAACTTGAGAATCTTTGGTAATGGTGAGTCACTACTTGAACCATTGAGTGCACAATTGATCCTTGTATGAGTAAGTTGAGTCTTATTGTGTGCATTCATGATTGAGTCATGTGTAGCATTGTTGGAGACATCCTCTTTGAACTGCTGAACTTGAGTTTTTACTTGAGGACAAGCAACATTTTATGCTGGGGATGTTGATGAGTCTGAGATTTGGACTCATTTAGGGCTTTATTTACAATGATTTAGTGTCCTCAAATGCTTATTTTGTGCCAATAACTAATGTAAAACTCTTGATTTCCAGGTATTTGGATTGAGGAACAAAGCAAGGACATTAATTTGCTAAAAGGAACAAAGCGAGCTGAAATAATGAAGAAAAGTACACCTGGTGATTGCCAATTCCACTTAGCGAGTCGCCGAATGACCTCTTGACCGCCTGAAGTTCTAGTGTGCCAAGCCTTGAAGGAGAAAATCAAGTTGGCGAGAGAAAGAAGCAATCAACGAATCGCCGAGTGGTTCCGCAATGTAGTGTTGGATCCCCCAAAGTTACAGACCTTGAGGATGCTGAAGTCCAAGGCAGAAAGGCGATGGAACTGACCAAAGGGCGGATCACCGAGCTGATCGGCGTGCTCGACTTACTTCGCCGAGTGACTCTTTGCAACACATTTTTGGCGACTATAAATACATTTTTGAACATTTAGTTTAGTATCATATTTTCATTACATCAATTATCATTTTAGCAATTAATATAATTTTTCAGTTTGAACTCTGAGTATTGAGACAAGTTTTCCCTAGTATTTCCAAAGATTTGGAGAATTGAGTTTTTTTACTTCTGAGAAATTGGAAGTGGGTCTTTGAGATTCTTCGACTTGGAGCATTGTAGGGACTAAATTAATCTTACCCAGTTGATGGAAACTCAATTTGGTAATGATTTTTATCTTTTTATGATGTCTAGCTAAAACCCCATTTCTTGGGGTGTGATTATGGGCTTATTTAGTTTATGGGTATTGCTAATTGTTAGTTTTAATGTGGTTTAGAAGTGAGTTCAATAATTAATTGTGGTTTAATTTAAGAATTGTAGTTGCAAATACAGTTCTACCATTGTGTTTTTTGGCTTGCTCGAGATAGAGGTTTTAAAATCAAGGTTACTGTTTGATGGTTAGTGGGTATTGGATTGTCATGGGTTCAACTGGAGAAAGTGAATCCTAAATTCTTTTCCACACATTCAACTCGAGAGAGTGAATGGACTAAAGCGTAGGTTGTTCTTATTTTGCATGCTTGCTGATGTTCGAGAGAAATCAACTTAATTCAGGGTAAATTGTTCGAGAGAAAGTTAACCTCCTCTATAGTCTAGATTATTCACTAATATCTAGCTAATTCCTAACAGTTGCAATTACCCATTTGTCTATAGTAGCCTATAATCTAATCACATCCCAAAAACCGGTCTCATTATTGTTAATTCGTGTTGTTTGGTATTGTTGTAGCTGATAATTAAAACCAAAATCCCCTTTATTTGACATTCGTGTCACCCCCTGATTTGAATCATGTTTTTATTCGATAATGTTTATTCCTATGACTGATTTGATCATATTCGTACTTTCCTATTGAATCTTAGACACACACCCTTTAGTTGGGTTAGATACTGATTAACGATCATGAACGCTTAGAATTGGATGAAGTGTCTTTGAACTGCTATTAATCATATAGCTAGATTTATATGAATTTATAATTAAATCCATATCTAACCCATGTTTTCTAAGAATTGATGATTGAAAGTGGGTTTTGAACATTAAGAGGTAAATTATGGACTGAAGCATTTTTGTATGAAATCTATGCAAATGTATTAAGGATGCTTTGAGAGTAAACTATCAATGATGATGTTGTTGTTGTGTTGTTGAAAGGACATTCTCATAAACACATATAAGCATGATGTGAAAGGTTTTATCACATAGAAATGATTCTTAGGTTGAAAGGCTTTATGACCTAAATGAATCAAGAGTAAGAGATCTCCTAATGAAACTAGCTTGGATTGGTTATCCTAGTATGCCTTTCCATGAATAATAAGGTCAAAGTAAGAAATGACTATTCTGTGGGATTTATGCTTAGCACAGAGAGGCTATTAAGATGTAAGCTCTCTTATTAATAGAGGCCGAGTTTGTAGAAGCAATCTCCTTATCCCACACCTATGTGCCCCCATAGGATGATTGTCTTAGATAGACATTAGCTAGATGTGGATCCACTTAAGTTAGAAGTTCATGGTTCTACCTTGGCAAGTAGGACAACCCTTTCCGGTGTGAGAGACACCGGGGATCATGTTATACCTCACATGGTCTCTATGTCGGTTAAGGCTAATTCCCCACATTAATAAAGAACTAACGTTACTTCAAGAAGTATCTCACATGAGTTCAAAGGTTTTAAAGATGAAGTTAGCTTGCATTGACCATGATTTTATGACTTATGTTTTATAACTCTTTTATATCATGGGTAGCTTTGTCAATAGCATGTCATGAAATGCAATGTCCCTTTTAGCATGTCTTAATTGTTTTATGCATGGCTATCATACTTGGTACATGGTTTTGTACAAACACATACTCTTTCCTACATTTTAACAAATGTAGGGTCCGACTGTCAGGATTATCAACTTAATGGCTAGTGGTTGAGTTCAAGATTTCCGAGCTTTGGTGAGTCCTCATACTTCGAGGATGTAGTTTATTATTTTCAGTTTCTTTCATGTATTTCTCTTTTGGACATGATATATTGGCTAGGCCCAATTTCATTCAAGACACGTGTTTTAGACTTCCTGTCACGATCTGGGAGCACCCCCAAGTCGTAACAAGGCGTACTCGACCCCGAAGGGGTCTTTTACAAACCACATAGTCATTCATTGCATTCAATAATGATAATAGTGCGGAATGAAAAACTTATTTACATCCACACATTCAAACTTCATTAAAACAACTTTAAAAACACACAACGGAAATTTAAGTCTCACATGGCCATCACACAATCACAAAACATAAGTAGGGACACAACCCTTTACAATCGAAACAAAACTAAAAGTGTCTATTACATGAACAAAAGAACTTAAAAGTCTTATCCTCGAATCCATGAGGACATACCAAGTCTTGGAGGAAAGCAATCCAACACTTCAAACTAGCTAAGAGGGATCACTTGCCGGAACCTACACTTGTAGTAAAAACATGAAGAATATGGGTTAGTACACAAAATGTACTAAGAATGATGACCATGCAAAACATGCTTTAAAAGGGACATTTTGGCTAGAAACCATGCATTATGCCACTTTTTGAAGTACCATGAACAGTTGCATAGAAGACATACAAGACAAGCATAAACATCAAGTAAGTCATAATATCACCTTTAAACAATATCAACATGAAAACCTTTACCTTGGACCTTCACTTCAAGAAACCCTTATGCTATACTCGTGCAATGTGTGGATGGTGTCCCATACCACCATCCATACTAAGGCACCACATTTAGGTCACTTAAAGTAACTTATCATTCCTTTCTTTCACCTTTGCACAATATTCATACATAAGAGGTATATCATTAATTAAGACATGACAAAGGAAAATAACTCATAATATAACCCAAGTATAGCATGCATCTCATAATAAGCATTTGAGAGCCAACATTCTTTAATAACCTTATTTAGGGCACATTTATGTCACAGACATTAGGATTTAGAGAAACTCACTATGACCCTCTCCAAGCCTACTCGTGCAATGTATAGGTAGCATCCCATACTACTACCTACACTTTGTAGAACCTATCAAGAAACCATAATGAAATCTCACATGATGGGAAGTAAGCGTTTAACCGACATAGACCATGAGAGCTTGTCATGGAATCCGGTGTCATAAGTCCCCATACCGTAAAGAGGTGGTCTACTTGCATAAGGAAGACCGGTATATATAGCTTAATGGATCCACTAGCTACCTATGCGGGCACATAATTTATGGGATAAGGTAGACGATCATTGAAACTCATGCCTAACTATTGGGGGAGTTTCCATCTAACCAAATCCAATCGGTGCTTATCCTACATTCTCATAGAATAGTTCGTTACCTTGGCATTATCACATATGAGAGGTGGCATTGGCCTACCAACTCCTAATTACATTCATTAACACGTGAAAGGGTACTTTAAGCCTACCGTCTCAAGGTTCATTTAGGAAAGCTCATTAACTCCTCTTGAAAGGGTGCCATGGGCCTACCGGTTCAAGTCTCATCATTAACCTTCATGGAAAGGTGCCATAGGCCTACCGACTCCAAGGTTCATTACTATCATTAATGGAAGGGTGCCATTTGCCTACTGATTCCAAGGTTCATTATTATCATGAGTGGAAAGGTGCACTAGCCTACCGATTCGAGGATTCAACAACCAACAATATAATCATTTAAAAAAGAAAAGGATGCACAAGCTCTACCAATTCGAGATATGCAATACATTGGAGAATCCTTCATATTCTATCATCAACATTCATGAGTGTCTAATTGAGAAAAAGCCTTTCAATAATAACACATTTAGGTTCATAACATGATCACATTAGCTCCATTGAATGTCCATTCATAAAATGTCTGTAACACTTAAATTTCTCATATTATGCCTTCAAGGCCATGGTCACAATGTACAAAATAAGTAAACATCTCCACCTTTCAAGTGGATCATCATCAAGAACAATTCTACTAATAATATGAGATTAAGTCAACGTACCATCCTCCAAAGCCATAATCACCATTACTCAATTCTCAACAATTCTATCACCACAAGGTGATTCACCCATAACTTGACCATAAGGCCACAATCCTCAATTCATCCATATACCAACAATTCATCATAAATATATATAGAAAACCATATAAATCAACAATACAATCCGATCTAAACACAATTTCATTAACATTAAATCATAGGCATTAAACCCACTTCATACGCAAATTCTAGGCTTTTAATGAAAACATGGGTTCTTGAAAAAGTTTCATATAAAATCATCTTAAAATCATAAATAGAACATCAATTCACCAATATAATGACTTTGAAAATATTTTACCCATGAACCCATACCTAGAATAGAAAATAGAAGTTTTGTTCTTTGAAGACTTATGAAACCCTTTTTAATGGACTCCTTGAAGGAAAGATAATCAACGATCAAGGGTCACCATACCTTTGTTAAGATTCCCCAAGAAAATTGATGAAGAATCCACCTTCAATTCAAGCCCTAGCTCCAAGTTCTTGACCTTCTTAAATTGAGGATTGTAGAGAGAGAAATATTTGAGAGGAGGTGGGTTTCTTTTTAATTCTAATTGGAGTGACTTATATGGAAGAATTTTGGTCTAAAAGAGTTTTATAATTTCTAGGAAAGGTAAAGAATAATAGGGACTCAACTTAGGAAAAGAATTAAGGACCCGCAAAGTTAAACTTAAAAGTTTTCACTAAACCCGTCTAAGCTCGTCCTTTTTGACAGTGCTTCACTACTTTGGGCATAATGTTTTACTCCGAGATCGGAAAAGGGAAAACTCGGTGGCGTTGGAAAGAGGACTCAGATACCTTTACTTGGATATGCAATGGTCCACCTAATTCGTTTTGAGCTAACAGATATCATCATTTGAAATTGACCCTAAAAGTTGTAACTTTATAAATCTGCCCCTTGCCCGTCTGTTCCGGTGGGATTACTCAAAGTCTGGTCAACTGGGCAGTCCACTAGGCGACCATAGGGGCATAAGGGCGACTCGCAAACCCCTTAGGCGATCTAGCAGCCCCATCACCAAACAGTCTTTCCAAGGACAAGGCTTCTTTCACCCTAACTCGCTAGCCTAGGCCCTTGCTTGCACCATAGGATGCTACCTAGCTCCATTTAAGTTCTAAAACAACATAAACATCAACCTAAGCTCCCACTTACCCAAACGTCAAGGCTCAAGTTCATTCTATCATTTTTTGAGTCGTTACACTTCCGTTATTCTTTTATAAAATGATTTTTTGGACTTGGAATATTGTTTTACTCTTATTGTTCTATTTCTTATGGGAGGAAATCTAAGTGGCTTGTATTGAGTTCTTTGAAGTTCTATACACCATGTTACATCTAGGGGGTACCCCTGGGTCGTGACAGAAGTGGTTGGTTGAGCTGCTAAGGGACTCTGTTACTTCTTGGTAGGAACTCACGAAGGTGTTCAATGAAAGATAGTTTCCTCCTCCGAGGATGTTGAAGTTGAGGGACAATATATAGAATTTCTAGTGGGTTAATAATGAGCTCATTCGTGAAACTTTGTTTATGTTTCAAAAGCTACTTCTCCAATGTCTTACTCATGGGTTACCATACAATATGCTCTTGCAATATTTCTAGCAGAGTCTTTGCACTATCAACATGGATGTTGTCGATTAACTTATTCGATGTGGAATCAAACGACAACCATTTATGGTGGTGTCGACTTTGCTTGATAAGATGACCAAGATTAATCGAGCATGACATACAAGGGAGAATCATGTATCTCCTCTCAATGTTGAGTTTACCAAAGAACAATAGGAAAAGAACCTGGAGCACGATGAAAACATGGCCAAAATGATTACCAAAATAGACTTTTTAGCGAAATATGTCATGGGGTGGGGGGGGGGGGGTAACTACAAGGCCGTGAATGCGGTTGGTGCTAGTAGTGGAATGAGCTCGAATGATGTACAATTTTATGCTATGTATAATGAAGAGGTACAATCCTTATCGAACTAAGTGGGGGGTTCTCGTACGAGCTATCCAAGTCTGAGAGAAAATCAAGGTTGGAACAAAGATCATGACGGTGGTTGGAGAGATAGGGAACGCGATTGGCATGATAGGGGTTCAAATTAGAGATAAGGGATACTGATAGAGATCGTTATGTGCCTCCTCATGACCGTCCAAAACCTAAGGAACCAAATGCCGACCCTGAAATCTTTCGAACTGAGGATATGCTTGGCCACATCCTAAACAAGGTGGAAGGATCATATAAAGTGCTTAAGGAGATGAAAACTGGTTTCCCCTCTTTGAATCAAATGGTGACCTCACATTCGGTTTCTATAAAACAACTTGAGGACCAAATGGGTCAATTTTCTGCTCACTTGAATGCGAGGCAAAAAGGGTGTCTTCGTAGTAATACAATAGCAAATCTAAAGAAATATAATGCGCAATGCATGTCTATCTTGACTCGGATTGGTAAGGTTGTGGGAAATGATGAGCCAAATGATGATAATGCAAGTTCAAGCAAAGGGAAAACTATTGTTTTTGAAAGTGATGTACTTGCCGAAGAGTTGAACAATGAAGCTTCCAATGAGGTTGATGATGCACCAAAATTTTTTGTTTCCGGCGATGCAAAAAAGTGAAATGTGGGGATTGTGCCTACCTCGATACCTACAAAGCCACTACCCAAAGTTACTCCACCATTCCCTCAAAGATTTAAGAAAAGGGATGAAGACATGAAGTTCGAAAAATTTCTTCCTGTCTTCAAAACTCTTTTTATTAATCTTCCATTGGTGGAAGAATTGTTAAAATTTTTGGGTTATGCAAGATTTAAGAAAGAATTGGTCACTAAAAAAAGAATTATTGATTTCGAGACGATTGAAGTATATCATAGTTGTAGTGCCATTATGAAAATCAACGTGGTTTTGACGAAGGATGACCCATGGGGGAAGTTAACATCCCTTGCACTATAGGAATGTTCCAAGTAGTTACAACATTGTGTGATTTGGGGGTGAGTAGAAACTTGATGCCCTATGCCATTTACAAGCAACATGGGCTAGGTGAGCCTAAACCTATAACTATGTGTCTTCTCATGGCCGACCGCTCTATTAAGCACCATATTGGCATCTTTTATGACATTTTGGAGAAGGTAGACAAATTTATATTTCTGGCTAATTTTGTGATTCGCGATTGCGATATTAATGCCAAGGTCCCTATTATTCTTGGTAGGCCATTCTTGGCTAATAGGAAAGCTCTTGTTGATGTGGAAAGTGGTGAACTGAAATTTCTGGTAAATGGTAAAGACGTTACATTCAATATTTGTAAATTGATGAAGAAACTAAGTGACCTCCATGTTATATGGGTCATTGATGTGATTGATGAAGCAGTTGCTAGTGTGAGCAAAGTTTCTCGTGTTGGTGCGTCGTTTGTTGCCGTCCTTTTGAAATATGATGGGGAAGAAATTCAAGATTATGATGAGGTAGTGTTTGATATATCGGGTTTAGGTTCTTATTCTATGAACCCCTTGAAACTTGATATCTATTTAAAGAATAGGGAAACCCTCCCGCAAAGCTAAAGCTCGAATTGAAGGTACTTCCACCTCACCTTCGTAATGTATTTTTGGGAGCCAATAGCACTTTACCCATTATTATTGTTGTGGATTTTCTTGAATGGTAAAACCAAGTGCTTTTTAGTGTGTTGAAAAGATTTATCAAGGTTATTGGATGGACGATTGTCGACATTGTGGGAATTCCTCCCGGTATTCGTACCCACAAGATTAAATTGGCTAGTGATTGTAAGTCAAGTATTGAACATCAAAAGAGGTTGAATCCTCCAATGAAAGATGTTGTCAAGAAAGAGATTATTAAGTGTGTAACAACCCGGAAAACTAGTAAGACCAAGCTAGAGTCTAATGGAAACTAATAGGTGAAACTAGAGCCTAACATGAGAGCTTTTGAGTTTGATGTTTGGATGTAGGTTGTGTATTGACTTCCCGAGCTTAGGTTGAGGTGTCGAGGGGATTAAACGTCAAGGTACAACCCCCCCAAGGACCATCCAAGGGTCCTTGAGGGGGGACCCTAAAGCCTAACCCCAAGGCTGCCCCTTAAAGCAAAAAGTTGGCAGAAACTTGTGAACCAGGGATGCAATCTACGGCCAGTAGATTGATCTACAGCTCGTGGTCTTGCTCCGTAGGCCAAGGCCACCAAGTCCAGGTTGCAGAACCAAACTACAACCCCACAGTACGGGGCGTGGTCCCATCCACGGTCCGTGGATGGGGGTCTCGTGAACTGCGCCTGTAGACTGCCTTAGTCGGCCAAAGGGTGGGTAGTTTAGAAAATTGTTTTATTAATTGTTTTGAGTAGGAGTCGTGTAATATAGTAATTATACATATATATATATATATACAATATTTTAAGTCATTAAACACTTCATTAACTCATTATAACCCAAAACCCCAAATAAAAACCCAACTACTCTTCCATCCAAAAATTCTCTCTCTAGAACCTCCATTGAAGAACAAAGAAAGAGTTCAAGGAAATCTTGAAGATAAGATCTTTTCAACACAAATTTTGAAGGATTCTACACCTAAGGTATGAGAGTTCTTCATCCTTGGGAAGATATCACCGAAGGAGCCCTTTCAAAAGCTTTTAACTCAATTCTAGAAAACCCAATTAGCTAGGGTTTCAATGCAACCCCATGGATTCCAACAAAAGTTGTTATTAAAGGTTGAATTATGTTTGTTATTGATGATACTACCTATTTTAGATGATTTTAACTTAAATTCCAAAGAATCCATGTGTTTTCCCCAACCCTAGTTGTGTCTCTTCTCTACATTATGAATGTTGTTAGAAGTTGATTCAATTGATTGAGTATGAGTTGATTATGATGTAATTATATGATTTAACTATAATTCTACATATATTATTGATTAAACTAAGATTTATAAGGTGAATTGATATAGTCTAGGGTTGTGCCTTGAAAGAGGCAAATTGAGGGTCTAAATGTGATCCTCTAAGAGTGATGAATTTCTTCATGTAATGCCTTAGATTACATCACCTATACTTGAATTGGTTTAGAGTAATACTTCTAAACATGAATCGACTTGATCATGATATCATATGCATGTTTGTGAATACTTGTAGTATAAAGTGCCAATCATGATGTGATTAAGGTATTGATGAGTTGTTGAATCATGGTATTCCCTTATCTAATGTGCTATTGCTATATGTTTGGGATGAGTTGGTCCATAGAACTTGAAGGGTATATATTTAAGATTTGTGCATGTTGACAAGATTGTGTGTGAACTCATATTTTACTTTGAATTTAAAGATGTTATGAATATTGTATATATTGTGGTATTGTTGAGAGGCCATTCTTCCCTTAGCCTTACACTTAATTATGAATGAAGTGTCTAAGATGATAATGTTGTTGATTGTGTCATTGTAAGGACAAATATAGACACACTCCATGCATAAAACATGATCATGATGTATCAGTGGTGTTAATTGAAAGTATAGTTCTCATATGCACCTTTACACATTATTATGCATGAAATATACATGACCATGATGATCCAATTGTGTTGATTGAAAGTCTATTTCTCATGAGAGCACATGATCTTGGTGTGAAAGTTATTCTCACATACTAATTATGATTCTAAAGTTGAAAGTACATTCTCACTTTAATGAATCTATGAGCTATTTTATGAGTTGGATTGAACTTAGGATAAAATACCCCTTCAGCCATGTAAATCCAATTCAAGACTAATAATGTATAATGTGGGAAATAATGCTTAGCATCGACTGGATATGGTCAATGAGGTAAAATCCCTCTCGACAATGCAATATGCTGGGTCATCAAAGTGAACTCATGAGATGGAAGCCCCTCCGCCAATGCAATAAGGTGGGTTTCTAGAAACAATCTCCTTATCCCATAACTATGTGCCAACATAGGACTTAGCTAGTGGATCCACCTTATAGTTGTACATTTAGTTCTACCTTAGGCAAGTAGAACACCTTCTTCAGTGTGGGGTCACACGATACTGGATTCCACGTAGCTCACATCGTCTATGTCTATTAATGTTATCTTCCCTATATAATAAAGATAATGAATGAGAAATGAACTATACTATGATTTATTAATTAGTTTTACTTAGTAGGAGTGGGGTATGGGACTTCACTTTTACATTGCACAAGTAGACTTAGTAGGATGTCATACGATGGTTCCTTTGTGTTATGACGAGATTTGAATGCATGCATGTATATTGAATGGATAGTTGATATGAATGACTTTCCTTATAATTCAAGTAATGTACATTACTATTTCCTTATTTCTGATTATTGATTATAATTAGGTATAAAGATGAAGTGCATGACTAAGGTAGCTTCAAAGAAGTACTTAGTAGGGTTAGTATTATGGGATGCTAACCACACATTGCACAAGTGATCCTCAGGGGATACCAAGGTAATGGCTTTACTATGAAATGAGTATGAATGTGATATTGACTTGTGTTGTACATTATAAATGCATGTTAGTTACAATACATTACACCAGTGTTTCTTAGGGGTTCCATATGTGTTGATTACTTAATGATGAGATGATCTTTGTATTTGACTTTGTATTCTTCTATGATTGGAGGCTATGCATTGTGAAAATTGGGATGTGTGTTATATTGATGTTTGAGACTATGCTTGATATTATAATGATATCTCTCATGTTATAATGAAATGTATGTGAGTTGCCTTATGAGTTGGATTCTCCAACTATTTCAAAGATGAAGTTCAAAAATGGCATATAGCATGATTTCAAATGAAATGTCCCTTTTTCATGCATATTTTAATAGTTTTGAGCATGGCTTCCATACATAGTACTTTTTGTGCTAACCCCCTTCTTCTACGTTTTTACCAAGTGTAGGCTTTGGAGATATTGGACTCCATCCTCATGGCTAGGTTCATAGGAGATTAAGAGGAAGAAGATTGGTGAGTCCTCATTGTATTCGAGGGCTTGACCACATGTCCTTTATTGTCTTCACTTTTAGGTTTTTAGACTTTTGTAAGGGCCGTGTCCCTAAGTTTTTATTAAAGAGTTCTATTTCCTTGTTCACATATAGCAATATCATTATACAATTGCCTTCTAATCATGTTCATATCACATTCATAGTAATCACACACCTATAATTCTCATCATAATCATACATTAATCATTCATACTTTGCCTTACAAGGCCATAATCACAACATACATAGTAAGTAAACACCTCCACCTTTCAAGTGGATCAATAGTTCAAGCACAATTCTACTTCAACATGAAATTAGCCATAACTTGCCCTTTCAAGTCCATGATAATAAGTCATCAAAAAACCATCAATTTATCATAATTAATACATATATAATGATAAAATTCAATAACCCAAAGCAATTTAGACATAATTCATTCATAAGACTTCATAATCATCAAACCCACTTCATAAATGTATACTTTAGGAATTGAGAGAATTCATGGGTTCATAGAGAATTTCCATCATAAATTATCAATTAAAAACTAATACAATCATAATTTGACATTAGAACCCTTTATAAATTGTTTGATGAAAGAGCCCATGAGATTGAGTAAAACCGTAGGTTTTCATGATTTGAAATCACCTTTGAATTGGCTCCTTGAATGGAAAATTAGACAAGGATGAAGACTACCATACCTTTTTATTGAATCCCCACGAAATTTGAGGAGGAGCCACCTTGAAATCACCCAACCCAAGCTCCAATGGCTTCCTTCTTCTTCCTTGAGTTTTAGAGATAGAATTTTTGAAAGGAGGAACTTTTTTTTTTTAATTTGGGTTTTGGAGAAATAAGGGTTAAATGACTAGTTAAAAGACTTAAAACCATAAATAATAATGATATAAACCATTTAAAATCAACCCCACTTAATAATTAAACCAAACAAAATTACTTAAAACTCCCTAAATGAGGCAGCATCGTGCAGGCTCACGACCACCCAAACGGATCGTGAAGGGGACCATGACCCTTGGTGGCACCCGTGGTCCTTTAGGCACTATTCCTCTCCACCTTCAAAATCCCTCAAGGAGCTAATGGAGGACCACGTGAGCTCCCATGATCCGTGGTGATGACCACGAGTCGTGGTGAAGCTCGTGGTCACGGTGGTAGCATCTAGGCAAAGTTGCCTTGCCTCCTTTGAGGCTAAGTGAGCTTCACACCCACTTTGACAGACCGTCTAGGGCACGACGGATCGTAGTAGTGCCTGTGGTCTTTGGGGCAGTAGCTCCCTCAACAAGACATAACCCTCAAAAAGCTAAGGTAAACCCACGAGCCTTCCCACTGCCTGTGGTCATGACCACGAGTCGTGAAGTGTCTCGTGAAGGGGAGCCTTGTCTTGACACCTTTCTAGGGCTTACTTCCTAGCTACCACGGGTGTCACCACGGCTCGTGGTGACCACCACGGGTCATGAGGACCCTCGTGGTCTAGGGAGGAAGTAGCTAGGCTAAGTTTTAGGCAGCCTAGGTTCCTAAACCCTTAGCCCTTGCCCTTAACTCTTGACGTTAACCCCCACGTTTAGGCTCTAGTTCAACCTATCATTTTTCGGGTCGTTACATTTGGTTCATGGATTGTATTGCGTCTTGGATGGTTACTCCGGTTATAATCAGATCTTTATTACATCGGAGGATCAAGAAAGTACAACTTTCACATGTCCCTCTGGTACGTTTGCTTTCAAAAGAATGTCATTCAGATTGTGTAATGCACCAACGACGTTTCAAAGGTGTATGATCTCTATTTTTGTTGATATGGTGGAGGACTCGATGAAAGTCTTCATGGATGACTTTTCGGTTGTGGGAGATACATTTAAAGCGTTTCTTGAGCACCTTGGTATACTCTTGCAAAGATGTGTCAAAAGAAAACCTTCTTCTCAATTGGGAGACATGTCAGTTCATGGTCAAAGAAGGTATTGTGTGTGGTCATAAAACTTTGGGAGATGGCATACAAGTTGATCAAGCGAAAGTTGAAGTTATCGACAATTTGCATCCTCCTATTTTTGTTAAAGGTGTTAGAAGCTTCTTGGGTCATGTGGGTTTCTACCGAAGGTTCATAAAATATTTCTCTAAGGTGACTCATCCTCTTTAGAAGCTACTTGAAAAGGAAAGTGCCTTCGAGTTTGATGAAACTTGTGTTAGGGAATTTTTGTGTTTAAAAGAGAAGCTCATTTCGGCTCCTATCATTTTTGCTGTAGACTGGAGCATTCCATTTGAGCTAATGTGTGATGCAAGCGGTGTGACTTTGGGAGCTGTACTTTGCCAACACAAGGGAATTTTTCTCCACTCGGTCTACTATGAAAGCAACACTTCAAATGTAGCTCAAAGGAACTACACTGTCACTGAGCAAGAGGTGACATCGTGTGTATGCTTTTGAAAAGTTTAGAACCTATATTTTAGGGACCAAGGTTGTGGTACATACCGACCATGCGACTACATGTTACTTTATGGCTAAGAAGGATGCAAAGCCAAGGTTGATCCGATGGGTGTTATTATTACAAGAGTTTGAATTTGAAGTCAAAGACTGAAAAGGGTGTGAGAACCAAGTAGCAAAAAAATTTATCGAGGCTTGAAACGAATGTGGTTATTTCTGGTGAAAAAGATATTGAGAAATCCTTTCCTGATGAGTAGGTGATGGTTGTGTCGAATGTTACCCCACCTTGGTATGATGATTTTGCCTATTATGTGGTGTGTTGGGTTCTTCCCGATGGGCTACATTTTTAACAACGAAAGAGGTTCCTAATGTGAAGAAGTACTTTTATGATAAACCTTACCTATTTCAGGATAGTGCAGATCACATTCTTAGAAGATATGTTTCGAAAGTTGAGGTAGATGCTATTCTTGACGGTTTGTATGTGTCACCGGTTTGTGGGCACCATAGTAGAGTGCGTATAGCTTCTAAGGTACTACAAAATGGTTATTGTTGGACAACATTGTATAATGATGTGTATTCTCTTGTTAAGGAGTGTGTACAATGTCACAAGTAAGGAGTGTCGCGAAGGCCTGAATTACATCTAAGTCCTATTTTAGAGGTTAAGCTCTTTGATGTATGGGGAATAGATTTCATGGGGCCTTTTGTGAGTTCTTATGGGAACAAATACATCTTGGTTGCCATTCATTATGTCTCTAAATGGGTAGAGGCGGTGGCCTTACCTAATAATTAAAGGAGAAGTGTTGTTCAATTCCTCAAGTGGTAAATTTTCATGAGATTTGGAACTCCATGTGTAATTATTAGTGATGGAGGCTCTCATTTCTATAACTGAATGTTCGCATCATTGTGGAGCAAGTATGTAGTCAAGCATAAGGTGGCCACCCCTTATCATCCACAAATAAGTAGGCGAATTGAGGTGTCCAATCGGGAAATGAAAGGGATTTTGGCCAAGATCGTTAATGCAATCGAACCGATTGGTCCCAAAAGATAGATGCCTCTCTTAGTGCATATAGAACTACATTCAAGACCCCGATTGAGATGTCCCCATATCGATTGGTGTTTGGTAAATCTTGTCATCTACCGATTGAACTTGAGCATAAGGATTTATGGGCCTTGAAGGTCATGAACTTAAATTGGGAGGATGCTTCGAAGGATCGAGTTGATCAACTCCATGCTTTGCGAGCTTGTGAGAGTTCACCCATTTATAAGGAAAATATGAAAAAATGGCATGACACCAAAATCCTTCATGGAGATTTTAAAGTAGGTGATCTTGTGTTGCTCTACAACTCTCATCTGAGATTCATTCAGAGAAAACTCACGTCAAAATGGTTGGGTCCGTATAAAGTAAATCATGTGTTTACAAACGGGGCAATAGAAGTTGAAAACAATGATGGGTTAATGTTCAAGGTGAATGGGGAATCGCCCTATGGTCGCCCAAACACATCAGCCTATGAAGGTCAAGGTTCTGGAATATTGGGCGAGCATACAACCCACTATGCGATTTGCCGAGTCTAATCCGAAAACTTTATTGAGCTCGCCACTGCACCTGTGGAAGGGTTTATGACTTTGAAAATTTTTGGGGCTGAGACCTATTTGAAGGATCACCGAGTCGTTCAACGACCTTAGTTTAGGTCGCCGAACTCGCGCTCTCTGAAGAGTCATATTCTTTTTGCCCTTTTACATTCATATTTTTCCTTTGAGTTGAAATTTTATGTTCCTTTACTCATACATTTAACTTTAGGCTAAAACATATTTTAAGTGTCGTGATCGTCTTCATGTTGGGATTGTATCTCGTCCAGCGTCTGTGTATGTCCCCATTTGAGGTTGGTTTCTCGAATTTCGTTTGATTTTATGCAATAAAAAGGCTAAGTGTTGTTACTTTTCAAATTCTTGATTAAATTGTGTGAATTTTTGTATGCTTGCTAATTCGTATGTTGCTAAATTTTCATCGACCATGTTTATTCAATGTTTGTATCCAATTGTTTATACCCATTTTGTTAGTTGTTGAAATTGTGAGTTTTAAATGTTGGGTAATGTGTGGGTGAAGTCTAAGTAGCCCGGATTTGACCAAATAAGTTGAATTTTCCTGATAATGGATTTGCTGACGTCATTTTTAAAGGCAAAATTGTTGTTTGATTGAATTGGAGTTAATTGGGAGAAGTCTGAGTACCTCTACTTGTGAATTCATCTAGGGTAGTTGTAAAATGTATGACACTGTGTTTAAATTAGTCTGTCATAGGCTGTTGTTTGTGAATCGAGAAAAAAAATGTGTTAGGCCATTTTGGAGAACTCTTTTGAGATTGCCGAGTTGACTCGGCGCCTCGCCAAATGCCATTTGCATCGCCTAACTGTCAGGCTTGTGAAGAGGACCCACTATTCCTTTCAGCGATGACCCTTCTGCTTGCCGAAGTGAATTTGATGAGTCGCCGATTAACCTAGATATCTCCTTTCTGACCAGTGTTTTTTGCTTGTGAGTCAATGTAACATTCAACAATGCCTTAAAGCTCACTGAGTAGAAACGGTGACTTTCCGAATTTCTTCGGTGAGTTTCTCTGCTACCCTTTGTAATTTTTGTTGCCTGTCATTATTCACTAACTTATCGCCAAAACTAATTGTTCTCTTAAGATGTTTTTACAATTATGGCTCGACCTAAGGTTCTAGATAAGCGTGTCATCATCAATGAGGACTATCCGGAACCTCGGAGGTAGGCCAAACCATAGGTTCTACCATCCCGAAAGAAAGCAAAAGGGTTATTATTGTAGAAGGGGTTGAACATTGATGCTTATCGTGACCAAAGACAATAACCTACGTATGAGTGTCTACGATCGTCAATAGTATAGTAACCCAACTAAAGGTTGGGGTCGTAGCTAAAGATATTAACGAACAAAAACATAGTAAATTAAAGGGGGGACACAAAAGTATCAAATATAAAATGGGGGTTTTGTCACAAGTAGTAAAAATAGCTAAAATTATCAAGAAAATCAAGTATGAGGAGAAGTTCTTGGGATGTGACTGCAATACAAGCTGAGATAAATCATTGGGCACATGCTTTCGATAGGAAATTTGCAAAATAATAGTGACTAGGCTAAGTTTTAAATGGAAACAAGTTCCCTCTTGGGCAACTTACCCCGTTTCAAATGGGTTCCTCTCTGACACCCATTTGCCGTACGAAAACTAGCCTACGCCTTACCCCACTCACTCTCTCGAGTTGAACCTTATGTCGGCCCACTTCTTAGTCCATTAGTAAAGTGGTCTTGGTTTCGCGACTTCACTCTCGGGCAAGCCAAAAACACATGAGTGGCTTTTTATTTGCAACTACAAACCCTTTAGATTAAACCACAACCACAAGGTGAAATCACCATTAAAATACATCTAGCCTATCAGCAAGCAAGACCCAACAACAATATGAACACATATTTCCTAAATCACACCTCAAGAATGAGAGTTTTTAGCGACACATCAAGAAGTAACAAAATACACCTAAACTGATAGTAAAAGAAAATGGGTATAAGAAATTAAACCTTAATTTAAGCAAAGGAAGAAGAATAGAGAAGGCCCACTTCCAACTTGGGGATGATGAACTCCTTTCTTCAAGTTACCAAACACCCTCTCCAAACTTGAGAGAAAATATATAAAAAGTACTATTCTATTCTAGAAATTAAAATAAAAGTTTGACACTTAAAAATAATAATAAGTTCAGTATTTATAGACTTCAGAAAATAGCACTGGCGGATCTTTCGGCGAAGTTAGTCAATGTCGCCGAATGACTTCGGCGACTCTCCCTTCGTCTGTCTCATTGCCATTTTGTGCTTGCCTTCAGTAACATCACGTTCTAGACCATTGGGCGGTATAGTACTGCTTCGCGGAACTATTCGGTGAAGCGTCGACTGCTCTTTTCATCGCCTTTTTAATCCTTCTCCTTGAGGGCTTTGCATACTGGAACAAAGGGCGGAGTAAATCCCTTCGGCAAATTGCCAAGTGTGCTTGGCGATGCTCGGGTTTCAGGTTTGTTGTTCTTTTCAGCCTTTTTGTTACTTTTTGCATCTAAGTGTCCATGCTTTCACTAAAAATTCAAATACCTGAAACTTAAGAGTTTTCATCAGACATTAACGAACAAAAACATAGTAAATTAAAGGGGGTGACACAAAAGTGTAAAATATAAAATGGGGGTTTTGTCACAAGTAGTAAAAATAGCTAAAATCAACAAGAAAATCAAGTATGAGGAGAAGTTCTTGGGGTGTGACCGCAATACAAGCTGAGATAAATCGTTCGGTACATGATTTCGATAGGAAATTTGCAATATAATAGTGACTAGGCTAAGCTTTAACTGGAAATAAGTTCCCTCTTGGGCAACTTACCCCATTTCAAATGGGTTCCTCTCGGACACCCATTTGCCGCATGAAGACCAACCTATGCCTTATTGCACTCACTCTCTCGAGCTGAGTGTTAGGATATGGGACTAGGGCTCACCCTCTCGAGCTGAACCTCATGTCGACCCATTCCTTAGGCCATCAGTCTAGTTGTCTTGGTTTCGCAACATCACTCTCGGGCAAGCCCAAAACACATGAGTAGCTTTGTATTTGCAACTACAAACCCTTTATATTAAACCACAAGCACTGGGTGAAATCACTATTAAAATACATCTAACCTATCAGCAAGCAAGACCCAACAACAATATCAACACATATTTGCGAAATCACACCCCAAGAATGAGGGTTTTTAGCCAAACATCAAGAAATAACAAAATACACCGAAACTGATAGTAAAATCAAATGGGTATAAGAAATAAAACCTTACTTTAAGCAAAGGAAAAATAATAGAGAAGACCCACTACCAACTTGGGGAAGATGAACTCCTTTCTTCAATTTCCCAATAACCCTCTCCAAACTTGAGAGAAAATATCTAAAAAGAACTATTATATTCTGGAAATTAAAATAAAATTTGACACTTAAAAATAATAATAAGTTCAGTATTTATATACTTTAGAAAATAGCGTTGGCGGATCTTTCGGTGAAGTTATTCGATGTTGCCGAATGACTTCGGTGACTCGCCATTCATCTTTCTCATAGCCGTTTCATGCTTGACTTCAACACCTTCATGTTCTGCATCATTGGGCGGTATAGTACTGCTTCGCGGAACTATTTGGCAAAGCGCCGACTGCTCCTTTCATCGCCTTTTTAATCCTTATCCTTCAAAGCTTCGCGTACTGAAACCAAGTGTGCTTGGCGATGCTCGGGTTTCAGCTTCGTCGTTCTTTTTAGCCTTTTTGTTCCTTTTTGTGTCGAAGTGTCCATGTTTTCACTAAAATATCAAATACCTAAACTTAAGAGTTTTCATCAGATATTTAGATAAAATAAGCATTCGAGGATACTATTCTTATCAAAATAAATCCCTAAATGAGACCAATTTGTCGACTCATCAAACATCCTCAAACTACTCATCGTAAACCTTCACAAGCGAGTGGCAAGGGTAAACAACAAGTATTAGATGACACAAGGTCGGATGAAAGTTTGCACAACAATTCAATACAATTCACCTAATCTGAGTTGGGGAATGAAGAAGTAGAGGGTTCAGGAACTCCAATCCACACTCTAGTATTTGAATGTATATCGCATTAAGCGTCATTGTGCAATGCAAAGATTGAATATTAGAACGACAAACCAAGGTGGTATTTGGTGATTCGTCGAACATGAAAAGGTGACTCAATCTAGTTCACCAACTGAGGCTCAAGCACCTAAAGCCTAGAGCATCACAAGGCGAGATGAGGAGCAAAGGGCAATCCGCCAAATAGGGTCGAAGAGCCTGACTAATGTAACCGAGTCAATCACAAAGTTGATTCTTGGACAAAATTTTGGGGAAGTATAAATAGCCCAAAGGAAAGAGAATATGCATAGAGTTTGAAGTAGACAGAGGGAGAGAAATGTAACAATCCAAGAGCACCCCCTAGTCGTTACCAGTGTATTTGACCTCTCGGAGGTCTTATACAAGCCCTTAGCATTCGTTATAACATTTATCATAGAAAAATAGCGGAAAATTGAAAAGTTTTTCATAATATAACACAAGATTTAAATGTCACCTCATTTAATCCTTTAATACAAAATCAAAGTACTACTTCTCAAGGTAGCCATCTTAAAACATGATTACAACACAAGAGGGACATAGCCCTTACAATACAAAAGAAACTACTATCTAGTACATAGAACTTAAGGAAACTCTTTAACACACCCGAACTTGGGAATAGTAAGCCAAGCTCATCACTTCTAGAAAAGACCCTTTAGTCACCATCACCTACACTTGGTGTTAAAAGATAAAGAAGAATGGTGTTAGTACAAGAATGCACTAAGTATGATAACCATGAAAAACATGCTTTTAAAAGAACATTTAGTTGGAAACCATCATGACTTTTTAGAGAAACTTCATGAACATTTAGTACAATAGGCACAATATAAACCACGTACATCATCATACACACGAAAACCATTCATAATAGCACAGAGAGCCACTTATAACATTTTAGGCACATTCAATGCATACAATACATTACCTTCCTCTTTATCTTAACTCCTTTCCTCAAGCAACCCGTAGGGAATACTTGGTGCAATGTATCACCTTAAGGTTACCAAGGGTGAACCTACATATAGCCTTCATCAATCCAACCACATATATTAATAGAGTCATAAGCACACCATAAGACATAGTCTTCACATAGGAACCATCACCTAAGACAACCCCCTAAGTCACACTAGTGCAATGTGCAAGTAGCATCCCATAGTGCTATTCCCACCAAGTGTTCCTAGGAAGCCACCATAGACTAGGCACATCATATTCAACAAGTCATGACATATTCGTTTAACATTAGACATAAGACCAACATACTTCATAACATCATATAAGGACTCATTCATTTACTACATCATTAGTCATAACCCATTTAATTCATATCATAGGTAAACCACCCTCACAACCCCTTCACAAGCTCACTTGTTCAATGTACACATGGAGTCCCATACCCCCACATATACTAAATAAACCCATTAAGAAGTCATAAGTGTAATTCACATGCATAATCATACTTCATGTCTTGACATAAGTAAAGTCAACCTTAACATGCTTTCATATTAACATACATAGACCCTAGTCTTCATTACATAAAGAGCCTAATCATTACGTCCAATATCTAAGGTAATCTTGAGGAACACTTAAGTGTGCTTGAAGAGGTTGTATGGGCGGTCACTTCTTGTCTTACTCAAGTGTATCTTAAGGTTATATTAGGTAGAGGTCCTATGGTAATGAAATGACATGTGCTCCTTTAAAGTTAAGCATGGTCTGTATATGAATATATGTTGAGTATGTATACGGTTGGCTATGGTTTTATATGTGAACATTGACTTAGTATGTTATATTGTAATGGTAAATTTCCTTATCTTTGGTAACCCTTAGGAACACTTAGGTGTATATGAAGAGATTGTATGGGCGGTCACTTCATGTTTCACTTAAGTGTGGCTTTGGGTAACTTGAGATAGAGGTCCAGAAATGATGAAAAGGCTTACTTGTCAATTATGTTCATGTGTTGTACATTGGTACTAGTTGTGCATGATGGCTTGTGATATGAAGCTTGATAAGTGGTAAGTTCACATTTGGTGGCCTTGGGATGATGCTTTAGTGTGGATGGTGGTATGGGACGCTATCCATACATTGCACAAAGTGTTGTCCAAGGGTTACTTGAGGTGGATGGTTTAAGGTGAAGGAATGGGTTATGTGTGGAGTATGTGCTAAAGTGATTAATGACTTGTATGTTGGTTATGGTTGGATATTGTGACTCTTATACTTGTATTTTTTCATGAAGTTTTACCAAATGGCATAAAAGCATGTTTCTCCAATAAACGTCCCTTTTAGCATGTTTTTGCATGGCTTCCATACTTAGTACTTAATTGTGCTAACCCCTTTCTTTCCCTTTTTGGACTAAAGTGTAGGGATTTGGAGATGATGACATGTCATGGCTATTTGATAGGTTTCTAAGTGTTGAAGATGAAGACTTGGTGAGTCCTCATATATTCGAGGACAATACCCCATATGTTCTTTTATGTCTTTTTTGTATTGTTTAAGTTGTGTATGGGATTAGTTCCGAATTTTGTACTCTAGAGTATTAGATGGTTTTGAGACATCATGTATAAAGTCTAGAAAGTCTTCCGCTTGCTATATATATTTTTTTATGAAATGTTTTCTTGGTAAAGAAAGTTTTAAATTCCTTATGGTTTTTTTTTGTGTCTATGCGATGAATGAATGCTAAGAGGCTTGTATTAGACCTCTTCGAGGTCGAGTACACCGGTTACGACTAGGGGGTGCTCCCGGGTCGTGACAAACTTGGTATCAGAGCATAAGTTTCCGGGATGGTCTTAGGTTGTCTCAAAACCACATCTAGTAGAGTCTTGTTCATAATGTGAAGCGCGCCACATTATGAATAGGAGGCTATTGGGTGCTAAGAAAGTTTCACTTCTTCATTCTTTTAGTCGTGCCATGGAGTTTCTCTCTATAATGTCTTCCCTTGTTCCGTAGGTGATGGTCCTTTGAGTCGAACCTTTGAGGAAGTTTAATGTTGCAATGATTGAGGGAGAGAGAATGTTGGTTGTGATGCCAACTATGACTTGGTGACATAGTAGGTGTGAGGTGAAAGATTGTGGTGATGACTTTAGTATGAATGGGATTCCTTTGGTTATGCGTGTTGTTGGTAGTATCCGGCTTAGTCATGAAGAAGTTTTGTGATGTGTTGAAGAAATTTGTGAAATGTATGGTGATTTAGAAATGCTAGGTGTAATGAGTATAAAAGCCTAGTGTTGTGTCACGACCCAAGCCTAGGGCCTAGACGTGACATGGCGAATGAGGAACCCGAAGGAACCCCAAACAAGCCTCTCAAACTTGTCATCACACTTCATCGGTCGCGGAAGTACAATCAACATTAATTAACGGGAAATAGGGACAAAGGGCAAACCATTTCAAAAAGACATCATAGAACAAGAGTCAAGCTCATTTACAAAATACTTGTCCAACGTACACCTCTACATACATAGATAGGACGGGGGCCATGATATACTACTGGCTCCCCTCATAGTCAAAATACAATTGCAAGCTAAAGTCTCAAAACATAGGAGTAGGAAACATAACATAGCCCTCAAATCATTGAGGACTCACCAACAAACTCGGATAAGCACCGTACTAACCACGTGAATGGAGAGAAGGATCAAGAGTAGCTCTGGTCCCTACATGGTGACATCATGTAGGCAAAAGTATGCGGGGTGCAACACAACAACAGATAAGGACACAATCGAAATACAAGAAATAGTTTCATAGGCATTATGAATAACAATATGACGATGCATGATCAAAGTGAAGTCAAAACATGTTTAAGTAAATCTATACTAATAGTAGATATCATATGTGTATGCATGATCCAAGCAATCTATAACCCCAACTTAGGATGGGGGATGTCGTTCACACCCGGACACCCTGGTGGCAAGGTATAAACCCCTCACATGGTTGATGTTGGTCACACCCCAAGCATCCTAGGTGGTGAGATATAAACCTCTCACATGGTTGTCCGGTTCTTTTCCCTCGGACCGGGCATGGTCATGCAACACTTTATATAGGAAATTCCCATTAGGCTCTAATGCAATCTCACGTATGGAATGAACATATACACAAGCTTAGTTTGTCATCAACACATCTCTGGATTTCCATACATCTCATAACTCAAGCTTTAAAACATCGATTCATCAATTCTCCATAGTTGGGTGGAAGGACCCATGAGTTCAACACCACATACCTTGAGTTCTTATGAAAGTCTTGAGAGTGTCTTCAATGGAAGCTTGGAACTTGGAGCAAGAGTCTCTTCAATCTTGAGGAAGGTTTTGGATTAGGGTTCTTGAGAGAACTTGAGAGAAAATGTGTCTAAGTATGGGAGAGGTGTTTTGGGAAATGTTTTAGAGATGGAAATTGAAATAATGGTATATAGGAAATAACATATGCCCTTTGGAAAAATGGTCCAACACTTAGAAAAAAAAATGAGGCGGGTGAACAGTAAAAACGCTCACTGAAAATTGCATTTCCTGCCGGACAGATTTTACGAAAATGGGCATAACTTCTTCGTCCGAACTCCGAATGAGGTGAAACCAAGTGCGTTAGGTAGCTAAATCCAAGGGCTTTCCATGGATATGTTATTGGCCACCCAACAATTTGTGTGCTAGGAGATATGACCCTCCAAAGTAGACCCTCGAAAAAGGCTTCACTTGGAAATTTCGGATTTTGATACGGTTGCTCTAAAATTTGGGTTAGACCCATTTCCCACTCAATTTGACCCCCTAAACAAGAATATGAAGTTGGATTTTCGAAAAACGAAACGGATTTTTTTTTAAGAACTTTTTGGGTCATTTCAATATCTCCTCCTTGGGAACATTCGTCCCCGAATGTGGAAGAGACGTACAAGACAAGACTTAGTAAGAACATATCAGCCCCAACATGAATGCAAAATTTTTATTTAAACATTACTTCAAGATTTCAAAACTTAGTGTAAAGCATCCATAACTCATTAATTTAAACATATATGCACATTAATGATTCAGGGGCTGAAATGTAAGACTCAATGGAGTACAAAGGACTTGATTTAATACCTTCGGCTTGAGTGGAGTTGAATAGATAAGGATAACGTCTTTACATGTCCGCTTCGGCCTCCCAAGTAGCACTCTCCACTTGTTGATTTCTCCAAAGCACCTTAACGGACGCCACTACTTTGTTCCTCAACCTCTTAACTTGTCTATCTAAGATCTGAACCGGGACTTCTTCATACGTCAAATTATCTTCTACAACACCCACAACCTCAAGAGGTACAATAGTGTTAGGATCACCAACACATTTCCTCAACATCGATACATGGAATACCGGATGAACTAATTCCATCTCCTTGGGCAACCCCAACTCGTAGTCTACTTTACCAATCCTTCTTATTATCTCATAAGGACCGACATACCTAGGACTTAATTTCCCCTTCTTACCAAAACGAACCACACCTTTCATTGGAGAAACTTTCAAATAAACCCAATCACTCACTTTGAATTCCAGATCCCGTCTCCTCACATCGGCATAAGACTTTTGACGACTTTGGGCTGTTTTCAACCTCTCCCTAATCATCCTTACCTTCTCAAGAGCATCCATGACCAGATCCGGACCCAACAAGGCCACCTCTCCAACTTCAAACCACCCAATCGGTGACCTACATCGTCTACCATAAAGTGCCTCAAAAGGAGCCATACCGATACTAGAATGATAACTATTGTTGTATGCAAATTCAATCAAAGGAAGATGATCATTCCAACTACCTTTCAACTCCAATACACAAGCTCTAAGCATATCCTCCAAGGTTTGAATTGTTCTTTCGGCTTGGCCATCCGTTTGAGGGTGGAAGGCCATGCTAAGCTTTACCTTTGTACCAAGACCCCTTTGGAATGACTTCCAAAAGTGAAAAGTGAATTGAGCACCACGATCCGAGATGATAGACAAAGGAATCCCATGCAACCTTACCAATTCATGAATGTACAACTTGGCATACTCTTCAGCCCCGTAAGTAGTTTTAACCAGTAGGAAATGAGCCGACTTTGTCATCCGATCAACCACCACCCAAACCGAATCAAAGCCTCTTCTAGCCTTGGGTAAGCCCACTACAAAATCCATGTTGATTTCTTCCCACTTCCAAGTAGGTATCTCAATGTCTTGAGTTAGGCCACCCGGCCTTTGATGTTCGGCCTTGACTTGTTGACAACTATGGCAACCCGAAACAAATTTTGCAATGTCCTTCTTCATACCGCCCCACCAATACACATCCCTCAAGTCTCTATACATCTTTGTTGACTCCGGATGAATAGAATAAAAAGAATTATGAACCTCATCAAAGATTCTTTACCTCACACCATCCACACAAGGAACACATAATCTACCTTGGTACCTAAGGGCACCATCTCCCCCTTGGGAGAAAACCTCCACCTTACCACTACTCACCGAAGCCTTTAATTCTACCAAAGAAGGATCAAGATCTTGCTTGACTATCACCTCATCAACCAAGGAAGTCCTTGAACCATCAACAACAACTATTCCTCCACTATCCACCCCTTCTAACCTAACTCCCAATTTGGCCAACCGATGGACCTCCTTAGCCAAATCTTTACTACCTTCCTCCACATGAGCCAAGCTACCCATGGACACTCTACTCAATGCATCTGCCACCACATTAGCTTTCCCCGGATGATAGTGAACACTCATATCATAATCCTTAAGGAATTCTAACCACCTCCTTTGTCTCAAGTTAAGATCTTTTTGCGTGAACACATATTGGAGATTTTTATGGTCGGTGAAGATATCAACATGCACCCCATACAAATAATGACGCCAAATCTTTAAAGCAAAACCACGGCGGCCAATTCAAGATCATGGGTTGGGTAATTTTTTTCATGAACCTTAAGTTGCCTAGAAGCATAGGCTATAACCTTACCACTTTTGCATCAACACACAACCCAAACCAATGCGGGAAGCATCACAATAAACAACAAAACTTTCTAACCCATCCGGAAGTGACAAAATAGGAGCGGACACAAGCCTTTCTTTCAAAGTTTGGAAGCTTTCCTCACACTCATCCGACCACACAAATTTAGCCTTCTTTTGAGTCAACTTAGTCGTAGGAGAAGCAAGAGCAGAAAACCCTTCCACAAATCTCCTATAATAACCCGCTAAACCCAAGAAACTCCTTATATCCGATGGGGTCAAAGGCCTAGGCCAATTCCTAATAACATCGGTCTTCTTAGGATTCACCTTAATACCATCCCCCGACACCACATGGCCTAGGAAAGCAACTTCCTTCAACGAAAACTCACACTTTTCATATTTAGCGTACAACTTCTCTTCCCTCAATCTTCTGAGTACAACCCTCAAGTGACCCTTGTGCTCTTCCTCACCCCGAGAATAGATCAAGATGTCATCTATAAACACCACCACAAAAGAATCAAGGTAGGGTTTGAAAACCCTATTCATCAAATCCATAAAGAGAGCCGGAGCATTAGTCAACTCGAAAGACATCACCACAAACTCATAGTGCCCATACCTAGTACGAAAGGCCGTCTTGAAAATATCACACTCCCTCACCTTCACTTGATGATACCCTGACCGAAGATCAATCTTAGAGAAGTGACTAGCCCCATGCAATTGGTCAAATAAATCGCCAATCCTTGGAAGAGGATACCTATTCTTGACGGTGACCCTATTAAGTTGTCGATAATCAATACACATTCTAAGAGACCCATCTTTCTTCTTCACAAACAAAATCGGAGCACCCCAGGGAGAATGACTAGGTCTAATAAACCCCTTCTCTAACAAATCTTTTAATTGCTCTTTCAACTCTTTCAACTCTGCCGGGGCCATACGGTAAGGGGGGATAGAAATAGGTTGAGTATCGGGAAGGAGGTCTATACCAAGATCTATCTCCCTTTTGGGAGGGACACCGGGAAGGTCTTCTGGGAAGACATCTAGAAACTCATTAACAACCGGAATAGACTCAATAGGAGGGACTTTAGACTCCACATCATTGACTCTCACAATATGGTACAAACACCCTTTGGAAATCAACCTATGGGGTTTAATGCAAGAAATGAATTTCCCCTTCACCACAACATCCCGGCTCTCCCACTCAAGGACGGGTTCATTAGGAAATCGGAACTTGACTTTACGAGTCCTACAATCAATAGAAGCATAATATGCATGCAACCAATCCATCCCAAGAATAACATCAAAATCCACCATGTTCAACTCAATAAGATCACAAGGCAACAACTTATTCAATATGCAAACCGGACAATTTCTATACACTTTTCTAGCAACAATAGAGACACCAATGGGAGTGGATACTTCATATGACTCATGCAACAATTCCGACTCGACATGAAATTTTCTAGCAACTAAGGGGGTAACAAAGGAAAGGGTGGCACCCGGATCAATCAAAGTATAAACATCAAGATCAACGATTTGCAACATACCGGTCACCACATCCGGAGTCTCATTAACACCTTGTCTACCATGCAAAGCATAAAATCGATTGTCCCTTAGGGCACCACTTTGAGAAGCACCTCTACCCAAAGGAGTAGTGTTAGCACTTCGGACCTTGTTGCGGATCTTGGGACATTCAAACCTCTTATGACCCACTTCTCCACATTCGAAGCAAGCACCCGACCCCTTCATGCAAGGACCATCATGCTTCCTCCCACACTTAGGGCATACATACATAGAACCCACTTCACCTCCCCCTTGAGGTCTAGGAACATTGATAGAAAATCCCCGGTTGACATGAGGGTTTCCTCGGCCTTGATGAAATCTAGCACCCTTAGGGAACCTATTCTCCAATCGGGCCCTCTTGGCCTCGTGCCCCATTCTCTTCCTCAATTTCTCCTCCTCCATTTGCTCGGCATAAGTCATCAATCGAGACAAATCCATATCTCCAATGAGCATAGCGGACCGACACTCCTTGCTAACCAAGTCGGATACACCCATCACAAATTTGTTCATCCTCGACCTAGAGTCGGCCACCAAGTGAGGTGCATACTTGGAGAGTTGGACAAATTTGAGGGCATACTCCCTCACACTCATAGCTCCTTGCTTCAAGTTCATGAACTCCACCAACTTTGCCTCCCTAAGCTCAAGAGGGAAGAACCTATTAAGGAAAGCAAGTTTAAACTCGTCCCACAACACCACATAGCCATTACCTTTCTCACCCTTCCATTGATCAAACCAAATTTGAGCAACCCCCTTGAGTTGGTAGGCCGCCAATTCCGCCTTCTCACAAGCACCAACATCCATAATGGTCAAAATTTTGCATACCTCATCGATGAACTCTTGCGGGTCCTCATCCACCTTTGAACCATGGAAGACCGGAGGGTTCATCCTAATGAAATCTATCACCCTTTCCCCCGGGGTGGTAGTTCGAGGAGCTTGGGCTCCTTGTTGCACTTGGTTAGCTACCACTTGTGCAATCATGGTGAGTGCATCACGGAGCTCACCATTGGTGGGTGGCTCTTCCGGTGATCGGGCCCGTCTTTCCCTCATGTTTGGCATGATGATCTAGCAATCCAAAGAACAAGCGTTAGGGAGGAATCACCTTATCGCACTCTAAGCACGACATAGAACATGAAGAAGGGAAACCTTTCCTAAAACGTTTGTAGCCTCCCATTCATAGTCGTGGCGCGCTTCACAACCATGATTAGGACTCTACTCAACGCAGTGTGTTGGACTCCGAGGATTTAACAACCTAGTGCTCTGATACCAAGCTTGTCACGACCCATGCCTAAGGCCAAGACGTGACTTGGCGAATGAGGAACCCGAAGGAACCCCAAACAAGCCTCTCAAACATGTCATCACATTTCATCGGTCACGGAAGTACAATCAACATTATTTAACGGGAAATAGGGACTAAGGGCAAACCATTTCAAAAAGACATCATAGAACAAGAGTCAAGCTCATTTACAAAATACTTGTCCAACGCACACCTCTACATACATAGATAGGACGGGGCCATGACATACTACCGGCTCCCCTCATAGTCAAAATACAATTGCAAGCTAAAGTCTCAAAACATAGGAGTAGGAAACATAACATAGCCCTCGAATCATTGAGGACTCACCAACAAACTCGGACAAGCACCGTACTAGCCACGTGAATGGAGAGAAGGATCAAGAGTAGCTCCGGTCCCTACATGGTGACATCATGTAGGCAAAATATGCGTTAGTACTTGGAATGTACTAAGTATGCGGGGTGCAACACAACAATATAGACAAGGACACAATCGAAATACAAGAAATAGTTTTATAGGCATTATGAATAACAATATGAGGATGCATGATCAAAGTGAAGTCAAAACATGTTTAAGTAAATCTATACTAATAGTAGATATCATATGTGTAAGCATGATACAACCAATCTATAACCCCAACTTAGGATGGGGGATGTCGTTTACACCCGGACACCCTGGTGGCAAGGTATAAACCCCTCACATGGTTGATGTTGGTCACACCCCAAGCATCCTAGGTGGTGAGATATAAACCTCTCACATGGTTGATGTTGGTCACACCCCAAGCATCCTAGGTGGTGAGATATAAACCTCTCACATGGTTGTCCGGTTCTTTTCCCCCGGACCGGGTATGGTCATGCAACACTTTATATAGGAAATTCCCATTAGGCTCTAATGTAATCTCACGTATGGAATGAACATATACACAAGCTTAGTTTGTCATCAACACATCTCTGGATTTCCATACATCTCATAAAAGCATCGATTCATCAATTCTCCATAGTTGGACATTTTGTCAAACACCTTGAAGGCATGTAATGGAATCAAAGAGCATGGAAAATAGGGTAGTAATTATGCAGCCAAACCAGTGAACAACCTACAACAACACCTGAACTAAGAGAATTGAAGGAACAACTGAAGGACTTGCTCGATAAAGGCTTTATCTGGCCAAGTACTTCCCCATAGAGTGCCCAGTGCTCTTTTTTTCGAAAGAAAGATGGATCCTTGCGGATGTGTATTGACTATAGACAACTAAATAAAGTCACTATAAAGAATAAATATCCTCTTCCATGGATTGATGACTTATTCGATCAGTTACAAGATGCCAAATGCTTTTCCAAGATTCACTTGCGGTCTAGTTACCATCAGTTGCGAGTCAGGGAAGTTGATATCCCAAAAACAGCATTTAGGACGAGGTATGACCATTTTGAATTCCTTGTCGTGTCTTTTGAGCTTACAAATGCCCCAACAACTTTTATGGATCTTATGAATCGGGTCTTCAAACCATTCTTGGATGAATTTGTGAATGTGTTTATTGGTGATATTTTTATATATTCACGGTCGGAAGCAGATCATGCAGACCACTCTGCCAGCTGTATTGCAGACTATCCAAGATTGCAGGTTATATGCTAAATTCTCTAAATATGATTTTTGGCATATCTCCGTAGCTTTTCTTTGTCATGTTATTACATGTGAGGGTATTAAGGTTGATGGACAAATTATTGAAGCAGTGATGATGCTGTTATTTAGATATTTTACTCGTTCGGATAAATAGAGTGTTCGACATATACACGTCATTTTATCAGTTTCCTTGATATGTCCACACGTATGAATTTGTATTCTTCCTTGGGTGATGTGAATTAAAATGTCATGCGAGACCCTTACTACCTGTGACCATCCCTCTTTCTCCACTAAGGTTATTATTAAAGAAAAACTTTAAAGTAGCTCACGACCTCCAAAAACTCTCAAATATAATTTAAATGTAAACTATTAGAATACTTGGTTTTCAAAATATTTCTTTTATAAATTATCTAAGAACCAAGTTAGGAACTAAGTAAGCCACCTTAAACTCGTTATGAATATCAACAAGGTTAGGTTATCCTTCTAAAATTCGGGTTAACTTTTCAAGCTTATTTGGAAGAACATATCATGTTCCATGAGATTGTTATATGCTATACGAAAGTATTATGGGGTTATGAGAACAAGACTACACACGAGCCAAGATTGGCAACATGACAACAGTAACTCATAGGTGTTATAAATCCATGACATGACATGCTATGCATTCTACTCCCAAGCTATAATCGGGAGGTATGGGGCCTATTGCCTATATTTATATGTATGAGACACAGATGGCAACAAATTGGTGAATATGATGCCGGTTCGGTATCAGAAAGCACCACCATTGCTAGCATTTGATTGGGTATGTCATGCATTTGCATATATATATTCACGACATGCGATTATACGAGCATACCTTGCATATTTAGTAGGGGGCTAAAGGTCAGAAATGGAGATTATTTGGGTTTCAGTTTCAGGTGGTATCTCTATTACCCTTTTACAGTAAATGTTTATGATTTTACTTTTAGCTCTAAATAACAGTACATTTTTATTCGTACTGACGTCCCTTTGCCTGGGGACGCTGCTTTTATTTTGTGCGAGTATGGTTCAATGGGTAAATCGATGTATTAGGGTATCGAGTGCCAGTTACTCCCCGTATTTCGGGGCGTGAAAGAATTGTTGCTAAGTTTGAATGTTGTAAGGATTACTATGGACTATTATTCTTATATTGCCATTTTTTAATTGATTTATTTTAATGTGATGCTTATTTGTGGATTTGTTTCATTTTTTGTTTGATTCGCTGTTAATGTTATAGTTCTTATTATTATGTTTCAACATTTCTTGTTAGATTTATGACTGTTAGTCTTGTGGTTATTGTTATTGATTATGTTGCCCGTTTTGTTTAGGATTGATTTTAGCTATTTTGTGTTTTTATGAAGTTGTTCTTTTACAAGTTGATTGGCCAAGAAAAATATCTCTCTGTCGGTTTTTCCTGACCTCCCAATTTTTAAAGACAAAAATTTAGTTTAAGTTTATATATTTATTATGTTAAAAAGGGCCGATGATGAAATTACTGTCGATTTCCAAGGCTTCCCATGTTAATAAGATAGATTTTTATTTTTAAGTTATTATTTGATTCATTTATTTTTATTCATATTTATTTATCACTAACACTTTTACTAAGTGTTTTTACAGGTACTCTGTAGTCACTTCCCATTGAAGCTATTCGAAAGGAGTTCGAATGATATTTTTTATTTATTCTTGTATATATTATTGATGTAAGACAATTAGGTCGTTTATTAAGTTATTGTTTTATTTTATTACCTGTGTATATTGCATGTTTATATTATACTTGTTTATTTGTTTTTATCTCCTCGTCAATTTGAATAAAATGAATTCAGTCGGGACCCACAATTGTTGATTTCGAAGGATGCCTAATACATTTCCTTCAAAATAACTTGAACTCCTTACCTAGAATCTATTGGTTTCGTAGATATTTTTTAATTGGTTTCCTAGTTTTTCCTAATATTAGTTGGCGACTCCTTTTAAAATTCATTTATTCTTAAAATTCTTTTAAAATTGAGTTAATTGTTCATTTTTTGAGTTACCGCGACGTTTCTCCTTATTTGAATAAAGTATGGATGTAAACAATGTGTTCATTATCCTTTATCGAGAAAGGTTCTCTAAACAATATGTTTCATGGGTTGTCCTCTATGTCAAATGAGGATTCATTGAGTTGATCCTACATTACACATGTTACGAGTGTTCATTTACCGGATACATATTCTGTGTATTATACATTTTATATGTCCTTATGTGGAATGCTCACTTGTCCCTTATTTTAGATATATCCATGTGCACCATTAGTACGCATGCTTACACACCCTTTCATTTGACATAAACTACTTATAGTCTTTAGCTCTCCATTTGAGGAGTTAACAAGCCTCCAATTGAAATGCATGTATGCCGTCAATTTATATTTCCAAATGTGTTTTAAATGAACAATTCTACATGTCCTAACTTCCTTACTTGCCATAAACAATCATAGATCATTCATATATATTCTTTGTAGATAATGATGTTAATTCAGTCATATACGTTCCTATGTATCACATCAAAGTTATATTTTGCTTCCTATAAAATCGTTGCTGCCTCAAGTACTTTATCATGTCTACATCACTGGTATATAGTCCTAAAGCTCAAAATAATTATAACCACTGAAAGAAAAATCTTAATGATTACAGAGACAAAGTAAAGTGAATCTACATAATTATGTGTGGCAACTTAGGGGTGGTAATACCTAGCATTGGCTAATCCCAATTCTTATATTTAGAGTTTGCAGCTTAGGGGTTGTAATACCTAGCATGGGTCGGTCCTAATCTATATAATTATGGGTGGCAACTAAGGGGTTGTAATACCTAGCATGGGCCGATCTCAATTGTTTTATTTAGGGGTGGAAGCTCAGGGTTCACCTATTTACGTGTCATATATCATCATAGTTACTTTTCCATATGTCAAATGATTTCATTTCTCACGTGCCACACCCTACACATAAATGTGTTATATGCCTATAATGGCTCATTTGTATATATAGTACACGCTTTACAATGCATTTGCCTATATGTCACATGTGTTGTGGCTCACTATTTTATGAGCTTCATGCCTCACATACACTTTTACTTACATGTTATAGGTCACCTTCTTATGTGCCATAATTGACTCGCACATGTTTTATAGCTCACTTGTTTAGATGCTACATGTCTTCACAACTTACTTACTCATGCGTCACATGTTTTTATAACTAACTTGTCCATATATCAATTGGTCTGTTGTGCTCAATTGATTGTATGTTATATACTACATATGGCTTAATAATTCACCAACTATTTTCGCCTATGTGCTTACTTGCTTAAGTGATAAGTGCTTTTGGATAAAGTATCACGATGAGATAGATAAAGTTGTAAAAGGAGGATTTATTTATGTGTTGTCACACACCAATCCTAGGAGAGGCGGACAAGTACCATATGAACACATGCTTTACAAGTGACCTACGATAAGAAAGTGAACTACTATCAAGATAGATTTACTAATGAGAAGCTACATATACAACACATGTCTACTACCTGAACGAACACATGTGATAAGTAAAACTATGAATATAAATGATAGCTATATAATGTCAACAAAGCCTCTACTAGAATCTATGACTGTACAACAAACAAAATACACATGGTAAAGACTCAACGAAGCTCCGAAAAACCTTGGAGCTCACCAACAACCATTGAGTATCATCTTCTTCTATTTGGGAGATCTACCAGTTGAGTAAATGTACCTGCACCATGAAATGTAGCGTCCCCAATAAGGGACATCAGTACGAAAGAATGTACTCAATATGTAAGGCATAATACAACCATATATAAAATGAGAGCTCAAGTGAAACGAAATACAAATAGTTAAGGATTACAGACCACCTTTGCTTATACTTGTGTAATCGTGTATGCTACATTTTTTTCTTTAATTTTATGTGCGTTACAATCTTTATATGGCATATGATACAAATGACCAGCTGATCAGTGGTAAAAGAGGATGACCCATGCTAGGCATTTTAACCCCTGAATATGGTCCTCATAAATATACATATCGGGATCGACCCATGTTTGGCTTTTAGCCCCTGGGCTGCCACCCATAATAATATAGATTGGGATCGGCACATGCTAGGTATTACCACCCCTGAGCTGCCACCCTTAAGTATTCGAATTAGGATCGACCCATGATAGGTATTTTAACCCCTGAACTGTCACCCATATTCATGTAGATTAATTTTACCTTGTCTCTTTAATCTTTGAGATTGTTCTTTTGATGTTTACAACTCTTTTGAGATTGTTGATTTGGTAGTCATAATATTATTCAACTTTGTGATAGTAAAACATAGTAGGAGACATATGAATATGGACTTAAGATAATATCAATGACATGGGAAGCAATTGTGACACCAACATAATACTTAGGAACTGTTATGATTCAACAAGCATTTTGACATCTCAAATTGAAGCACATATCAAGTGAAGACATTTAACATTATGCAAAGAGATTTGAACTCTATATGATAGACAAATACTTATTAACAAATATCAAATACAAGGTATACATAGACGTTGAACCAAGTGAGCACATGGGCAGATTCAACTTAGGGAAAGATACATATTCCAAGTAAGTACATGTAAAATGTACAATACAGAAAATAGGTATCTTGTGATGTAATATTATAGTCTAGCACAGTGGGAGTGGTAACCAATAAAGGGAACATATGAACATGTTTAAATATGCCTTATATGATGGAGTAAATAATTGAAGCAACTTGGCAAGATATGGGAAGATTGCATATCCAACATATAAACATATGTACCATGTGTAATCCAGGATCGTTTTGATTTATACAAGTGGAATACGTCCCAAGGGATAGCACTTTGATGATGAAACAAGTTTAAACCTTGCATGCTAATACTTGGTAGAGTAAGCACATACATCTAGTAATAAACTCATATTAGAGTACTCGCTTTAACGCTCTACAAAGTAAGATTGAGATAATTAGCTACATTGGAGATCTTATGATGCCCTATGGATCAGTCACTACCTAGGGAACTTAAAAGGCTTACTTTCTAATACAAATGTTGGATTCATGCCAAAGAAATAGGAAATCGAATAACTTTACATACCTTGCTATACAATTCAAAAAGTATGACTTAATCTCCTTATTTTCAGATTACTAAACTACAATAAAATAAGTTGTAAGACTAGTATTAGTAGCTAATGAATCAATTTGAGCTACTTGATCTCACCAAAGTAGTAACCAAGTAGTAAGCATGCAATTTATCTAGCCAGATTTTTCTTTCATACCCTTTCCCTTTTGCGTCTATATACTATAGAACTTTCGTATCAGGTCCTCCCCAAAACTCCTTGCAATATCTAAGTCCATTAACGTCTCCATAACTTCCCTGCATATCCAGACACATCCCCTATCATAACATACAACAAACAATGCTTAAACATATTAATGTAACATAAGAAATATGAATAATGGTTTCTGATCACTAGCACTTTAAGAGATAACATTACTTTTAAAATGCTCAAACAAGCTCATAAATGAATTTAAAGAGGACTCCCCTCCATAACTGTCCCAATATGCACTAATCACCATAACATCCCCCCAATATTACACCATGTAAAAGGAAAAATTTCTAACTCACTAACACATACCAAATGTCCTAATTAACTCAAGCAGAAGAGGGAGAAAGCTGCAGTATCTTACCTTGCTGGACAAAACTACCACTTGCTAACACTTAGATTCTTCAAGGTAAATGTTGTCCTTCTCAACTTGTCTTTACTTATACCTTCCAATAGCTTGAAATCCCTAATATTCAAAAACCCCAATGGTATTTAATGGTTGTTGTAAGAAGCTAAAATAGAGAAGAGAGAAAGCTCTAAAAATCAGATTTTTGTCAAAGTAAAAATGGTTGGAAAAGATGATATCTATCCCTTTTAAAGGGACCTGCTTTGGCCGATTTTCTCACTCATTTTGGGCCATAATTTGTCAAGTAGGTGATCCACCTACTTTGACTTATCACTTAGGCCTTTTTGGACTTAAGAATATTGAGCCTTGGTTGTCCATTTACCACTTATTTTTTTAATGAACTTGGGCCAGATTAGTGCAAGTAGGTGGTAGTGTATTTGTCCTACTAACATGGTAGGTGATGAACCTACTTGGTCCTGTTTGTTGGTCAATAAGTCAAAGTAGGTGATGCACCTACTAGGTCCTTTGGGCTGGTCAATAAGTCAAAGTAGGTGGTGCACCTACTTGGTCCTTTGGGCTGGTCAATAAGTTAAAGTAGGTGATGGAAGGGTTCATGGAGTTTTTGATCATAAAACTATCAAAATAACATAAATCATCATTTGAAGTACTTTCATGCAACAACCCAAGCTTAGAATTGAAATTGGGGTTTTTAGTGTTGTTGAAAAACATTGAAAACACTTTGATTTGGTTCTTTGTTTGAAAGAAGAATCTAAGATAAAATTCCCATACCTTTGTGATTAATTTCCTTAGGAATCTGAAGGAGAAACCAGTAGGAACCCATCCCCTAGCTTGAAGCTTCATCAATGTCTTCCATGGAGTTATAGAGAGAGAATTTATTTGAGAGGGAAAGTTCAATTTTGATAATGAGGTCTAATTCTAGGTTTTGGGGTTTTAACCAACTTAAAATACCCTAAAATAGGTAGAATAACCGTTTATAATAATTCCCCAATGTACCCAAACCATCCCTCACTTAGTTGGACCTTTTAAACAAGTCAAACTTGAGTTTTATTTTTGCAAATTTCATCAGGAAACAACTCCGCAACGCGGGGGTGTTCCCACAAGTTTCTGGAAATTAAATTTTGAGACAGAAGAGTCCACGGTGTCTCCGCGACACGGAGCCACTTTTTGGCCATTGGTGGATCAGGTCCGCGACATGGAGCCACTCCCTCTATGAAGAGCTTCAAGCTGCCTTGGCAGTTTGTTTGGCCAAGGGTTGGGGTCCTCCTCAGGAACCCTTAGGGTGGTCCCGGGGAGTCGTACCCGAACATTATGACCCTAAAAAACATTTATTAAAACACTAGGGTCACCTCCACTGATTTTAGACTTCATACGACACATATAAACATGAACACCATACTAGAACACACTAACATGTAAAAGACTAGTTTCCGAACGTGTTGGTAGTCTCTTTGACCTTTGACTTAAAACTCAACTAAACTGACCTATAAACTCAGTTTCAAACATTTATACAAGTTTATCAACTACTAACACACATGTGAAGCTCTAATTATCCTATTTCATTTTAAGGGGTGTTACAGTCACAAACCTCTTTATCATATCTTTAGGACTTGCTACCATAGATGGAGCACACTTAGACAAAAGGGTGAATTTCAAAGAGTATTCTTCAACACTCATATCACCTTGCTTAAGATTGTTGAATTCTCCAACTTTGTCTTCCCTCAATTCCCTGGGAAAAACCTATCTGAAAATGCCAACTTAAAAGTTTCCCACTATATTGGACCCGCCTCTACCGGCCAAGGATCTTTCCATTACTGATACAAAATTTGGGCAACGTCTTTCAATTGGTAAGCAGCTAGTTCCGCTTTTTCCCTAGAAGTTACCCACATGATATCAAGTGTCTTATAAACCTCATCTATGAACCCATTTGGATCCTCCTCCAACTTGGAGCCACTAGACTCCGAAGGGTGAATCCTAAAGAACTCCCTAATCCTATAAGCACCCATCCCCCTTATAGGGTTCGCTGGAGCCACCACTTCTCTATTGACTTGTGCCGTCAAGGCTTGAGCCAACAATTGCATAGAAGCCCTAAACTCCGCTAGAGTCACATTCCCAACTAGAGGGTCATTAGGAACTTTATAAGGAGCATGATTTGGAACTTGGGGAGGAATCTATTGGTTCCCATTCTCTTCCCCTTCTCGCCTAGCATTCTCCCTTGATTAGCCATACCCTAAAAAACAACAGTCACAAATTAGAAAGAGGGCCTAGTAAAGCCAAACTCTATGGCACGACTAAGAGAACGAAGAAGTGAGACTTTTCCTAAGCATCCAATAGCCTCCTATTCATAAATGTGTCACGACTCACACCCATGAATAAGACTCTACTTAGACATGGTTTGAGACAATCCTAGAACCATTCTAAATCTTTTGCTCTGATACCATCTTTGTCACGACCTAGGGGTACCTCCTTGACGTAATATGGCGTATTTGACCTCAAAGGTTCGCATACAAGCCCTTAGCATCATCATAACATAAAATCGTAAAAAAATAGGGAAAATTTAAAACATTCTTTAAACATACAATGGAAAAGCATTTCATAAAAGCGGAAGTCTTTACTAATATTCTTTGTCTCAAACCATATATGAATAACATGAATAAGAGTCTTGGGACGCAGCCAATATAAAGTTTAAACCTAAGAAAAAATATAAAAGGAACATAGTGGGTTTGTCCTCAAAGCTATGAGGACTCACCAAATCTTCAAGTCTTCTAGATCCTTGGAAACCTAGCCTTCAAATAAACTCAATCTCCAACACCCTACATTTGATTAGAATGTAGGCAATATGCGTTAGTACATAATGTACAAAGTGTGAAAGCTAGTACAACATCATAAAGCATCTCAAATAGTTAGTCAACATAAGACATAATAAGAGACAATAACATATTTATAGCATAAACTCCAACATCAGCATCATATCATAACAAGTCAACGAAAGTTCATAGTTCATCCATTAGTCTTCATATTCAACAGAACTACTTCACAAGCCACCACCAGGAATACTTCTGCAAGGCAAAGATAGCATACCATAATACTATCCAATCTAAGTACCTCTCTTTGGTCATTCTTGGTCATAGTCCACCTTCATAGTCAAGACCTAGCTTTTCATGTCATAAGAGCACTATACCCCAAGTCACCTCAAGGTACAGTTGTACAATGCATGTGGGGCATCCCATAATACCATACACCATAAGCATATCCTTGAAGTCACTATATTAATATTTATCATTTCTAGGTGTCACTATTGACCTACTTTCACATTGACAAGGAACTATCATCTTAAGTCAATCATATCATGGAAGGCAACTATAGCAACAATCCAAGCTAGGAATACATCCCATAAGAGGACACTTCATATGTAGCCTCAAGTCATTCTTGTGCCATGTATGAATGGCATCCCATACTACCACTCATACTAAGTACTCCTTTAGGCTAGCTTACTCAATGCTTTTATCATTCTAGACTATCATAGAATAGCGTACTGCCACACTAGACATAACTACCATGGAAAACATCCTATCATACAATCCAAGCTATCCAAGGAAGGATAAAAGTATAACAACCTAGCCACCACACAACCATTCAATAAGGTGCAAGCTATCATTAGGGAGTATGAATCCTCAACCCAAATCTATCCTTAGGAGAGTATGGTGTCTCAATCCTAAGATACCATGAAATGGTCTTGGCCTAACAAAGTCAAGCTACCATGAAGTGCATTCTAACAATGCTAGTTCAAGCTACCCATAGGAGAGTATATATCCTCAATCCTAGGCTACCATGCCTATACTAATGCAAGCTACCATGAAAAGCATCCGACCAATGCTAGTTCAAACGAACCTTAGGAGAGCTTAATTTGTAAATCCCAAGCTACCATGAGATCTAGAATCCCAAGCTACATAATTCAACTATCCATAAAGGAATCATAAGACTCAACCTGAAGCTATTATATTCTAACAAGAATGATTCAATTTAGGTGATTAACTTTTAACATTCTACATACATGCATTCATATAGTTCTAAGTAGGTCATGTGGGTAAGAGCCTTCCACCATAACTCTATCTATATTGTGTATCAATTCAATGAAAGCTAGTTAACTCTATAAGGCTTAATCATTAAGCCCTAGTGGCCAATATTATGACTTCAAGCCCTATATTCAAGCTTTACTCCATAATCAACATACTAGTCTAGATCACAGTACATACTAGTCACAAGCCTTAGTCATAGGGAATTCCAAGCATATTTCATCAAGAGTCCCAATTCTAATCATTTCAACTCATGTTATATCATCATGAATAAGTCTAGTTCAATTCATGATTTCATATCTCTATTCTTGAATAATTTCCATTCATGACAACAATCCTGGAGAATCTAGCAAGAATCATCAATTCCTCATCAAAAGACACAAACCCATATACTTTGAAAATCGGTGTTAATCAACGAATCCACATAAAATCTTCATAATATCCTGAATCCACACTAAATTAATGATATATGAGTAGAATCCAACCATTTGAAATCATACCCACCTAAAACCCATACATTGAAAGTAACCCAAGTTGATTGGGGTTCTTTTTCACAAATTAGGGGAAATTCTAGGGGACTCAATGGGTGGATGAACCGATAGATGAAAATCTAAGAATACCTTAATCAAAGCCCTAGCACAAGCCTTTAGGAAAGGAGCCTTTGTTCTTAACTTTAGCTTCAACCCTAGCTTTTTCTTCAATGGAGATTCTTCTAAAGAAAGAAATATTTGAGAGAGGAGTGATTTGGGGTTTTGAATTGTGTCTTATGTAAAGTAACTTAAACTTGGGGGGATAATAACTTAAAATCTTATATATTGGTGTATAAAACCCTTACAAAACAAACCCCACCTAATATAAGTAGAATAAGAATTTACTTAAAAACTCCTAAACTAGGCAGCCGCGTCTAGTGCCATGCCCACTCATACGGACCGTCAAGGGCACCACGGCCCGTGTGTGGTGCCCGTGGTCCCTTGATCAGTGTCCCTTCCTATCTTGGCAACCTCCTTTGAGGCTAAGGGAAATTCACGAGACCTCCCATGGTTCGTGGTCAAGCCAACGCGGCGTGGTGATTGTCGTGGCCCCTTAGGCAGTAGCCTCACCTCAAGGCTTGGCCTCCCACCATCCTAAATAATCTTCAAAGACCACATCATGGACTGTGGTCCATACCACTGGTCGGGAACCCTTAGGCAGTAGCTTGCCAAGTTTAGGCAGCCTTGGCCCTTTGCCTTAGGCTTACCCTTTTGCCTTGGTACTTGCCCTTCCCATGCTCAACCAAACTCTCAATGGTCATCTACACTACTGGGAATAATATGTACCTTGACATTCAACCACTAAACTCCTCATTCTAAACACGTAAATTCTCATCTACGACTCTATTTCTCATGCATCAAACCTTAGAACCCTAGCTTGTGGCTCTAGTTTGGTCTACTAGTTTCCAAGGTGTTACACCGAATTGTGTTAGGGTTTTCTTCAATCTTCATGGGTTCTCTTTATTTTTTATTTAAACGATTGAATTATGATCTCTTATGCATGAATTGCTTAAATATGATGATTCCCCCATGAACTTATGTAACCCCGTGTTTTCAAGTTAAGAATCATGTGATGTGGTATTTTGATTGATAAGGAAGATTTTTATGAAACTAGGCATGAATTGCTAGCTTTACATGAACTTATGATGAAATCCATATCTAACCCATGTTTTCTATGATGATTCAAAGTGGGTTTTGAACCTTAATAGGTATAGACTTATGCATATTCTTATGAAATCTATGCGGCTGTTTTAAGGGTGCTTTGACAGTAAAGTACCAATGATGTTGTTGTTGTTATGTTGAAAGCATATTCTTATAAAAATATACTAGCAAGATGGGAAAGCTTTTCTCACATAATAAGGATTCTTAGGTTGAAAGGCTTTCTCACCTAAATCAAAGAGTAAGAGCTATCCTAATGAAAGTATCTTGTATTAGTTATCCTATGATACATTTCCATGGATAATGAGGTAGAGTAAGAAATGACTATTCTGTGGGATTTAGCTAAGCACTGAGAGGATATTTAGATTGAAGCTCTCCCGAGTAGAGGCCGTATTTCTAGTAGCAATCTCCTTATCTCTTACCTATGTGTCCTCATTGGATGATTGTCTAAATTAAACATTAGCTAGTGGATCAACTTAAAGTAGAAGTTCATGGTTCTACCAAAGCAAGTAGGACAACCATTTTTGGTGTGAGAGACACCGGGGGATCATGTTATAGCTCATATGATCTCTATGTTGGTTAAGGCGAATCCCCCAAATTAATAATGAACTAAGGTTACTTCAAGGAGTATCAAATATGAGTTTGAAGGTTTTAAAGATGATGTTACCATACATTTACCCTTGGTTTTATGATATATGTTTTTAACTCTCTTATATCATGTTTAGCTTGGTCAGTTGCATGTAATGAAATGATATGTCCTTTTGAGCATGTTATAAATTTTTTATGCATGACTATCCTAGTTGGTACATTGTTTTGTACTAACGCATACTTTTGCATACATCTCTCAAAATGTAGGGTCCGACAGTCAGGGTTCTCAATTTTGTGGGTAGTGGTTGAGTTCGAGATTTACGCACTTCGGTGAGTCCTCATACTTCGAGGATGGACTTTCATTGTTTTAGTTGTTTTTCTTGTATTTCACTTTTGAACATGATGTATGCTCTAGGTCCAATTTCATTCTATTGTATTAGATGACTATGATTAGACAAATGTTTTAGACTTCCAGATTTTGTTTATAGAAACTATTGGATGTGGACTATTATTTTACTCTTATTGTTCTATTTATTATGTTATGACTGATAATATTCTTGTATGAACTAATTCAGGGATTTATACGCCAAGTTACATCTAGTGGGGTACCCCTGGGTCGTGACAGTACCACCCTGAACTAACTAATTCTTCTAAAGAGCCTTTACTAAAGCAATATCTTTGTTTCTTAACTATGAAACTTGCCGGTCTAAAATCTCAATCGGAACACCCTCATCAGAAAGATTCTCCTTGACCGCCAAATCATCTAAGGGAACTATAGATGTCGGATCTCCAATAAATTTTTTCAACAAGAAGACATGGAAAATCAAATTCACCGATGCCAAGTAATTAGGGAAATCAAGTTCATAAGCATCTTTGTCAATACACCTCAAGATGTGATATGGGCCTACATAACGGGGACTAAGCTTCCCTTTCTTTCCAAATCTCATTACAATCTTCATGGGTGAAATTTTCAAGTAAACCCATCATTAATATCAAACTAAGTATTTCTTCTACAAAAAATCGCCATTTATGTCGACTTTGTGTCATTTTCAACTTTTGTCTAATAAGTTGAACTTTCTCCTCAACCTCATGCACCAATTTAGGAAATATCAAAGAAACTTCACCCACTTCAAACAAGCCTATAATATATCTACACCTCGTACCATATAGAGCCTAAAATGTGGCTATGCCAATACTTGAGTTATAACTATTGTTGTATGCAAAGTAAATCCAATGCAAGTGATCATCCTAGTAACCCTTGAAGTCAAGTATACATTCTCTGAACATATCTTCCATGGTTTGGATAATACGTGATGAGTCCACAAATTGGATTCATTTAGGGCTTTATTTTGATAAAATTAGTGTCTCCAAATGCATATTTTGTCTCGATATCTGCTTAAAACCCTTAAATTTTAGATATTTGGAGTTTGAGGCAAAACATGGACACTATTTGGCAAGAAGGAACAAGGCGGCTGAAAAGAACGAAGAAATGAAGCCCAGTTGGCGAGTCACCGATGGACCTGGAGATCGTCTTTTGTTCTAGTGTGTTGATCCCTAAAGGGAAAGATCAAGTTGGTGATGAAATGGAGCAGTCGGCGTATTGCCGAGTAATTTTGCGAAGAAGTACTATAACGCCCAACAACTCAAAGCGCAAAGATGCTGAAGGCTAAAAAGAAAAGGTGATGAAATCGAGCAAAAGGTGGATCACCTAGTGTATCAGCGATCCCTACTAACTGCGCCGAGTGATCCGCTGCAGCACAAATTTTTAAACACTATAAATAGTTATTTTAATTGTTAACTTAGTATCAAGTCATAGACAATTATTATTCAGACTTAGAATATTTTTTTGCAAGTTTTAGAGGGTTTTGGAGACTTTGTTCTAATACCTTGAAGATTGAAAGGGTTTCAACTCTAAAAATTGGACGTGGGTCTTGAAGATTCTTCACTATTGAAATTTTTTAAGACTTAATTCTTCATTCCCAGTTGATGGAAACAAATATTGGTATTGATTTTCATCTCGTTTACATGTCTAGATAAAACCCCAATTCTTGGGGTGTGATTTTGTGAATATGGGTTAGATTATCTGTTGGATCTTGCTTGTTGATGGTTTAGTTGTTGTTTAAATGTGATTTCATTTAGTAGTTGTGTATGAACTTAATGGGATTGTAGTTGCAAATATGATTTCATCTTAGTGTTTTTTGCTTTCTCGAGAGAGATGTCGTAAAACTAAGTCTACTAAATTGATAGCCGGCGGTATTGGGTCGACATGGGTTCAACTCGATATAGTGAATCCTAGTCATTTTCCCACACATTCAGCTCGAGAGAGTTAATGGGTTGAGGCGGAGGTTGTGCTTAATGCGAAAACTCGGTGTTCAAGAAAAACCGAGTAGATTCGGGGTATGTTGCTAGAGAGAGAATTTACCCCACTATAGTCTAGCCTAGTCACAAATGATCAACAATCTACCATCAAAAACATGTACCAGCTAGTCTCGTTTATACTGTATTTCTATCACACCCTATGAATCCCGTCTCCATATCTCGTTTCCATATATTTTGCTATTTTTTGTTGTTAATTAATACAAACCCCCATTAATAATTTATGCTTGCATCACCCCTTATATTTAATATGTTTTTAATCGTTAATATCTATAGCTATGTCTAATTTGAACTAGATTTTATTTTTCTATTAATTCTCAAAACCACTCCATATGGGAACGATCACAACCCTTGGTTGGGTTATATCACTACAGCGACCAAATGACACTTGAACCGAAATAATGTCAGTTGATTACGTCCATAAACATCAAAATGGCACCGCCACCGGGGAGTGATGTTAGTTGAGAATTTATAGTTAGTAAAATTTTTGCTCTTGTTAGTTGTAGCTTTACTTACTAAATTTTTAGTTTAGTTTTTTTTGCTTCTGTGAATATTTCAGGAAGCATGAGTGTTAATGGAAGCAACGATAGCCAGTTGTGCCACCAAGACGACATCAGAAATCTTAACAATGTCGAAGAGCCCAACATTAATGACCCCCATCTCATGGGAGGCATTGGGGCTATCTGTTTACCTCCAGCTGAAGGTAATGCAATATTCTATATAACGAGCACTATATTGCAACTGTTGCAACTAAATGGACTTTTCAGTGGATTGGCTCATGAGGATCCTTACGAGCATCTTCAAAACTTTGTGGATCTGTGCGAACTGTTCTCTTTCAAAAACATCTCTCAAGAGTCATTCCGGTTAAGGTTATTGCCTTTCTCGTTGATGGGAGAGGCGTGCAAGTGGTTGGCTGAGTTGCCACGTGAATCCATCACTTCTTGGGAGGAATTGGTAAACGCATTTCAAGTGCGAGTTTTCCCTCATTCGAAGATGACGACTCTCCGGGATAGCATTCAGAGTTTTAAATGCGTAGAGGGTGAGCCAATCCATCAGACTTGGCAGTGATTCAAAGAGTTGGTGCTCCAATGCCCAACTCATGGTCTGCCCGACAATGTCCTGCTACAGTACTTTTACCGAAGCCTGGACTCGATAAACAAAGGTGTCGCTGACCAACTTTCACCTAAAGGCTTGATGAAAAAATTGTATGCAGTAGCAGCCCAACTTTTAGATGGAATGACGACCATAAATAGAGCATGGTACACTCGTGAAGACCAGGTCTTCCCTCTCACATTCAAGCTAACTAAGGAGATGATGGAAAAAGATCATGAGAGAGACCAAAACATGGCCAAGATCATGACACATCTTGGTATTCTATACAAAAATGTCATGGGGGCTGGTGCCCGTATTGTCAATGTTGCGGGGGTCGGGCGTGCAAATCCTGAGGAGACAAAGTTTGAACCCTTTTATAATGAAGAAGTAAGTTTTCTAGCAAACCAAGGCGGTGGTTATTGTTCAAACTAGCCGAGGTAGGGTGGTAACCAAGGTTGTGCTAGAGAGGATGGTTGGAAGGATCGCGACAGAGAATGGATGGACCGAAATCCTAAATGGAAGGATGGGGAGAAGGACAGGTATGTATGTGCCTCCTCATGAGCGTCAAAACCCAAAGGATTCAAAAGGTGGTAGATTTGAGGATATGATCTCTCGTATCCTTAAAAAAGTTGAAGGGTTAGACAAAACCTTGAATGAAATGAAAGAAGATGTGTCCACCCTTAGCCAAACCATCACCTCCAATTCTGTGTGGATAAAGCAATTAGAGACCCAAATGGGTCATATATCATCTCATCTTAATCCGAAACAATAAAGGGGTTTGCCTAGTGATACTATGGGAAACTCCGAGAATGAGGTTTAAAGGTGAACTTGCGTCGTGCCACGACGTTAACAAAGGCATTGTTTGGGAGGCAATCCAAAAACCCCTTATTGCTTTCTATTTGTGTTTTGGTAAAATAATGGTATGTTGTTTGTATAGGTTGAAGGGCAGAAAATGTTCGAAAAGGTGCAGGGTGGCGAGCAACAGGTCGAATCGGTGAGTCACCAAAGAGCTCGGCAAACCCGACCTAATCTGTTGTTTAACTCAAGACATCTTTAAATTGGAGTCCGTAAAACATAACGAGCGTAGAGATATATTTGGCTAATCACTGACAATGTCGATGATCTCGATGGAGACTACCATTAGGATCCCTACACTGTTTGGAGGTTCTGTAAAATTTGGCGAGGTTAATGAACACTCGGCGTATCACCGAGAGGATAGGCGAGCTCGAATAATGTAGCTGAATGGGCAAAAACTGGATGGTTTTGCAGACCAAAGGTTTAAAAGTTTCAACCTCATTCATTTTCCCTAACTTTTTATCTCCTCAAACTCACACATGCACGCTAGTTCCTATCTTTTTGCATTTTTAGAGTATTTTTAGTGTTGATTTGTGCTCAGGATTTGATTACTTTGCCGCCTAGCATTTCAATCTTCTCATAGGCAACAGAAAAAGTTAGTTTTCTACGCCCCGAGTTTATTTTATCAAACATTATACTCATTTGAAATTGATCTTATTGAGTTGTTGTGTGGTGGGTCTCTCTGATAATCTTAGATTATTAGATGCCTAATTTAATTTGATAATCTTACCCGAGTAGTTGTGACTATTGAATTCCCATAATTGTATGCCTTAAACTTGATTGAAATTTGAAGGGTTTGTGTTTGGGTGTTATGGGTCCTACCTTAATTTAACTAGTGCATGATTTGATTTTGTTTCTGGGGTTGCGGGGTTAGATTCTAGACGTTAGGTTGAAAATAGGCACGTTGGGCCATTAAACAAGTCGGGTCGAGCTCGCCGAGCCACTCGGCCGTTCGCCTATTGTACCCATCTCACATTTGATTACATGCTTTAGTTAATAATTAATTTTGTAACTTTTGGCGAGAAGCTTGATGTCACCAAAATCATTCAACGACTTCTCTTTCGCCCTTTGTCACCCCTTAGCTTTTGTGCACTGGAACTTTCAGCAGACCTGTACTTGTTCATCGAAATCTATTAGTGACCCGCCGAAGTAGTTCCCCAATCGCATTCTTGCTGCAATTTTAGAGCTAATTTATTTGGCGAGATTAATCTAGCTCGTCTAAAAAATTCGACGATTCGCCATATGGTTTGCGAGTTTGTCTGCAAATGTTCTGCTTTGCTTTTATTTAAGTTTTTCTAACTTCTCTTCAATACTTTGCAGACATGATTAAACCTGAAGCTGCCGAAAGAATAACACCAGCTCAAGAGAAGTCCAAAGGGATTGTGATAAAGGAGGATGCAGTTATGTTGAAAGGAAAATCTTAGAAACCACCCACAACTACTGGGAAAGGCAAGGGCAAGAAGCTCACTTCTTCCAGGAAAACCATTACACTGGACCCTAATATTTCTTCATGGCCAGGGGACTTTGCAGAGTTGTGCATGTCTATTTGGCAGACTCACACTCAACAAACCTTGGTGAATCTGGTACTGCTGTTCCCCCTGAGGTGACCTCGGGAACTGAAGCCCAAGTCCAGATTGATACACCAGGCACTAAAGCCCCGACAGATGGAGCGACTACATATACAAGATCTCATCTTTACCTCCCTCTCTTTCCTACTTTATTTTGACTTTTGGATTTTGTGTTATTTGCATTTGAGGACAAATGTTTTTATTTGTGTACTACTATTATTGTTTGATGTTTTGTTGATACATTTGGGTTGTTATGCGTTCAATGTCATTTAGACTGGTTTTGTGGTTGTTTGAGCTTGTGGCTCCTTTTTATTTTGTAAATGTTTTGACCCATCTGAAAAATTTTAAATTTTCGCCACCTCTTGTATGTACTTGATAGTGGTTGTTCTTTATTAAATTTGAGTCTCGGTTTTGATCAATATTGATGACTCAAATAGTCCTCATAATCGAACGTGAATGTATGGCTAAAGTGAGACTAAATGAAATTGCATAGACACTATGTGAACTCTTTGCATCTCGTTGTTATTAGCCATGCATCAAATAAATTCTTTTGTGATGAACGTTGCACACTAGCGAAAGTGTAGAGTCTTGTTTGACTTTAGTGTTGATGCCTTGTGTTATGACCTTACAGTGAACCATGTATGACAACACCTAGAATTTTCCCCGTTGGTCCGGTCGACTAAGCAAGGCAATCCCTTGATATGATCTTAGGCAACTTTTAAGAGTGTGAGCCAATTTGATGTAGACCTCTTTTATGACCTACGTTGTTAGTGTGCGAACCTCTTTTTAACACCCCTTTAGCCTTATATTTCTTTGGAAGAAACTTGATGAAAACTAGATCTCTCTTAATCCACTACCTATAATCATCTTGATTTGTGGTTGATTGAATAGCCAACTTTTGCCAAATGCCTTAGTTGGAGGTAGGGTGAAAGGATAAGGACAAGTGATGAAGTGCAAGGAAAGTATCATTTAACCCATGGTGCTGAAAAAAATGGAACCCCTCCATACAAAAAGAAAGAGAAGAGAAAAAAAGAACAACAGAATGAAAAACAAAAGTTGTGGAATAAAATACAAAAGAAATGGTGTTCCCGAACAATCCATGGAGAGTGAATAATGGGATGACTTATGAGCACTAATGAAATTGATGAAAGAAGAGGAAATGAAGTGTTGTGAGCACCACATGTCATGAGGATGAAAGTCATTGAGCCTAAATGACCATACCTTTCCACTCAGCCCCATTACAAACCTTGTAAACACCTTTTTTTATCTTGAGTGGGCTAAAACAAATGTCGATGGGAAAATAAAGGCAAAACTATGGGTTAACACATGCATTGTGTTCTTCTTTTTTAGTGTGAGCGTTGCATTTGATTTCAAAGCTTTATATGATTAAGCCTTTGTGTGTGGAAATGGAATCATCCTTTGTGTGAGGGCATTCAAATACTTTTGTTGAGCTTGAACTTGCATTTGAAGCAAGTATTGCGAGCTTGAGAATCTTTGGTAATGGTATGTCAGAACTTGAATCTTTGGGTACACACTTGATCCTTGCTTCAGTAAACTGAGTCTTGTTGTGTACATTCATGATCGAGGCTTATTTAGCACTATTTGAGACATGCTTTTTGAACTCCTGAACTTGAGTTTTACTTTAGGACAAGCAAAGGTGTAAGTTGGGGTTGTCAATGAGTCCACAAATTGGACTCGTTTAGGGCTACAGTTTGATAGAATTAGTGTCCTCAAATGCATATTTTGTCTCGATATCTGATGAAAACCCTTAAGTTTCAGGTATTTGGAGTTTGAGGAAAAGCATGGACACTACTTTGCAAGAAGGAACAAGGCGGCTAAAAAGAACGAAGAAATGAAGGCCTGAAGAATGCCAGGCCCAGTTGGCGAGTCGTCGATTGGCCTGGAGATTGCCTTTTGTTCCAGTGTGTTGAGCCTTGAAGGGAAAGATCAAGTTGGCGATGAAATGGAGCAGTCACCTTGTCGTCGAGTAGTTCCGTGAAGTGGTACTGTATCGCCCAACGATTCGAAGCGCGAAGATGCTAAAGGTAAAAGCAAGTAGGTGATGAAATCGACCAAAAGGCTGATCACCGAGTGTATCGGCGATCCCGACTAACTGCGCTGAGTGATCTGCTGCAACACAAATTTTCAAACACTATAAATACTTGTTTAAATTGTTCACTTAGTATCAACTCATAGACAATTATTATTAAGACTTCGAATATTTTATTTTTCAAGTTTTAGACGGTTTTGAAGACTTTGTTCTAAAACCTTGAAGATTCAAAGGGTTTCAACTCCAAGAAATTGGATGTGGGTCTCGAAGATTCTTCACTATTGACATTTTTTAAGACTTAATTCTTCATACCCAATTGATGGAAACTGATTGGTATTGATTTTTATCTCTTTTACATGTCTATCTAAAACCCCAATTCTTGGGGTGTGATTTTGTGAATATGGGTTAGACTATATGTTGGGTCTTGCTTGTTGATGGTTTATTTGTTGTTTAAATGTGATTTCGTTTAGTTGTTCAAGCCACTCATGTGATAATCCTTTAGTTATTCAACTAAGAGCATTCGTCACTCATGTGATAATCCTTTAGTTATTCAAGCCACTTTCGTTGGTGAAGATTCCTAACTTTCTTATTAAACCCATATTGCAAACTTTTGTGGTCAGTAATGACATCTACATGAACAACATACAAATAATGCCTCAATATCATAAGAGAAAACACAAATGCCGCTGGTTCAAGGTCATGGGTAAGATAATTCTTCTCATGAATCTTAAGTTTCCTTGAGGCATAGGACATAACTTTACCATTTTGCATAAGGACACATCCTAACCCAATCCTTGAGGCATCACAATAAACAACAAATCCATCAGTTCCTTCTAGTAAAGTTAACACCGGAGCGGTAGTAAGTCTATCTTTCAATTATTGAAAACACTTCTCACCTACTTTCGACCATACGAACTTAACCTTCTTTCTGGTTAATACGATCAATGGAGAGGCAATTGAAGAAAACCCTTCAACTAATCTTCTATAGTATCCGGCTTAACCAAAGAAACTTGTAATATCCCAAAGGGATAGAGGTTTAGACAAACTCTTGACCGCCTATGTCTTCTGAAGATCTACCTCAATACCATTACTGGAAATAATGTGCCCAAGAAAAGCTAAAGACCTCAACCATAATTCACACTTGCTACACTTTGCAAAGAGTTGTTTGTTCTTGAGAAATTGCAACACAATCCTCAAATGATTAGTATGCTCATCTTCACTCCTCAAATAGATCAATGTATCGTCAATAACTACTATTACAAACATGTCAAGGTCTTGCCTAAACATCCTATTTATCAATTACATAAATGTATCGTCTCTGGAATGTCTTCTTCCTTCAGCCTCTATTGGTGATAACCCGACATGAGGTCAATCTTATAGAAGTAACATACTACTTGAATTTGGTAAAAAATATTATCTATCCTTGGGAGAGGATATTTGTTCTTAGTGGTATACCTGTTCAATTGCTGGTAGTCAATATACATAGGGAGTGAACCATCTTTCTTTCTAACAATCAAAATCGACGACCCCTTGGAGAGATAGTCGGTCGGAACCCTTATCAAAAAAATCATTCAGTTGCTCCTTTAATTCCTTCAGTTTTGTCAGGGCCATCCTCTAAGGAGAAATAGAGATAGGTAGTATTTAAGGGAGAAGGTCGATACAAAATTTTATCTCCCTTTCAGGAGAAACACTAGGTAAATCATTAGGAAATACTTCCAAAATTTCATCAACAACGAGGACTGACTCAAGAGTAGTGGTTTCATAATCCGTATATCTAACCCGAACATGATGGCATATGCAACCCTTAGAAATCATCTTTCTAGCTTTAAGACAGGAGACAAACTAACCCTTAGGCAATGAATTTCCCACCCCTTTCTACTCTAGGATGGGGTCATTCGGAATTAGAAATTTAACTACACGGGTTCTACAATTAATAAAAGAATAGCATGAATATAGTCAATCCATAGAAAGGATAACATCAAAATATAGCATATCAAGCTCTACAAGATCAACATGAGTTACTCTATGGGACAAGGATACGAGACACATTCTATAGACCCTCTTAGCCATAATTGAATCACCAACTTGAGTATAGACATAAAAATGATCTAACTAGAGTTGTGGAAGAATATCAAACCTCATAACAACGTATGGCATCACCAAAGACAAGGTAGCACTGGGGTCATGTAAAGCATAAACATGAAGTTGGAAGACTTTCAACATACCAGAAACTACATCGGGAGAACCCTCTTGCTCATAACAAGTTTGAAGTGCATAGAATTTGTTTTGCTTCTTACTCCCACTAGAACAAGACGAAGGAATAGGCTTAGCCTATCGACGATTATGTCTATCATCCTTAGCAATAAAGGGACATTCTATTAACTTTTGACTCATTTTACCACAACCAAATCCGACATTAGAACTGGCTAGACATATACCCTCATGTCTCATTCCACACTTAGTAAAAGTACGCACTGAAGAGCTACTACCATTTCTTCCATAAGGCTTTAGGGTTAGACACCCTATTTTTGTTGAACTTAGGAGGGGAATTAGAGGAAACATGACAGATGAAACTTTGTCGAAACTTTGATCGACAATGCTCATTAGATTTTGAGTTTTAGAAGTTACAACCACCGTTCCTTTCTTTCTTCACCTCCCTAGACCTTTCCTTAAGTTTCTCATTTTAAATTTATTGAGAATGAACCATGAGATGAGAAATGTACATATCATTAATAAGCATTGTCATACCGCACTCCCTAACCACCATATCAAACACCCAAAACAAACCTACTCATTCTTGCCCTAGGATCGACAACCATAGTAGGAGCATACCTATAAAATTATGTGAACTTCGAAGCATATGTCTTCACATTCATATTTTCTTGACAAATGTTAATTAATTCAAGTACCTTTTCCTCCCTCATCTTAAGGGGTAAGAACCTATCAAGGAAAGAAATTTTGAACTTTTCCCAATCGAGAGGACCCACATCATCCGCCATCCATTCTTTCTCTTTGTTAAACCATATATGAGAACCACTTTTATGTTAATAAGCAGCTAATTCCTCCTTTTATATCGGCGTCGGTCCCCTGATCAACACCTTATACACTTTATCAATGATTTCATTAGGGTCTTCCTGAATGATAGAACAATGAAACTCTGGGGGATTCATTCTTATTAACTCTATCGCTCTAGTTACTTCTGTATGCACATTTGGATTCACGGGGACCATAACCTCCCTATTTCTTTAGAAGTCATGGATTGAGCTGACATTTGGAAAGCAACCCTTAACTGAACATTAATCACTTGTTAGACCAAAGTGTCAACCCAAACTTGCGGAGCTTGAGTTGGGGCTTCTCGTTTCACATTCTCTTACATATTCCTTCTAGAATGTTCCCTTCTTGTGGCCATATTCTTTAGAGCAAAATATAAGGATTAGTAGAGAGATATTATAGAGTTCTACTCTATCGCACGACTTTAGAGTAATGAAAGAAGTTGAATTTCCTAAACATCTTATAGCCTCTCATTCAGAAATGTGGCTTATGAGACTTCCTAGGACCTTTCTAAACCGTGTGCTCTAAATACAATGTTTTTCACAACCCATGGTAGACCCTAGGCATAACATGGCATATAAGACCCTGAGAGGCCCATACATGCAACTTAGAATACATCATACAAGATAATAGGAATTCAAGAGAATCTTAAAATAACAATTTCTAACAAACAATTTATAAAATCAAGCGGAAGTCTACATAGTCTTGAAATCCATCTATTACATCAAGAGTGACTGGGATGTAATCCTAGCATCACATAAAATATTTGAAAAATAAAGAGTGAAAGCGATAAAAGGCTCGATCTTCGAAACATGAGGATTCACCATAACTCAATATAACCAAAGTGAAATCTAGCCACGGTGATGCAAAACTAGAACATCGGACCCTACATTTGGAAAAAATCTTCGCAAGAGTATGCGTTAGTACAAAATCTACCAAATATGATAGAAATGTATAAAGTTTAAAAATTATGCAAAAGGGAAATTTTCATGTTATGCAATGACCAAGCTAAAACATGAGATAAAAGAGTTAAAAGACTTGAGTCATAAAAATATGGTGAATGAAAGTTAACATCTTCAAAATATTCAGGAGATACTTCTTGAAGTAACCTAGATTCATTAGCATTGGAGATTTACCTTTTACTGACATGTAAGACCATATGATCTATTAACATTGAATTTGGTGTCTACCCCACACAAAAATGAAGTGTTCTCACTTGCCAAGGTAAGAACCATGAACTTCTAGTTGTCGTGGATCCACTAGCTAATGTCTATCTTGACAAAACTACGGTGGCACATACTTTATGGGACATGGGTAATCACTACTTTTCCACTCGCTACTAAGCATAAATCCTATGGAATATTGATTATTCTTTATTTTTCTTAACATTAACGAGACATGAGTAATCGCCGCTTGTCTTTATCATTGGAAGTCATGTGTAATCACCGCTTTCCTATACCTTTCAACATTAGAATCCTATATTTTAGAAAACCTTTCACATTAATTATTTCATGTGTATATGAGAAATCCTTGCAGAATACAAAAACAATAACATTGTGTCACGACCCAAGGGCTTACCCTAGGTGTAACATGGCGTACTTGACCACGATGGGATCTCATACATGCCCTTAACATAATCATAACATAAGACAGCAGAAAAGAACGGGAAATTTAAAACTTTTACAATCGAAGTCATTTTCATAAGCAAGCAGAAGTTTGTACTACACTTTTGTCTCAAACCATCTAACATAATTTTTGAATAGAACCCTCCTGATGCAGCACTTACAGAGTCTAGAACATATTGAAATGACATTAAGCAAATATGGGTTTGTCCTCAAAGCTATGAGGACTCACCAAATCTTCAACTATTCTTGCCTCTTGGAAACCTAGCCTTCAAAGGAACCCAAAGGAACTCAATCTCCAAAACCCTATAGTTGATTAGAATGTAGGCAATATGCATTAGTACAAAATGTACCAAGTATAAATGCTAGCACAACATCATATGAGCATCTCAAAATGGTTAGACAACATAAGACATAAGCATAAGAGATAATAACAGTCATATCATAATATCCAATATAAGTATCTCATATTCATAAATCAACATCAGACATAGTTAATGACCATAGGAGATAAGTCATAATCATATAAGTATAATTGACTCTTAGTCATCTATACCATAATAGTACCACTCTCAAATAACCTCAAAAGCATACAAGTGCAAAGCAAGAATAGCATCCCATAATACCACCCAAGCCAAGTATCCCTTTATGGCCATCTTAATCATAGTTTATATACATGGCCAACTCTTAAGCTTCTCTGCCATAAGGGTACAATACTCTTTAGTAACCTCAAGGCACACCTATGCGATGCATGAAAGGCATCCCATAATATCCTTCACACTAAGAATAACCTTGAAGTCATCTTAGTCATATTCACCCTCCTTTTGTCTTACTATTGGCTTACTACAATAGACAAGGGAATCACCTCTAGTCAAACATATGTTGGAAGGCAACTATAGCAACAACCCAAGACAAACTATACTATGTAAAGGAACCCTTCATACCTAGTCTTAAGTCACACTAGTGCAATGTATGAATAGCATCCCATACTACTATCCACACTAAGTACTCCTTTAGGCTATCATGAATGCTCACTAGTTGGGGACTAGTCCCTCTTGACAATTTCACTCTATGCACTTAAGGTACTTGTCTTCTTAGTACAAGGAAAGATATCACACATGAATGAGCACAAGACATCAATTCAAGGCTAACAAAGAATAACACCCTACTAGGCTAGACCAAGCTAATAATCTAACTAACATGTCAACCTCATGCTAAGTCAAACTACCATGAAAGGCGTACTATCATGCAAGTCCATGCTATTTAAGGAAGGATACCAATGTCCCATCCTACCTACCATGCAACAAATCCCATGATATTATGCAAGGTATCCTTAGGAGAGAGTATGAATCTCAATCCCAAGCTACCATTAGGAGAGTATATGTCCTCTATCCTAAAGCTACCATGAAGTGGTTTTGGCCTTAACAAAATCAAGCTACCATGAAATGCATTTTTGCAATGCTAGATAAAATGATCCATAAGAGAGTATATCCTCAATCCTAGGCTAACATTACTACTTCTAGTCAAGCTACCATAAAATGCATCATATGATGCTAATTCAAGCTATTCTTAGGAGAGTGTATGTCCTCAATCTTAAGCTACCATGAGATGGTCTTATCTTACCAAGTAAAGCTATACAAGAATGGATCATATATCACAACTTCAACCAATTCTAGTCTAACATCCTTTGATTCATTTTGGGTTATTAAGCCAATCTAGAACAATTCTATGTGAGAGAACTTTGGATATCCTAGCATATTGATGCCAAAGTGTGTAAAAGAGAAACAATACAAAACAAGATCACATCATATTGACTTTTCCCCCAAAGCCCTAACATTGTAAACTACAAGCCTTATTCTCAATCTTAACTTCATTCTATCATCATTCATGTTTACATTACAATACATTCCATCACATTCTTCATTACTAAGTGATTCTAGTCATAATTCATCATAAGGCTCAATTTAACCATTACAAGTCAATACCCATCATATTCAATAAAGTCTAGTTCAATTAATGATTATATGCTCCTAGTTTTGAAAAATTAATACTCATGACATTGATTTAAGAAGTTCACTTTTGAACCTTCAATTTGACCTCTAATTGCATAAACCCATAAATATCACATTCATTAATTTAGACTAGTGTTTACTTTAAAAATTACATAAATTCATTATAATATCACTAAACAAACCTAAGTCAATCATAAATGGGTGTTATCCACTACATTGGAATCATACCCAAACCCTACCCACAATGTAAGAAAAACCCCAACTAGAATTGAGATTTTTTTTTTCACAATTGGGGGATTTTTAAGGGGCTCTATGGGTGGAAGAACCCATAGATGAATAAGCTAAACATACCTTTAATCAAAGCCCTAACATAAGCTTTCAACAATGGAGGTTGTTCTTGGTCCAACCTTCAAGCTCTATCTCTTTCTTCTTCTTGGGTTTTCTAGAGAGAGAATATTTTGAGAGGAGAGTGATTTGGGGTTTTGATTCTAAATGACTTAGTTGGGGTGGTTAATGACTTATAATACTTTACATATGTGTATAAAACTCATATAAAATTACCCCCACTTAAACCTATCTTAAAATGAATTTACTAAAAAACCCTCGACTAGGCATCCCCTTGCCAGGGGTCGCGCCCCACTTCACGAGCCTTCAAGGGCACCACGGCCCGTGGTCGCTTGACCAGTAGCTCCCCTTGACTATCCTAACGTCCAACATTTTAAGGCATGACCACGAGCCTTCCCACAATCCATGGTCATGACCACGGGCCGTGAAGTGGCTCATAGTCCCTAGGCAGTAGCGACGCCTCAAGGCTTGACCTCCCACAAGACTAAGGGGTCTTTACGGACCCCTTCACGGACCGTGATCAAGACCACTGGTCATGACGGTGGTCGTGAACCCTGGACAGTGCTTGGTCAAGGTTGGGCAGCCTTGGCCTTTGGCTTAGGCTTTTCCCCCTTGCGTTGGCACATGCTCTTGCAATCCTATACCAAACCTTAGGTAGTCTTCTAAATTGCAGGGTGTAAAACGTACCGTGACGTTTAACCCCTAAACCCATCATTCTATGTACGGTAAGTCCCATCTACAACTCTAATCCACATACATCAAACCGTAGAACCCTATCTTAAGGATCTAGTTAGGTGTACTACTTTTCAGGGTATTACAATATCTCTCCTTTGGGAACATTCGTCCTCCAATGACATTTATAAACACTTCTTAAAGGAAATGACTCTTGACTAGCAAACCAATATGCATGCACTACGTCTAAATGCACACAATCAAGGAGGAAAACTTCAACTCCAAGTTAAATATAATGAATGCAACACAAGGGAGTAGGAGCCTCTTGGTCCACATTGCCTTCCTCTTATCTTCTAGTGTTTGCCCTTGTATTAGCCATACCCTAAAAATCAATGGGCACATATTAGGAGAAGGGCCTATTAAAGCCAAAATTTATGGTACGACCCAGAGAATGAAGAATTGAGATTTTTCCTAAGCATCCACTAGCCTCCTATTCATACATGTGGCACGCTTCACATTTATGAACAATATTGTACTAGATGTGGTTTGAGACAATCCTAGAACCATTCCAAACCCTGTGCTCTAATTACTAATGCTTATCGTGACAAACGACACTAACCTACGGTATGACTGCCTACGATTGTCGATATTATAGTAACCTAACTAAAGGTTGGGGTCGTGTCCCAAGGGACTGGTTTTAAGAATTGATAGAAAAATAAAATTTAGCTCTAACTACTCATAGCTAAGACATTAACGAACAAAAACATAGTAAATTACAGGGGGTGATACAAAAGTGTCAAATATCAAATGGGTTTTTTGTCACAAGTAGTAAAAATAATTAAAATTAACAAGAAAATTAAGTATGAGGAGAAGTTCTTGGGGTGTGACCGCAATACAAGCTGAGATAAATGTTGGGTACATGCTTTGGATAGGATATTTGGAAAATAATAGTGACTAGGCTAAGCTTTAAATGGAAATAAGTTCCCTCTCAGGAAACTTACCCCGTTTCAAATGGGTTCCTCTCGGACACCCATTTGCTGCATGAAGATCAGTCTACGTGTCACGACCCAAGCCTAGGGCCTAGATGTGACATGCCGAATAAGGAACCCGAAGGGACCCCAAACAAGCCTCTCAAACTTGTCATCACACTTCATCGGTCGCGGAAGTACATTGAACAATTATTTAACGGGAAATAAGGACTAAGGGCAAACCATTTCAAAATGACATCATAGAACAAGAGTCAAGCTCATTTACAAAATACTTGTCCAACGCACACCTCTACATACATAGATAGGACGGGGCCATGACATACTACCGGCTCCCCTCATAGTCAAAATACAATTGCAAGCTAAAGTCTCAAAACATAGGAGTAGAAACATAACATAGCCCTCGAATCATTGAGGACTCACCAACAACTCGGATAAGCACCGTACTAGCCACGTGAATGGAGAGAAGGATCAAGAGTAGCTCCGGTCCCTACATGGTGACATCATGTAGGCAAAATATGCGTTAGTACTTGGAATGTACTAAGTATGTGGGGTGAAACACAATAATAGACAAGGACACAATCGAAATACAAGAAATAGTTTCATAGGCATTATGAATAACAATATGAGGATGCATGATCAAAGTAAAGTCAAAACATGTTTAAGTAAATCCATACTAATAGTAGATATCATATGTGTATGCATGATCCAACCAATCTATAACCCCAACTTAGGATGGGGGATGCCGTTCACACCCGGACACCCTGGTGGCAACGTATAAACCCCTCACATGGTTGATGTTGGTCACACCCCAAGCATCCTAGGTGGTGAGATATAAACCTCTCACATGGTTGATGTTGATCACACCCCAAGCATCCTAGGTGGTGAGATATAAACCTCTCACATGGTTGATGTTGGTCACACCCCAAGCATCCTAGGTGGTGAGATATAAACCTCTCACATGGTTGTCCGGTTCTTTTCCCCCGGACCGGGCATGGTCATGCAACACTTTATATAGGAAATTCCCATTAGGCTCTAATGCAATCTGACGTATGGAATGAACATATACACAAGCTTAGTTTGTCATCAACACATCTCTGGATTTCCATACATCTCATAACTCAAGCTTTAAAACATCGATTCATCAATTCTCCATAGTTGGACATTTTGTCAAACACCTTGAAGGCATGTAATGGAATCAAAGAACATGGAAAATAGGGTAGTAATTATGCAGCCAAACCAGTGAACAACCTACAACAACACCTTTTTAACACCCACAAAACCACATGAAAATCTCCACATCCATTCCAAATTTAGATTCACGTTCTAGAGTCACAACATGCTCAAAACAATCACTTTTCATATTTAAAATTCAATGTGCAGGAAATTATTACAAAGAACAAGACTAATTTATGAATCTTAACTTAAACCATGAATTAGTGAGTAGAGTAGAGTCTAGGCACTATGGGTGGAAGGACCCATGAGTTCAACACCACATACCTTGAGTTTTTATGAAGATCTTGAGAGTGTCTTCAATGGAAGCTTGGAACTTGGAGCAAGAGTCTCTTCAATCTTGAGGAAGGTTTTGGATTAGGGTTCTTGAGAGAACTTGAGAGAAAATGTGTCTAAGTATGGGAGAGGTGTTTTGGGAAATGTTTTAGAGATGGGAATTGAACTAATGGTATATAGGAAATAACATATGCCCTTTGGAAAAATGGTCCAACACTTAGAAAAAAAAATGAGGCGGGTGAACAGTAAAAATGCTCACTGGAAATTGCCTTTCCTGCCGGACAGATTTTACGAAAATGGGCATAACTTCTTCGTCCGAACTCCAAATGAGGTGAAACGAAGTGCGTTAGGTAGCTAACTCAAAGGGGTTTCCATGGATATGTTATTAGCCACCCAATAATTTGTGTGCTAGGAGATATGACCCTCCAAAGTAGACCCTCGAAAAAGGCTTCACTTGGAAATTTCGGATTTTGATACGGTTGCTCTAAAATTTGGGTTAGACCCATTTCCCACTCAATTTGACCCCCTAAACAAGAATATGAAGTCGGATTTTCAAAAAATGAAATGAATTTTTTATATATATATATATATAGCTAAACAAGTTTTTGGTAACTTCCGAAGCACATTTTTAAGAACTTTTTGGGTCATTTCACTACGCCTTACCCCATTCACTCTCGAGCTGAGTTATAGGATATGGGACTAGGGCTCACCCTCTCGGGCTGAATCTCATGTCGACCCACTCCTTAGGCCATCAGTATAATGGTCGTGGTTTCGCGACCTCCTTCTCGGGCAAGCCAAAAACACATGAGTGGCTTTGTATTTGCAACTACAAACCCTTTAGATTAAACCACAACCACTAGGTGAAATTACCATTAAAATACATCTAGCCTATCAGCAAGTAAGACCGAATAACAATATCAGCACATATTTTCTAAATAACACCCCAAGAATGGGGTTTTTAGCCACACATCAAGAAATAACAAAATACACCTAAAATGATAGTAGAATCAAATGGGTATAGGAAATTAAACCTTAATTTAAGCAAAGAACTAGAATACAGAAGACCCACTTCCAACTTGGGGAAGATGAACTCCTTTCTTCAAGTTCCCAATTTTTTTTTCCAAACTTGAGAGAAAATATCTAAAAAGTTCTATTCTATTTTGGAAATTAAAATAAAAGTTCGACACTTAAAAATAATAATAAGTTCAGTATTTATAGACTTCAGAAAATAGTGTTGGCAGATCTTTCAGCGAAGTTAGTCGATGTCACCGAATGACTTCGGCGACTCGCCCTTCGTCTGTCTCATCATTGTTTCGTGCTTGCCATCAACACCTTCACATTCTAGACCATTGGGCGGTATAGAATTGCTTCACAGAACTATTCAGGGAAGCGCTGACTGCTCCTGTCATCGCCTTTTTTATCCTTCTACTTCAAGGATTTGCGTACTAGAACAATGGGATGAGTAAATCCCTTCGGCGAATCGCCAAGTGTGCTTGGCGATGCTCGAGTTTCTGCTTCATCGTTCTTTTCAGCCATTTTGTTCCTTTTTCCGCCTAAGTATCCATGCTTTCACTAAAACTTCAAATACCTGAAACTTAAGAATTTTCGTAAGATATTTAGACAAACTAAGCATCTAGGACCGTATTCTTTTCAAAATAAAGCCCTAAATGAGTCCAATTTGTGGACTCAACAACACCCCTAATTTAAACTTTTGCTTGTCCTCAAGCAAACTCAAGTTCAGGCGTTCATAAAGGTTGTTTCAAACAATACTACATAAGACTCAATCATGAACATACACAACACGATTCAAATTACTTATGCACAGATCAACTGTGTACTCAAAGACTCAAATTGTGACACACCATTACCAGAGATTCTCGTGCTCGTAATACTTTCTACTTGTACAACTTCAAGCTAGACAAAAAGTATCTAAATGCCTGCACATGAAGAATGATTCCATATTCACACACAGAGGTTAATCAATTCAAGATCAGGAATCAGATGCAACTCTCACACTCAAAAAGAAGAACACAATGCATGTTTTTACCCATAGGTTTGCCCATATTTTCCAATTGACTTTCGATTCGGCTTACTCAAGATAAAAAAGGTCTTTCTAAGGCTTGTAATGGGGATGAGTACAAAGGTATGGTCATTTAGGCTCAGTGACATTGTTCTCGTGAGATGTGGTATTCTCAAGGCATTCCCTCATTTTCCTCTATTAATTCTTTTTTTAGTGTTTCTAAGTCCCCTTTTTATTCACCTTCATGGATTGCTTGGAAACCCGATTTCCTTCGTACCTTATTACGCACATTTTTTTATTTTTTATTTTAATTGAAGGGTTTCCACTATTCTACAACACCATGGGTTAAAGGGGACTTTTCGGGCACTTCTTGACTTCTCCTTTTCTTTTACACCACACCCCCAACTTAGGCTTTTGGCCTAAGTTGGCTATTCGCAAAACCACAAATCAATAGGATTATAGGTAGTGGGTCAAGTAAGGATTAGGGTTCATCAAGGTTCTTCCAAAGAAAGGTAAGGCTCAAAGGGTGTTCAAAATGAATTTCACACACTCAAAGGTAGGCCACAAAAGAGATATATGTCAATTTGTCTCACACACTTTAAAGTTGCCTAAGATCATATCAAGATGACACCTTTCTAAATTAATAAGACTAACAGGGCAAATACTAGGTTTATTCATGCATGGTTCAAAGCAAGCTAATCACAAAAGGCATCGCCACTTAAGTTAAGCAAGACTATAAACTTTCGCTAGTGTGCAATGGTCATTACAAGAGAATCAATTCGATAAATGGCTAATATGCAAAGAGTCCACATATTGTCTATGCAACTTCATTTGTCCTCATTGTAGCAATACATTCATGTCCATTCAATTGATAGCACTACTCGAGTCATCCGTATTGATCGAAACCGAGATTCAATTTTTTGCAAATGAATAGCCAAATTCAACACAAGAGAGGTGGCAAAAAAGTGCAAAAAAATTCAAAAAAATTCGGAAGGGTCAAAATCATTTGCAATTAACCCAAAAGAGAGACGTTAGCTCAAACAATCACAAAGCAGTTTTAAACATAATTATAAATAGAAAACCAAAATGTATACAAAATACAAGTCACAAATAGCACACAAAAAGTGAGCGTCAGCCCACCACTAATAAAAAGCAGTTTGTCCTCAAATGCAGCTAATACAGAATCAATAAGGCAAAGTAAAGAAAGACATTTATAGGGCTAGAGAATAATCCTGGTTAGGCAACTGTTTCAAGTTGGAGTCCTTCAACAGATGTCGCGTAAAGCAGAAAGTATGTTGGGGACGTTAGGTGCGTTGCCAAGAGATTCATCAAGATCTGTATAGCTTTTCTTAGCATTCCAGTGCGCCTATCTTCAACCCACGCCCTCGAGTGATTAATCAACTGCCTTTTTGTATGTTGGCCTGCAGCTTATCCAGTTTGCTCTCATTTTGTGGTCGAGTTTTGGTTTCTGAGTGATTCTACGCTTCGCCGAACAAATTTTTACTTTGTTGAGTTTTACAGAACTTCTCAGTTGTTGTGGATGTTCCAATGGCGGTGACCATCTAGGTCGTCGATCAGCAGTTGTGGATGTTCCAATGGCGGTGACCATCTAGGTCGTCGATCAGGTGGATGTCTCAGACTCCAGATTTTGAAGATATATTGAATCAAATGGTGGAATAGATTTAATCGCCGACTTCCTTGGTGACTCGCCAACTGGATTTTCTGCTTGACATTATGCACCTATTTGGCACCTATTACACCTCAGTCTATAAAACTTAAGACACTATTAGTTTACTAGTATGCCAATATAAGATAATATGGGGTTTTGGGTTGCCTCCCAAAAAGCGCCTGAGTTAACGTAGCGGCATGACGCAAGTAAAAGAGTACTCTTCCTCCTCGAAATCACCCATGGTGTATTTAGGTCAATCATCGGTGAACGGAGGATAGTGACCCATTATTAAATGGGTGATTTGAGCATTCTGCAATTGAATTGTCATGGAGTGAGAGGCTGACGCTTCGTTTAACATTTCGACATTTCCCTTTATCTCATTCAACATCTTCTCATGTTCTTCTATCTTTTGTTGAATGAGTGACAGGGATTCATCATCCTGTATACCTCTCTGCTTATTCCCATGCATACATTCTTGAAGGGAGGAGTGCTTTTCTTTCCCCACGGCTTGTGCCTCCAATTATATGATTCTGGTAGATAGAGCATTTAACTTGGTAGCTAGTGCATCCCACTCATGCTTCTCTTTGGCTTCTTTGTTGGCTTCTACCATGCCATCAAGGAGTTTTGCTACAACATCATAGGGCTGGTGTAGTATACCGCCCTCGCAAATTTGATCATCTATATATCTATTCTTGGGTCCTACACCCCTGTAGAAGCACTCAAATAGCCCCTTGTCTGTCATCCTGTGAGATGGGCATGGTTGCAGCACTACTTGAAACTTTAGGCTCATTTTCTGAATAGTCTCATCCCCTTCCTGTTTGAAGGTCAGGAGATTGTCCCTGAGATTCAATAGTTTTAGAAGGGGATGATCCGTGTGGTATCCGTAATGGTTTTCCATCCTTAGTTCCCTGCTTTGATATTCAAACTGAGGTAATTCTCACCAGAAGAGCGATTACATGCCTCTTTAATAGTGATTTTATTTATTTCTTACCGTTTGGGATGTTCTGGGCATGGAATCATGTCCTATTTTTTCAGAAAACCTCGATTACTCATTAAGCACCTCTTGACAGAGCAAATTTAGGGATTCTTAGACATTTCCATTTTGACTCAATTTTTGATACATCTCTAATTATTGTGATTTTTGTGTAAATGTCTGCCCTTGAAAATCAAAAGTTGATGTTTGGGTTGAAAAGTTTAGAAAATCTTGCTGGGATGTTGTGCTACGGATCGACCTATAGGTCATAGAAAGTTCAATGTTTCATAGGATAAGTCTCGTAAACACTCGGTATGAATTTTTGAAAATGTAAAGTATGTGATGATGATCAATGATTTAGCAGAATGGGCCATCAAATGAACTATTATCCGTCTGTGGTATTCGTATGATGGTTCTACACATAGATATTTTTAAGGACAAGTGATTTATGGTTAAGGACTATGATTTGTAGTCTGGGTTACAAGTTTTAAAATGGTATAGTGGAATGATGATTGGACATGGGTGATTTCTTGCACTGTGAAGTCTATAGACCATAGATAAGATGATGAGTTGTTGAACTAGCTCATAGGAATAAATTGACCAGTATCATTCGTGGAATGTTCTACGAACTGCCTGTCTAAATTGGAAACCTTTCCAGAAGATTTTAATTAAGGGTGTTTTGGTTTTTCCTACCCAACTAACCCCTAAATTACATCCTTTTATGACCTATAACTACCCCCATGAAGGTAACACCCCGTATTTGAGAAAGGCCAAATAGTAGTTTTCTGGAATGTTGTAGATGCCAGTCAAGAGGGCCACTCGCAGACTTTGGAAAGGACTACAGATCGTAGGTTTGGTCCATGGGAAGGGACCCAAAAAGGGGTTCGAACAGTTGAAAACATGATCAGTCCACGATTGGGACTAATTTAGTACTTAATTTAAATAGATTTAGTGTCATCAAATGCATATTTTCTGCCAATAAATTATTTAAATCCTTGAATTTAAGGTGTTTGGCTTTAGTAACGATGCGTGGACACTTTTGATCAAGAAAGGAACAAATCGAGTTAAAGGAATGAAGAAATGAAGACCTGATGATCGCCATACAAATGAAGACCTGATGATCGCCGATGTCATTCAGCGAATCACTGAATTGCCAAGATACTTCCTAAAGTTACAGAATCTTGGAGCTAAAATGGGGGTTAATTCAGCGACCATCAATTCCATTCGGCGTGTCACCGATCTATTCGGCGAAGGACAACCAGGTCACCAAAAGCGCTGAAGAAGATTCAAGCAAGTGTTGGTGGGAGACATAGAATGAAAAACAACCAATTGCAGAGTTATTTGGCGATCTCAACCTTGATCGCCTAAAGTTACAGTGGCCAGACCAAGAAGAAGTGAAAAATGAATGTGAGATGAAGAACAATTGGCGAATCACCTATCTGTCAGTGATACCTAACTTACCTCACCGAGTGGTCTTCAATAGTGGGACATCAGACTTGTTTAAATTAGTTTTGTCTAGAGAGAGAAATTCATTCAGAAACGTGAGGAAGAAAATATTTAAAGAAAGAACACTACCAAAAGTTTTTTTCCAGTGATTTTATCAAGATTTTCATAGAAATTTTGTAAAATAGGAGATTTCTAGTATATTTTCACATATAATTCTTATTTGTACCCAACTATGGGATTTATAATGGAGGTTTATTTTCCCAATTTTAATATGAGTGGCTAAAACCCTCCTTTTGGGGTTTTGACTATGAAGCGAATTGTTAAGTTTTGCTATATGGGTATTGTTGAATTGCACATAATGTGGTTAATTTGAAGGGGGTCTTATTTGTTGGTATGTTTTGAAGTTGTTCTGCGTGTTTGGTGTAACAAGTTTAGCATTGTGAGATTGCTCGAGAGAGAGGCACATAACCAAAGTTCCAAACTCAACATCCATAGTTGTAGGTTACCTAGATTTCAGCTCGAGAGAGTGGAATACATAATCTATCCTTTGTATCCAGCCCAAGAGAGTGGATTTGATGAAGTTTGAGAGAATTCGGCATAGAAAAGGTATTTGTTTGAAAGAAAGTTATCTTACTTATAGTCTGACCTACCCACAACAAGCAAACCTATTGTGAGTATCAACATTCACCCTCTAAGTAAAACCTGACAATTGGCTAGTTAAAGCGCCAAGTTTTTCTTTATTATCTGATTGTTAAGAGTGGACTCCTGAAATTGGAGTGAGAAGCGACATTTGATACTTCAAATTAAAATCATAAAGGTGTAAACACTCTCTATTGAAGAGATTGTCATCATATTGCTATCATTGAATTCGAAAGACAAACTGCTCCTTGTGGGATTCGACCCCCAACTCACTAGTTGGGTTATATTACTATTTACAATCGTTGACACTTAGTATTGGATGAAGTATCCCTGATACGTTAATCAAAATGGCACCGCTGCCAGGTATTATCGTTAAATAGAGTTCTTTGATTGAAGATTTGACACTTTCGTATGTGTTGGCTGAAGTGGAGTTAGCTTTGGCTTCTTTGTGTAATGTACTGATTGGCCTACATAGAAGTAAACATGAGTGAGGAAGGGATGAATGATAGTCAAAAAGGTCACCGGGATGGTATCAATGATATCAATAGTGTTTACAACTCATCTCAATCGGGTGGGATGGGTGCAATTTGCATCCCACAGGCTGATGAGAGTGCGATGTTTGAAGTCGCTAACACCACTCTTCATATACCAAGTGATAGGACTATAAGGAGGGCTAGAGAACGAAGACACATATGAGCATGTAACAAATTTTAATAGAGTTGTGCAGCCCATTGTCATTCAAAAATGTGTCGCAAGTATCAATTTGGTTGTGGTTATTTCCACTATCCTTAATAGGAGAAGCTAGTAAGTGGCTAGCCGAGCTACAAAACAATTCCATCACCTCATGGGAGGAAATGATTATAGCATTCAATACAGGGTTCTTTCCTCCATCAAGGATGATGAAACTTAGAGACGATATTCGAGGTTTCAAGCGACGGGAGGGGGAACCCATCCATTAAACGTGGGTGAGGTTCAAGAAATTCCTACTTAAATGACGAACTCATGGGCTACCAACCAAATTGTTACTTCAATATTTTTACCCGAGTCTTGATTCAGTTAATAAAGAAGTGTCTGATCAATTGACACGAGGAGGAATAATGTTACAAATATTTGAGGTAGCTTCATTTCATCTTGATGACATGACGAGAGCGTGGTACACCTAAGAGGATCAAGTCTCCCCATTTAGTTTTAGATTGATGCAAGAACAACTTAATAAAGAGAGAGAGAGGGATGAAAACATCAAGAAGATGTTGACTCAAATGGAATTTCGACAAGAGTGCAGGGGACAAGTGAAGTGTTTAGAGTTGAGGAGGGTTCTTCGTCCGGCTACTCAAGGTAGGGGGAGAATCAGGGTTTAAGCTCTAAGATATATGAGGAGCTTTTCCACCAACGCTATCTACTGCGAGGCGGAAACCAAGGTTGGATCTATCACAAGGGAGAGAAACAAAGGAGATATTATCAATATTGGACTGAACAAAATGATTATTTGAGAAGGGAAGAAAATCATGATGAGAACCATACTCACTTGAGTGAGAGCCCAAAATTAAAAGGGAGCACAAGTTGTCCCCGGGTGAATGACTTCTTATCGCGCATACTCAATAAAGTTGAAGGTTTGGGTGATTTGTTGAAAGGGAGGAAAGATGACTTTTCATCATTGAAAAGTAAAGTGAACTCCCATGTCGATGCCATCAAGTTACTTGATGGACAATTGAGTTTATTATCAGCTCAATTGAAACAAAAGATGACTATAGAAGATGACGATAGAGGGTTGGCTGTGGTTACTCGTAGAAGGAAGGTGGAAATAGGTAGTGCGATGGGAAATGAAGATGCTCAAAAGCATGAAGAAGACAAAGGCATGGAGGAACAAGAGTTGCTTTTCAACCAAAGCATTGTCGAAGAACCACTTGTTCCAATTCCTAAAGTTATACAACCTTTACCCAAAATACCTCCCCCATTTCCTCAACGCTTAAAGAAGAAAAATGAAGATGAGAAGTTCAAAAAGTTCTTGTCAGTGTTTAAGACATTATAAATTAATCTTCCCCTTGTGGAGGTATTGTTGAAAATGCCGGGATATGCCATGTTCATGAAAGAGTTAGTCACAAAGAAAGTAGCTTGGATTTTGAGACAATTGAAGTATCCCATAGATGTAGTGCAATTATGACTAAGAAACCGATCAAAAAGAGGGAACATCCTGAGGCATTCACCATCCCTTGCACCATTGCCATGCTCCAATTCGCTAAAGCTTTATGCGATTTGGGGGAAAGCATGAATTTGATGCCCTATGCGATATACAAACAACTTGGGTTGGGTGAACAAAAAGCAACCACAATGAGAATTTAATGGTTGACCGTTCAATCAAACATCCTGTTGGGAAACTTTATGAAATCTTGGTGAAGGTCGATCAGTTCATTTTCCCAGACGATTTTGTCATTTTAGATTGTGAAATAGATACCGAAAGAGCATTGGTAGATGTTGAAAGCGAATAATTGATCTTTCGAGTGAATGAAGATGAAGTGACCTTCAATGTTTGTAAATCAATGAAACACACAACTGATACTCATTCGGTTTCCACCGTTGATGTTATTGATGAGGTGGTGGCTAGCGTGACCCATTTGATGTGCATGGGTGAACCTCTGGAAGCCGTGCTTGCTAACTATGATAAATTATAAATTTAAGGCTATGAAGTGGTAGTGGCTGCTCCTTCAGGTTTTGGAGGATATTCAAAGACTCCATTGAAGTTAGACATTGATTTGAAAAATAGAGAGGGCCCTCCAGCAAAGGCATCAACAGAAGAACCACCAACTCTGGAATTGATAGCACTTCCCCCCATCTCAGATATGCTTTCTTGGGGGCAAATAACACTCTACCAGTGATCATTGCAACAGACTTGCTTGAATGGCAGGTGAAATTGCTTCTTGAGGTGCTGCGATGGAAGATCAAAGATATAGGTTGGAGCATAGCTGACATAGTGGGCATTCCTCTTGGTATCTGTACTCACAAAATTGAGCTTGATAGTGAGTGTAGGCTGAGTGTTGAACATCAGCGGAGATTGAACCCACCAATGCAAAAAGTAGTGAAAAAGCATATGGTAAAATAATTAGACGCAGGTGTGATCTACCCTATTGCGGATACCAAATGGGTAAGCCCAGTGCAATGTGTACCCAAAAAGGGAGGTATCACAATAGTCCCGAATGAAAAGGGGGAGCTGCTGCCGACAAGACAAATGACCGGATGGAGAGTATGCATGGTCTACCAAAAGCTAAATTCTTGGACATAAAAGGATCACTTTTCCATGCCTTTAATGTATGAAATGGTTGATCGGCTATAAGAGAGAGGTTGGTACTATTTTTTGGATAGGTATTCACGTTACAATCAAATTTCCATTGCGCCGGAAGACCAAGAGAAAACCACCTTCACTTGTCCTTATGGAATGTTTGTATTTAAGAGGATGTCATTCGGGTTATGTAATGCCCCGACAACATTTCATTGTTGCATGCTATCTATTTTTGCGGACATGGTAGAAGATTCTATGGATTTGTTCATGGACGAATTCTGAATCGTAGGAGACTTGTTTGAATAGTGCTTTGCACACTTGGGGCAACTGATCAGAAGGTGTGTGGAGACAAACTTGGTTCTAAATAGGGAGAAATGTCATATCATGGTGAAAGAGGGCATAGTTCTTGGGCACAAGTTGTCACAAAAGGGTTTGAAGGTCGATAAGGCAAAACTTGAGTTGATTGAGAAACTCCCCGCACCGATTTCAGTGAAGGGTATTCGTAGTTTCTTGGGACATGTCTTGTTTTATCGGAGGTTTATCAAGAATTTCTTAAAGATTGCACATCCCTATGCAAACTCTTGGAGAAGGAAGTAAAGTTCTATTTTGATGACGCGTGCATGGTGGCGTTCCAATGCTTGAAAGAAAATTTGGTATCCACCCAAGTCTACATTAGCCCTGATTGGTCCGAATCTTTTGAAGCAATGTGTTATGCAAGTGGCATAACATTGCGGGTAGTATTAGGGTAGAAACAGAACAACTTATTTTATCCTATCTACTATGCTAGCAAGACTCTAAATTGTTGTCAATGTAACTACACTGCTACTGAACAAGAGTTACTTGAGGTGGTTTATGCATTTGCAAAATTTAGAGTGTACCTGCTAGGTAATAGAGTGATTGTGCACATTGATCATGCTGCCCTCCATTACCTAAGGGTAAATAAAGATACCAAACCAAGATTGATAAGGTGGGTGCTTATATTGCAACAATTTGACTTTGAGTTGTAAGATAGAAGAGGTTGCGAAAATTAGGTGGCTGACCACTTATCAAGGTTAGGGGGTAAGTAAAATGACGAGTATGAGGTTGACATAGACGATTCCTTCCCCGATGAACAAGTGTTTGCAATAACACTCTAACAAATTTCGTGGTATGCAGATTTTGCAAATTACATAGTGTGCGGATTAATGCCGGATGAGTTGAATCTACCAACAAAAGAGGTTCATATTCGTCGTTAAATTAAACTCTTGGGATGAACCATACTTGTTTTGATAGTGTGCAGATCATATCATTAGATGGTGTGTTCCGGAAGAAGAGGTGGAAGAAATTCTCCATGATTGCCATGCTACACGGTGAAGGGCCATCATAGCGTTGTGCGTACAACCGCTAAAGATCTCCAAAGTGGATATTAGTGGCCATCCCTCTACAAGGATGCACATGAATTTGTGAAGAAATACGCTAACATCAGAAGCAAGGTGGAGTGTCTAAAACACGCGAGCAACCTCTAACTCCCATTTTAGAGGTTGAGCTATTTGATGTTTGGGGAATCAATTTCATGGGACCATTTGTGAGCTTCTTTGTTAATAAGTATATCTTGGTGGCAATAGATTATGTTTCTAAATGGGTGGAAGTTGTTGCACTTCCAAACAATGAAGGGAGAAGTGCGGTTCAATATTTGAAATGATACATCTTTGCTAGATTCAGTACTCTTCTAGCTATTATTAGTGATGGTGGATCCCACTTTTGCAATAAATGGTTATCAACTGCATTGAGTAAGTACGGGGTAAAACATAAGTTAGCGACTCCATATCATCCCCAAACAATCGTCCAAGTTGAAGTGTCAAATCGGTAGATCAAGAGCACCTTGTCTAAGACAGTGAATGCAAATAGGACTGATTGGTCTCGAAAGCTTGATGATGCACTATAGATGTATCACACCACATACAAAACTCCAATCGGCAAGTCTCCATATCAGTTAGTTTTTGGGTAGTCTTGACATCTACCAGCCAAGTTAGAACACAAATCAATGTGGGCATTCAAAGCTCTGAATTTGGACTGGACAAAAACCTCAAATAATAGAGTAGATCAGTTAAATGAGTTGAACGAATTCAGGTTTAAAGCTTATAAAAATTCAGATCTCTACTAGGAAAATATGTAGAAGTGGCATGATGCAAAGATACTTAAGAGAGAGTTCAAGGTGGAAGATTGGGTGTTACTATACAACTATAGACTTAGACTCTTTCTCGGAAAAATCAAGTCCAAATGATCAGGACCATTTAGAGTGACACGAGTATTAACCAATGGGGCCATAGAAGTTGAGGGTCAAGAAGGACCTTCATTTAAGGTTAATGGGCAACGCTTAAAGTTATATTTTTGAGAGTACCAGGAGATCTCTTTGTTTGAGATGGTGTACCTGGTAGATGCATGAGAGCATTTCCACGTCGTGTCGCGACTTGAAAAGAGGCATTTCTTGGGAGGCAACCCTAGTGTTAGTGTTTTTAAATAATGTGTGTGTTGATTTTGCAGGAGATGGTTAATGAGCGAGACAAAAGTACTATTGGCGAGTCGATGAACCCGTTTGGTGAACTCAAATGGGTCCACCTTAAGGACCTCACAAATGGAGCTGAGACTCTGGAATATTAGGCGGGATACCTTCACCATTTGGCGAGTCGCCAATGTGCTTAGATGAACCAACATTCCTCGCCCTTTTTGCCTTCAACATTGATTATGTCCTTCAAGGATCGTTCGGCGATATTCTGCGTCTATTCTGCGAGTCGCCCAATTTTTTGGCGACCTCCTATATCTTAGCCGATTAGCCCTTCTCTAGGAGTGAAGTCCACAAAAACTAAGGGCAATCTGAAGAACATTAGGAGCATCACCAAGGCATTCGGCGATTGGTTTACTCTCTCACCAACTGGGCATTTAGTGATGATTCCTCGTTACCCTGCTCTACTTGTTTACATACTAGAATGTTTTTATTTCTTATTAGTCTTTCTTTATTATTCTTATTTTTTTTTTATTGTAGTAATGCCCGTTCTCTACCCACATTGAGGACAGTGTTGAATGTTTTTGGTGTGGGGGTCATATTTAATGAAGCGTCCCTGCTATGTAAATCAAACAACGGTCCAAATCAACAGACCGTTTGTGGGACCACGGACCGTGGTTGGGAGTTTGTGGTCCCAGACCTCAATTCTCACTTACTCGCACCAGACGATGGTGTACTAGGATAGGCCGTTGGTCAGTCCACGATCCGTCGACTGGGGTATGTGATTTATAGGTCGGTAGTGAGGTTCAGGGGTAGCTGGATATTTTCCTCATTAATTAACTCCTATAATACGTTGTTTTACCTTTCCCTAAGACACCTATATAAGTATTTTCAATTCCAAAATTAGCCCATTCAAGTTATTCTTCTGAAGTTACAAAAAAATATCAATTCTCCTCTCAAAAATAATTCTCTCTCTAGAAACTTTAAGAAGAAGAAGAATTCAACCTAGTGTTGCATTTCAACTCTCACTTCCTCCATTGAATATTAGAATTTGGCTTCAAGGTATGATAGTATTCATCCATGGATTCTTTCAGAGTTCCTAAATTCCTCTATTTCTAAAGTTAGAATTCCCAGTGGAGCTAGTATTTTCTTCAATTATCAAGGGTTCTTTTCATTATTAATTTAAATGATTGAATTATTATCTATTATGCATGAATTGATGAAATACTACGGTTTTATGACGATTTCCCACAGTAACCCATGTAACCCCCATCTTTTCAATTTATAAATCATATGATGTGGAATTTTGATTATAAAGGAAAAGTTTTATGAAATTAAGAATGTATTGATAACTTTACATGAATTTATGATGAAATCCATATCTAACCCTTGTTTTCTATGTAATGATGATTCAGAGTGATTTTTTACTTTGAAAGGTAAATTATAGATTTATGCATTTTCTTATGTGATCTATGCAAATGTTTTAAGTATGCTTTGACAGTAAAGTATCAATGATGATGATAATCGACACTCTTGTGTCCCCCTTTAATTTACAATATTTATAATCGTTCATGTCTTTAGCTACGACTAGTTAGAATGAAATTGTAATTTTATATTAATTCTCACCACCGCTCCCTTGGGACACGACCCCAACCCTTAGTTGGGTTACTATACTATTGCACGATCCTAGACACCCGAACTGTAAGACGTGTCGTTGATTACGCTAAACATCAATTGTCCAAAGGCTAAGGTTACAAGAAGAGAGGGTAAGCAAGTTTCCTCTAGTAGTGGGGATGTAGAGCCTCCAAAGAAGAATAGGTTTTATGCTCTCCAATCTAGAGAAGATCAAGAGTGATCTCCTCATGTCCCTTCTGCTATGTGTTTTATGCTTTAGTAATTTTCCGGATTTCTTGTCTTTTGTGACTTGTTATGTTTGACTTTGAAGTTTTCTTTAGTATGAATGATGTTTAGAAGAGCTTGTGTAGGCTTACTCCCAAGGGGGAGATAGGTTTCCTATCTAGTAAGGTTATTGTGTGATTATGTGTTGCTATAATTTCCGTATATACATGTTCATGAAAATGCGTAGGTATTGTTAGAAATGATCTATTTGCATTGTTTTACCTCATGTTGTAGCATCTTTGAGTCAATTTGCATTTAGGCTCCTTAAGTGTATGTTGAGCATGTTTTAGCTAAGAGATTCTAGTTCCTTCTTACAAATGAGTAGATGTAGATTTTTATGCATTTTGGGTTGGTAAAAGTAGCTCCCACTCCCTTGTGTGGCAGTGATTATGTTTAGCTTGGAGTTGAAGTTTTCCTCCTTGGTTGTGTGCATTTAGATATATTGCATACATGATGGGCTGCTAGTCTAAATCTATTTCCTTTAAGAAGTGTTTAGAAATGTCATTCGAGGATGAATGTTCCCAGGGGGGATATTGTAACACCCCAGAAATTACTAGATCTAACTAGAGCCTCAAGCTAGGGTTCTAAAGTTTGATGTATGTGGATTAGACTCGTAGGCAAGATTTTCCATCCATAGAATAAAAGGGCCTAGTGGTTAAACGTCAAGGTATATGTTAGACCCCATAATTTAGAAGACCATCTAAGGTTTGGGTATGGGTTGCAAGGGCAAGTGACAAGGCAAGCGGGCAAAGCCATGCACTGCCCAAGGTTCACGACCAGTGGTCTTGACCACGGTCTGTGAAGGGGTTTGTGAGGTCCCGCTAGAATTGTGGGATGCAAGGCCCTTAGGCCTAGCTACTGCCTAGGGTCCACGACCATCATCACGACTCGTGGTCTTGACCACGGATCGTGGGAAGTCTCGTGGTCTTCCCTTAGTTTTTAGGGGGACGACTTATCATTCCATAGCCACTGCCCTACGACCACGGCCCGTGAAGTCCACTCATCGTGCGTTGGAGTGGGCTGCGTTAGGATGAGTTATTTAGTAAATTGCTTGTTAGTTAGTTTTAAGTGGGGATCATTTTATATGGACTTTATACACCTAAATAGACTATTTTATGTCATTAACAAACCCAAATAAGTCACATAGAATCAAAACCCAAAACACTCTCCTCTCAAAATATTTCTTTCTTTACAAAACCGAAGAAAAAGAAGAAGAAGATAGAGCTTGAAGCTTGGACCAAGTGCAACCTCCATTGTTGAAAGTTCGTGTTAGGGATTTGATTAAAGGTTTTTTTATCTTATTCACTTGTGGGTTCTTCCACCCATAGAGCACCTTAGAAATCCCCCAATCGTGAAATCAAAAACCCAATTCTAGCTAGGGTTCTTCTTACATTGTGGATAGGGATTGGGTATGATTCCAATATAGTAGATAATAACTAATTATGATTGATTTACCTTTTTTTAGTGATATTATGATGAATTTATGTGATTTATATGGTAAACCCTAGTCTAAATTGATGATAGTGATATTTGTGGGTTTATGCCATTAGAGGTCAAATTGAAGTGTCTTTAGTAGTAATTGTTCAAGGTTAGCACCATATAATCATGAATTGAAGTTGAATTTATTGAATATGATGGGTCTTGACTTGTAAAGATGGAATTGAGCCTTCATGATGAATTATGACTAAAATCACCTAGTAATAAACAATGAGATTGAAAGTCTTGTAATCTAGATATGAATGATGATACAATGAATTCAATCTTTAGAATAAGGCTTGCAGTTATCAATGATAGGGTTTTGGGGGTAAAGCCAATATTATATGATCTTGTTATGTATTGTTTCTCTTTTACACAGTTAGGCATGAATATGCAAGGAGACCTAAGGTTCTATCACATAGAATGATTCTAGGTTGTCTTAATAAACTTAAATGAATCAAAGCATGTTAGACTAGAATAGCTTGAAGTTGTGATATATGATCCCTCCATGTGTAGCTTGACTTGGTAAGACAAGACCATTTCATGTTGGCCTAGGATTAAGGATTTATACTTTCCTATGGATAGCTTGACTAGCATTGTAAAATGTATTTCATGGTAGCTTGTTTTGGCTAGGTGATGAGTCCACAAATTGGACTCATTTAGGGCTTTATTTTAATAGAAATAGTGTCCTCAAATGCTTATTTTATCTCAATATCTGATGAAAACACTTAAGTTTCAGTAATTTGAAGTATTAGTGGAAGCATGGACACTTAGGTGGAAAATGGAACAAATAGGCTAAAAAGAACGAAGAAACTGAAGCCTGAGCGTCGCCAAGCATACTTGGCGAATTTCCAAAGGGATATACTCCGCCCTTTGTTCCAGTACGCGAAGCCCTGAAGGAAGTGGATCAAAAGGAGATGACAGGAGAAGTCAACTTGTCGCTGAATTGTTTCGTGAAGCAGAAATATACCGCCCAATGATCCACAACGTAGAGACGCTGAAGGCAAAGCACTGAAGGCAATGAACCAGAAGAAGGGAAAACCACCAAGTCATTCGGCGATCGCGACTAACCTCGGCGAACGATCCGCCACAACACTATTTTTTGAATCTATAAATACTAGATCTTTACTAGTTTTTAGGATTGGAAAATTATTGTAATTTTGAGACATAGAATATTAGCTTTTGCATATTTCTCTAAAGTTTGGAGAGGGTTATTGGGAGACTTGAAGAAAGGAGTTCATATTCCCAAAGTTGGAAGTGGGTCTTATCTATTCTTTTTCCTTTGCTTAAACCAAGGTTTAATTTCTTATACCCATTTGATTTCTCTATCATTTTAGGTATAATTTATTACTTCTTGATGTGTGGCTAAAAACCCCATTCTTGCGGTGTGATAATATGTGTTGATATTATTGCTGGATCTTGTTTCCTAATAGGTCAGATGCATTTTAATGGTGATTTCACCTAGTGGTTGTGGTTTAATTTAATGGGTTTGTAGTTTCAAATACAAAATCACCTATGTGTTTTCAGCTTGTGAGAGAGAGAGGTCGCGAAACCAAAACCGCTAGACTTATGGCCTAAGGAGTGGGTCGACATGAGGTTCTGCCCGAGAAGATGAGCCCTAGTCCCATATCCTAACACTCAGTTAAAGAGAGTGAGTGGGGTAAGGCATAGGTTGTCCTTCATGTGGCAAATGGGTGTCCGAGAGGAACCCATTTGAAACGGGGCAAGTTCCCTGAGAGGGAACTTATTTCCATCTAAAGCTTAGCCTAGTCAATATTATCTTGCAAATTTCCTTCCGAAAGCATGTACCCAATGATTCAAATCAATATATATTGCGGTCAAACCCCTAGAACTTTTCCCCATACTTGATTTTCTCTTTATTTTTGTTGCTTTAGCTACTTGTGACAAAACCCCCCTTTGATATTTGACACTTTTGTGTCACCCACTTGAATCTACTTTGTTTCTATTCAAAAATTTCGTTAAAACTACAACTAATTAAAGGGAAATTCTAGTTTAACTACTATTTTCACTACCACTCCCTTGGGACACGACCCCAACCCTTCGTTGGATTACTATATTATCGACGATCGTAGACACTCGAGCTGTAGGTTAGTGTCATTGGACATGATAAGCTTCATTAGGCCAAGATAATCTGATGGTAGGATTTAGGACATATACTCTCCTAATGGTAGCTTGGGATTGAGAATCATACTCTCCTAAAGATAGCTTACATTAGCATCTTAGTGTACCTGTAAGGATAGCTTGATTGTGCGTTGTAAGAAGGATGTCAAAGGTAGCTTGAGTTAGTAGTACTCATGGTAGCTTAGGATTGAGGATCACACTCTCCTAAGGATAGCTTGCATAACATCATGGATTGTGTTGCATGATAGGTAGGATGGGACATTGGTATCCTTTCTTAAATAGCTTGGACTTTCATGATACTATGCCCTACATGGTAGTTTGACTTAGCATAATGTAGACATGTTAGTTAGATTATTAGCTTGGTCTAGCCTAGTAGGGTGATATTCCTTTGTAGCCTTGAATTGATGACTTGTGCTCATTAATGTGTGATGTCTTTCTTTGTACTAAGAAGAGAAGTACCTTAAGTGCATAGAGGAAAATAGTCAAGAGGGACTAGTCCCCAACTAGTGAGCATTAATGATAGCCTAAGGGAGTACTTAGTTTTGATAGTAGTATAGGATACTATTAATACATTGCGCAAGTATTACTTAAGGCTAGGTATGAAGGGTTCCTTTACATAGTATAGTTTATCTTGGGTTGTTTCTATAGTTTCCTTCCAAGAGGTGATTGACTAAAGGTGATAGTTCCCTTGTCTACATGAAGAAAGCCAATAGTGAAACCAAAGGAGGGTGAATGTGACTAGGATGACTTGAAGGTTATGTATAGTGTGAAGGGTAGTATGGGATACCTTTCATGCATTCCACAAGTGTGCCTTGAGGTTACGTAGGAGTATGGTACCCTTATGGTAGAAAATCTTAATAGTTGACCATGTATATAGACTATGATTAAGATGACCAAAAAGATATACTTGGCTTGGGTGGTAGTATGGGATGCTATTCTTGATTTGCGCATGTATGCTTTTCAGGTTACTTGAGAATGTTTCTATTATGATCTAGATGACTAAGAGTCAATTATGCTTATTATGATTATGACTTATCTCTTATTGTCATTAACTATCTCTTATGTTGACTTATAATTATAAGATGCTTATGTTGGAGGTGTTTTTATCTCTTAGTCTTATGTTGACTAACCATTTTGAGATGCTCTTATGATGTTGTACTAGCTATCATACTTGGTACATTTTGTACTAACGCATACTTTGCCTACATTCTAATCAAATGAGGAGTTTCCTAAATTGAGTTCCTTTGGAGGTTAGGTTTCTAAGGATCACGAAGAGTTGAAGATTTTGTGAGTCGTCATAGCTTCGAGGACAAACCCATTAATTACTTTATGTCATTTCTTTATGTTGTAGACTTTGTATGGGTTGCGTCCCAAGTGTTTTATTCAAGGGTTTACTAGATGGTTTGGGAAAAATATATAGTAAAGTCTTTCACTTGCTTTATGTTTTTGAATGTATGGATAATAGAAGTTTTAAATTTTCCGTACTTTTATAATATCTTATGTTATGATTATTCTAAGGACTACTATGAGACCACTTTGTGGTCAAGTACGTCAGGTTAAATGTAGGAGGTACCCCTGGGTCGTGACATAATGATGATTCTAAGGTTAAAAGGCTTTCTCACCTAATTGAATAAAATATTAGATGTTATCTTAATGAACCTAGCTTGGATTGGTTATTGAAAGATACTTTTCCATGGATGATGACTTAACTTTGAGTGGCAAGATGACGTGCCTTTCCATGGATAATAAGAACAAGTAAGAATTGACTATTCCATGGGATTTATGCTTAGCATCGAGAGGATATTATGATGGAAGCTCTCCCGTTAGTAGAGGTTGGTAATCTAGAAGCAATCTCCATATCCCTTACTTATGTGGCCCCATAGTATGATTTGTTGGATAGACATTAGCTAGTGGATGCAGTTTAGCTCTGATTCATGGTCCTTACCTCGGAAAGTAGGACAACCCTTTTCAGTGTGGGAGATAGCTGGAGATCATGTTAAAACTCACATGGTCTTTATGTCAGTAAAGGCTAACCCCCACATTAATAATAAACTAAGGTTACTTCAAGAAGTATTTGATAGGTGTTCGAAGACTTTAAAGATGATTAAGTTGCGTTGACCATGGCTGTGTGACTTACGTTTTCTAAGTCTTTTATATCATGTTTTATCTTTGTCAATTGCATGTCATGAAATGCAATATCCCTTTTAGCATGATTTAAATGTTTTATGCATAACTATCATGCTTGGTACATTATTTTGTACTAACGCATACTCTTTGCCTACATTTCCCAAAATGCAGAGTCCGGTAGTCAGAGTCATCAGTTCCGCGACTAGTGGTTGAGCTCGAGATATCCGAGCTTTGGTGAGTCCCATGCTTCGAGGACCGAGTTTTATTATTTTACTTTCTTTTTATGTATTTCACTTTTCAACATGATGTATGGACTAGGCCGAATTTTATTATATTGTACTAGATTGCTATTGAGACAAGTGTTATAGATTTCCGCTTTCTTTTATACAAACTATTGGACTTGGTCTATTTGTTTACTAGAATTGTTCTATATTTTATGTTATGCAAGCTAAGTGGCTTGTATGGAGTCCTTCAGGGTTCTATACGCCATGTTACATCTAGGGGGTACCCCTGGGTAGTGAAAAACTTGATAATCAAAGCAAAAGGTTTAGAATTGTCCTAGGATGTCTCATAAGCCACGTCAAGTAGATTCTTGTTCATGGTGTAAAGCCCACCATATTTATAATGAGAGACTACAATATGATTAGGAAACTCCACTTCTTTCCTCACTCTAAAGTTCTGCGATAAAGTTTAACTCTATAAAGTCTCTCTCATAATAAATATTTGATGCCCTATATGATATGTCTATTCGGAGAGCTTTTTCTAGAAGGAATGTGAGGGAGAATGCGGAACAAGAAGCTCCTCCCCAAGCTCCTCAAGTGTCTTCGATCCTTTGGCGGAGAAAGTGACTAATGTGGAGTTTAGGGCTTATTTTCAAGTGCTGGCACAGTCCGTGACGGCCCAAGCCAATAGGAGGTTGTGGTTCCCGTGATCCCACATGTGGGAACAACGACTTCTCGAGTGAGGGACTTCACTAGGATGAATCCTCAGTCGTTTCATAGTTCTAAAGTTCAGGAAGATTGTGAAGAGTTAATTGATGAGGTTTATAAGGTATTGATGATCATGGGAGTGATACCGGTGGAAAAGGTAGAGTTGGCCACTTATCAACATCGACATCTCTAATCTCATGGTGCAAGCACAAAAAATTGAGAAGGAGAAACTTAAGGAAAAGTCTAGAGCGGTAAAGAGGGTTAAGACCGGTGATGGTAATTTCTCTCATGCAAGGTTTGATGGACATGCTCATCCTAGATTTCGATAAAGGTTCTTCGGTCAAAGTTCCTCCTATGCTCCTCCTAATTCAATAAGGATTGTCTAACCCTAAGCCTCAAGGAGGTAATAGAAGTGGATCTTTATTGCCCATGTCTACTTGTACCAGGTGTAGAAGAAAGAATGAGGGCAAGTTCCTAGCCAGCAAAGATGGTTTCTTTAGTTGTGGTAAAAGTTGTCACAAGCTCCTATTATTAGTTCCGGTCCCAATGTTCCTAAGAAAAACTAATTTTATGCACTTCAAACTCGTGGCGAACAAGAGGGTTCTCCTGATGTGGTTATCCGTATGTAAAAACTTTTCCAACTTGATGTCTATAATTTAATTTATCCCAGTGCTACCTTTTCTTTTTTGACGCTATATGTGGCTATGATATTTAATGTTCTTCATGATGTGTTGTTAGAACCTTTTTCTCCCGTTGCTCATGTTGGTGATTCTATTATGTTTAAGTGGGTCTATAGAAAGTGTCTGATTTCCTTTGCCCATAGAGTTACTCATATTAACTTGGGAGAACTTGATATGCTAGATTTTGACGTTATCTTGGGTATGGATATGTTGCACTCGTGTTATGCTTCTATCGATTGTAGAACTCGTGTAGTCAAGTTTCAATTCCAAAATTATCATGTCCTAGAAGAGAAAAGGGAAAATTTATTGCCTAAGGGTCAGTTTGTCTCTTATCATAAAGCTAGAAAGGTTATTTTTATGGGTTTCATCATCGTCCAATTATGGTGAGGGATGTGGATTTTGAAACCCTCACACCCGAGTCGGTCCCTCTTGTTGATGAGTTTCCAAAACTTTTCCTCGATGATTTACTAGGTTTTCCTCCCGAGAGGGAAATAGACTTATGTATTGACCTTCTCCCATATATGCAACCTATTTCTATTCCTTCTTACCGTATGGATCTGTCATGAACTTTAGGAGTTGAAAGAACAATTGAATGACTTATTGGATAAGGGTTTCATCCAACCGAGTATCTCTCCATGGGGTTCTCCAGGTTTGTTTATTAGAAAGAAAGATGGTTATGTTAGTATGTGTATTGATTATTGATAGTTGAAAAAGGTGACCATTAAGAATAAGTATCCTCTCCCAAGGATAAATTATATATTTGACCAACTTTAAGGAGCAAGTTATTTCTTTAAGATTGATCTTCGATCGGGTCATAACTAATTGAGGGTGAAGGAAGATGACATTCCGAAGATGGCTTTTTCAAACTCTGTATAGTCATTATGAGTTTTGGTAATGTTGTTCGGGATGACTAATTCTCCGGTGGTATTTATGGATTTGACGAATAGGGTGTTTAAACAATACCTTGATATGTTTGTGATTGTGTTCATTGATGACATATTTATCAATTCGTGAAGTGAGAATGAGCATATTGATCATTTGACGATCGTGTTGCAAATTCTAAAGGGCCAACAACTTTTTGGAAAATTTAGCAAGTGTTAAATATTATTGAGGTCCATACCTTTCCTTGGTCATATTGTTTCAAGTAAGGGATTAGAAGTTTCTTGGATTTACCTGGTTACTATAGAAGCTTTGTTTAGGGATTCTCTTAAATTTCCTCTCCTTTGACGGCTTCAACTCAAAAGAAGGTCAAGTTCATATGGTCGGAAGCATGTGAAAATAGTTTTCAAGAATTGAAAGATCGACTTACTTCTGGTTCAGTGTTGATCTTACCTGAAGGAACGAATGGCTTTGTTGTTTATTGCAATCCCCATGAATTGGGTTAGGATGTCTATTTGGATTATAGTAGATCGGATGACGAAATCATCTCATTTCCTTCAAGTCAAGGTTTCCTACCCGGCGGAGAACTATACCATGTTATACTAGAAAGAATGGTAAAGTTGCATGGAGTTCCTTTGTTCATTATTTTCGATCGTAGTACCAAATTTACTTTTCAGTTTTGGAAGTCTTACCAAACTGTGGAAGATATGTTAAGAGCTTGTGTGATTTATTTTAAGGGTAGTTGGGATGACCATTTGCCATTGATTGAGTTTGCTTACAATAATAGCTATCACTTTAGTATTGACATGGCTCCATTTAAGGCCTTACATGCTAAGAGGTGCTGATATCACATAGGTTGGTTTGAGGTGGGTCAAGTTGCCCTAATAGGTCTCGAGTTGGTACCTGAGGCGATAGAGAATGTTTGACCTATAAGAGAAGGGTTGAATATTTATCAAAGTTGGCCAAAGTTATATACTGATGTGAGCAGAAGGGATCTTTAGTTTAATATTCCTGATTGGGTTTACCTGAAAATCTCACCCATGAAAGTGTAATGAGTTTTTGTTAGAAAGTGAATCTTAGTCTCTGATATGTAGGCACATATCAGATTTTGAGGCGTTTCGGTAAGGTTTTTTATGAGCTAGATGTTAGATTAAATATTATAATATATAATAGCAGGATCTTGAACACGATAATCATATATAGAGATCGTTAGGGGCACATAACTGATGAAGAAGACATCCTCACAAAGAGAAAAGCAGAAGCGTTAGTCGTAAATTGGTTTCTACCTCCTTTCCTTAACTTTATGTTACCAAAACCGTCAGTGATGGAATTATTGTAGAGAATATTTGGTAACCCTAGGGGGTGGAGGGAGGACCAATTTATAGAGGTTAAGACTTAATCTGGTACGTCCATCAGGTAACCAATATACAGACGAGATTTATTCTTTATTAAATATTATTTATGGTATTACTTGGGTCACAAGTAAACTTTGGCCATAAGTAAGAAATAATTAATAATTCTTACATTCTTGCACTTGGCATAATGACCATATATAACATCAATATTTCATAAACATTAGTTGCGCATACAATAAATCTCTTCTATACTGTCCATCATGCATAACACAATATAACAAACTACTAATGCGAGTTATGATGGTTGTACATAAATTTTAAGCTACATACTTCTTTCTATATACTACTACATTAAAAATTTATCATACCAGGTTCATAAAAAACATATAACATTACGGTCCACAATAGTGTCTCATAATGACTCATCTTGTGATATCTCAAAATAATAATGTGTACACTATTAAGAGAAACAATATATTCATTAATGTATATCAAAAACACACAATTGAGTTCAGAGTGTAAAAGCATCATAAATGTAACAATCATAAGTATAATCAAGACCCATTCACCCATTCTTTGAACATGTTCTTTAAATGTCTTTGGTTGTAAGCCTTTTATTAACGGATCTGCAATCATGAGATCAATTCTAATATTGTCAAGTAACACTCTTTGTTTCTAATCTTCTTCCTTGACAGTAAAGTACTTTAATTTCATATGTTTGGCACATTTGGAGTACTTATTATTCTTGGATAGGAATATTGCTGCAGTATTATCACAATAAATTTTCAGTGGCTTTGTAATGGTGTCAACAACTCCAAGTCCTAAAATAATGTTTTGCAGCCATAATGCATGAATTGTGGCTTCATAACATGCCACAAACTTTCTTTGCAGCTTTCCAGTTATCAATTCCATGATTACTTTGATATATTCAAAACATTCTGAGCGCAAAACTAATATCCGGTCTTTTGCAATTTTGAACGTACATCAAACTCCCAACAATTGAAGACTAACGAATTGTTTTCATTTCATTTCATCCTACATCGTTCTTTGGGCATTGCATGAAATTTAAATTTGTCCCCTTTTCGAATAGGAACTATTCATGTTGAACAATTGGTCATGTTAACTCTCTTAAGAACTCTTTCTAAATAGCCTTTACGAAAAAGTCCCAATAATCCTTGTGATCTATCGCGATACATTTCTATCCCTATCAAATAGGATGCCTCACCCATATCTTTCATTTCAAAGTTTATAGAGAGAAAGTCTTCTGTCTCACGCAATATGCCTAAATCATTAGCAACAAGTAAAATGTCATCAACATACATGACTAAAAATATAAACTTATTCCCACTGATCTTTTGGTATGTAAATCGATCAACGGTAATCTCCTTAGATCCAAATGATGTTATGGTATCATTATACATTATATACCATTGTCGTGAGGCTTGTTTGAGTCCATATATTGACTTCTTTAGCTCACATTAAGAAAGGCAGTTTTCACATCCATTTGATGTAACTCTAAATCATAATGAGCTACCAAAGCCAAAACAATTCTTAATGAGTCTTTCTTTGAGACCGGTGAAAAGGTCTCTTTATAATTAATGTCTCATTTTTGAGTGTATCCATTGGCAACAAGTCTGGCTTTATATCGTTCAATAATACCATTAGAACCAGGTTGGGTCTTGAAGACCGATCTACACCCGATTCATTAGTTATTTTCTTGTAATTAAAGAGGGTCCCAAACTTTATTGTATTCCATAGATTTTAACTCTTCATTATAGCATTAATCCATTTATTAGACTCCTTGCTTTCTATGACCTACGAAAATGAAATCAGATTCTTATTAATTCCAATGTCAAAATCTAGTTGTTGCAAATAAATCACATAATCATGTGAAATGGCCGATTTTCTTTTTGTTTGAGTTTTCTTGATGGCACTGTTTGTTGTTCATTTGCGTCAGATACTTGTGAGTTATTTCGTTCCTGAAGTGTTTCACCCAAATGTTGTTCAACATTGATAAAATGTTCTTCAACAAGAGGAACATCATTTGTTATTGGTGTGAAAGTAGGTACATTAATAGGCAACAAAATATTTACCCTTAACTCATTAATTTCCACACTTTGTCGTTCAACACTCCGACTAACTTCACCATTCTCAATGAATTTTGCCTCACCGGTTTCAAAAAATATTGAAATATGATTTGGATAGTAAAACCTATACCCTTTAGATTTCTCGTGATAACCATAAAAGTAACCACTTACCGTTTGAGAATTTAATTTCTTTTCATGTGGATCATAACTCTATCTTCCGCTTGACAACCCTAAACATGCAAGTATCTTATATCTTATACTAGGCTTCCTTCAAGAACACACCTCAAAAGGGGTGTTTGGAACTACCTTACTAGGAATCATGTTTAATAAATATACAATGGTTTTTAAGAGCATACATCCACAATGAATTAGGTAATGAGTAATTACTCATCATACTCCTAACCATATCCATGCGTGTTTTATTATACCTTTCAGCAACACAACTTTGTTGAGGTGTTCCTGGCATAATATATTGTGCACATATGCGATGGTCTTCGATGAATTTTGCAAACAGACCTGGACATTATCTTGATTCATTATATTTTCCATAACATTCACCACCTTTATCTGACCTATTGATTTTTTACTTTTATCTAATTTCTTTCAACCTTATTAATGTACACTTTGAGAACGTCTACTTCTTGATATATTTTTCTTTCAATAAATAGATAAATCCATAACGTGAAAAATCATACATAAAGGTGAGAAAATATTTGTCTCCATCAAAAGATGGAACATCAATGGATCCGCAAATATCAGTGTGTATAATTACAAGAAGTTGAGTGCTTCTTGTGGCACCTTTCTTGAAATGTTTGGTTTTCTTTCCTTTAATGCAATCCAAACAATATATCAAGAACAATAAAATTCGGATTCAGAAGAATCTCATTCCTTACTATTCTTTTAATATTTCTTTGGTTATATGACCCGAACATTTATGCCACAAATATGCAGAACTCTAATTTAGTTAAAGAGTCCTTTTTTTCTACAGAAATGACACACATCAACCTTGAGTTCCTTCTGACCATCCTGTGGAACTTTAGTAGGTGCTTTCTGTTTTCTTTTTTAAAAAAACTTTTTGGCTTTCACTTTAAGTCCTTTACCAGCTCCTTTACCCATGAGGTTAATGGAATGACCTCCTTATTTTTTAAGTCTTGACTCCTCTTGAGTAAGCACATTTGACAATTCACTTACATCGCACTTATCCTTAATAGTGTTTTAATTATTTGGAATGGTCCATACTCAAGAGGCACTGATTTCAGAATAAACTGAACCAAGAAGATGTCATCCACTTTCATCCCCAACGTCGAATGTCTTGTTGCAATGTTAGTCATCTCGAAGATATGATTTTGCATACTGCACAACCCACCAAACTTTATGTTCGTGAGTTCAGTTGTTAGTGTACAACGAGAGACTTATCAGCATAACAAAAACATTGTTCCACAAACTTCAGGTATTCACTGGCACTTTCTGTTTGTGGAATATTACTCTTAATGTTGTTAGCAACAATCATTCGAATTAATATAAGATTCAATATGTTAGAGCGCTCCCATGATTTATGGATAAACTTCTCATTCTCACTACTCTTATCCGTAATGACAGTAGGTTTATCATTCAGTAGAGCCAAGTCAAGATCCATCATACCTAATGCTACTAGACGTGTTCATGCAATTCAAACAAGTTCAATCCATGTGAATGAAGAGGAATTACTGCAAAGAGATATACATGCTCACAAATAAAAAATAATGTGAATGTAGGAAAATGATTAAAGTACATCGTAATTCTCCTTTGGGTAGATACTACAACACACTATCATAATTTAAATGCCATTTTTTAAGTATTTAATAAGCAATTAAATATATTTAACAAAATATATACGACATCTTTTGATAGACATTATATGTTTCATTGAAAATATTAATTTACCTCATAATGTTTACTATTGGTAGAATGATTAATTCACCTTTGGGTAAATTCTTAAGTTCTAGCAATAGTGAAAGTCAATTTATCTATTTACTTTCACTATACGTATTTCACTAAATTATATAGATAAATGAAAATTTAATGAATACATATTTTTCTTAACCATACTAGTTTGGCCACTTTGGTGACTAACAAACTATATAAATACAAATGCACACATAATATCCTAAAATTTTATGTATATGAATAATTTTATACATTTTAGTTTGGCCACTTTGGTGACTAACAAATTATAGAAACATAATACATGCATAGAGTGATCAAAAACATGATATGCGTAGACATTAATATCTCTAGTTTGGTCCCTTTGGTGACTAACAAACTTTATAAATACAAAGCACACATAATATCAAAAAAAATTGTGCATGTGAATAATTTTATACATTTTAGTTTTATCACTTTGGTGACTAACAAACTATAGAAACATCACACATGAATCAAGTGATCATAAAAATGATATGTGTAGACGTTAATTTCTCTAGTTTGGCCACTTTGGTGACTAACAATCTGTATAAATACAAAGCACACATAATAACATAAAAATTTGTGCATGTGAATAATTTTATACATTTTTGTTTGGCCACTTTGGTGACTAGCAAACTATAGAAACATAATACAAGCATTAAGTGATCATACACAAGATATGTGTAGACGTTAATTTCTCTAGTATGGCCAGTTTGGTGACTAACAAACTATATAAATACAAAGCACACATATTATCATTAAATTTTGTGCATGTGAATAATTTTATTCATTTTAGTTTGGCCACTTTGGTGACTAACGAACTATAGAAACAAAATACATGCATCAAGTTATCATAAATATTATACGTGTAGATGTTAATTTCTATAGTTGGCCACTCTGGTTGTTAACAAACTATATAAGTACAAAGTACACACATATTAATTATTGCTTAGTATAATGATCAATTTAATTTATTGCACAATTTAAAAACAAAACCTAATTATTACATTATGAGAAGATTAAGATTTTTCACAATTTGTGCAAATTAAACTTTGCTAACATCACTTTATTAACATAAGAATCAAGAAACATTAAATAATCAAGTACAAAAATTATCTACTACAAAAGTACTTAACATATTTTGATTGGACCATTAATTCATTAATTTCAACCGTAAAACATGAGTCTGTGTTTTCATATTAATTTAATACCAGATTAATTAATTACTATACTATGAACTATTAAATATAATATATCAATGTATGCTTGATTATTTAGAACACCTTTACTGTCTTTCTTTGGACTTTCAGTCAGCCGACTATGCAACATAACGTGAATCATCAAACAAGAAATCAATTATGCACGATGAAGAATATTTCATACGCAAATGATTATCAGTTCAAACAATGCAGGATCTGATGCCACATGTTAGATTAAATACTTTAATACATAATATGGGGATCTTGAACACGATAATCCTACATAGAGATCGTTAGGGGCACATACCTGATGAGGAATACATCATCACGGAGAGAAAAGCGGAAGCATTAGTCGGAAATTGGTTTCTACCTCATTGCCCTAACTTTAGGTTACCACAACCGTCACCGATGGAATTTTTGTAGAGAATATGTGGTAACTCTAATGGGTGGAGTGATGGCCAATTTATAGAGGTTAAGACATAATCTGGTATGTCCATTAAGTAACCTATATACAAACGAGATCTATTGTTTATTAAATATTATTTATGGTATTACTTGGGTCACAAGTAAACTTGGGCCATAAGTAAGAAATAATTAATAGTTCTTACACTAGATTTGCCAAATGAGTTGGCATCGGTTCAGCTAGTTATCCATGTCTCTATGTTGAAGAAATGTGTTGGTGATCCAACATCCATAGTTTCCTTAGAAGGTTTGGGAGTTAAGGATAATCTTTCTTATGATGAACTTGCGGTTGAGATTTTAGACCACCAAGTCAAAAAGTTGAGAAATAGAGAAGTAGCTTCCGTGAAAGTGTTGTGGAGGAATAAGTTAGTTTAGGTTGCTACTTGGGAGGCCGAGGCCTATATGATGTCCCGATGTCGTCATCTCTTTCCTTCTAATCCTATTGTAGCTTGAGGTAATGAGTTCCTCATTGTTTACCCTTTGTTTTGGAGTCATGTCTTTTATGTGTTTTCATGATTTCCATACTATGCATGATTTGTGAAAAGTTCATAGTTTTGAGAAAATGAGTCAATTTGATTAATTTATACTTTTTATGTGCACATGAGTATGAATTGCACGTAAACTACTTGATATGACTATATGAGCACGTTTTTATTTTGAATTGAAGTTTCCTTCTCGGATATATGCATTTCAGTATGGTTTTATCTTCGAGTTGATGTTTCCTCCTTGGATGATAGCTTGGAGTTATTGTTTTCTCCTCAGATATGTGCATTGCATGCATGATGGGCTGTTAGATTTAATTTCACCCCTCTTAAGATGTTCGTCCTTGGTTGTAGGCATTGCATTTTAGGTTGGGTTTTTAGATCCTCTCATACTCTTTTCGTACCATCTTGAATCTCATTCAGGACGAATGATCCCAATGGGATGATATCGTAACACCTCATATTTGAAAAAGGCCAAATAGTAGTTTTCAAGAATGTTGCAGGTGTCAACCACGAGGGCCACCAACGGACTATGGATGGGACCACGGACCGTAGGTGTTGTCCATGAGAACGCACCCAAATAGGGGTTCTAGCAATTGGAACCACAGCCCAAACCAACAGACTGTTGGTGGGACCACGGTTTGTGGTTGGGGGTCTATGGTCCTAGACCCCAATTCTCAGTTACTGACACCAGACAATGGTCCACTACGGCTGGCCGTGGCTCAATCCACGGTCCGTCGACTAGGGTCTGTATGGTTGGTAGGTCGGCAGCTAACTTGAGGGGTAGTAGGAACTTTTCCTAATTAATGAACTCCTATATTGCATCATTTGACCCTTCCCTAAGACTCCTATATAATTATTTTCTACCCCCAAATTAGCCCATTCAAGTTATTCTTTCAAAATCACAAAAGAAGATCAATTTTTCTCTCTAGAAACATGAATTCAACATAGGGTTTCAAGTAAACTCTCAATCCCTCCATTGAAGATTATCATTTGGCTTCAAGGTATGATAGTTTCAATCAATGGATTCCTTCAGTTCATGGAGCTCCCAAATTCCTTTATTTCTAAAGTTGGAATTCCCCAATTGAGCTAGGGCTTTCTTCAATTATCATGGGTTCTTTTAATTATTGATTTAAATGGTTGAATTATGATCTCTTACGCATGAATTGAAGAAATACTATGGTTTTTGATGATTTTCCCCATAAAACCATGTAACCCTATGTTTTCAAGTTATTGCTAGCTTTACATGAATTTATGATGAAATCCATATCTAACCCTTTTTTGTAAGTAATGATTATTGAAAATGGGTTTTGACCTTTAAAGGTAAATTATGGATTAAGAATTTTCTTATGAGATATATGCAAATGTTTTATTGATGCTTTGAGAGTAATGTATCAACGATTATGATGACGATATCTTGTTGAAAGGATTTTTCTCATGTACACATAAGAGCTAGTTGTGAAATGTTTTCACACATAATAAGGATTCTAAGGTTGAAAGTCTTTCTCATCTAATTGAATCAAAGGTTCAGAGCTATCCTAATGAACCTAGCTTAGTTTGGTCATTGAAAGATACCTTTCCATGGATGATAACTTATCTTTTATTGGCAAGATGACGTGTCTTTCATGGATAATAAAAACAAGTAAGAATTGACTATTTCGTAGGATTTATGCTTTGCACTGAGAGGATATTGAGATGCAAGCTCTCCCGTTAATAGAGGCCGAGTTTCAGGGGAAATCTCCTTATCCCTTACCTATGTGCCCACATATAATGATTGCCTATATGTACATTAGCTAGTGGATCCACTTTACCTCAGATTTATGGTCCTTACCTTGGAAAGTAGGACAACCCTTTTCGGTGTAGGAGACACCGGGGATCATGTTATAGCTCACATGGTCTCTATGTCGGTTAAGGCTAATCCCCCACATTAATAATGAACTAAGGTTTCTTCAAGAAGTATCTCATATGTGTTCGAAGACTTTATAGATGATCAGATTGCATTGGCCATGGTTTTGTGACTTATGTTTTCTAACTCTCTTATATCATGTTTTAGCCTCGTCAATTGCATGTCATGAAATGAAATGTGCCTTTTAGCATGATTTAAATGTTTTATGTATTGATATCATACTTTGTACATTGTTTTGTACTAACGCATAATCTTCCTTACATTTCCCCCAATGTAGGGTTCGACAATCGAAGTCATCGATTTCATGGCTAGTGGTTGAGTTCGAGATCTCCGAGTAGTAGTGCGTACTCATGCTTCAAGGACGGCATTTTATTGTTTCACTTTCTTTAGTGTATTTCACTTTTGGACATGATGTATGAGCTAAGACCAATTTCATTCTATTGTACTAGATGGCTATTGAGACAAGTGTTCTAGACTTCTGCTTTCATTTATAAAAACTATTGGACTTGGACTATTGTTTTACTCTTATTGTAATATATATTATGTTATGAAAGCTAAGTTGCTTGTATGGAGTCCTTCGGGGTTCTACACGTCATGTTACATATAGGGGGTACCCTTGGGTCGTGACAATGGCCATTTTTACTCTTCAAAACATAACCCAATCTCCTCATACACTCAATTCTCCCAAATTCATGATCTAGTCTTCTTCTCCAAGTTCTCTCTAAAGCTTCAAACAAGAAAGTTAGGATTTCATCAAGAGATTACAGGTTTTGTCTTTCTTTTTACACTTTAATTATCCAAGGTATGTGGAAATTCACCAACGGATTCCATTCATCCATTGGGTCCCAAAAGAATCTCAATCTCCAATTCAATTTTCACCCAATTTGATTAGGGTTTCATTCAATTATACATGGGTCCTATTTGGTATTTTTATTCAATTATTTGTTTTCAATATTATTATGCATGAGTTGATTCATTTACATGGTTTACAATTTATCTCATATGGACCTATGTTTTTAACTTGATTTTCACTATGAACTTACGAACAAAGCTTATGAAATCATTAATATGAATTATGATATTATTATGAAAGTTGTACATGTTTTGAAAAGGATGTAAATGAATCTAACACCTCAAATTTGAAAAAGGGCCAAAGAACAAGTTTTTAGGATTTTCTAGTGCTGTCAAACTGAGGCAATTTCCATCCAACAAGGCCTAGAGGACCACGAACCACGACCTTGACCAACAGACCATTGTTGGGTACACGGTCCTTGGATTTTAGCTTTGTGGGTCATGCCCTTAATATTAACTTTCTGACGCCAAAGACAAACGTGCAGGATAGACCGTCGATCAAACCATTGTTCATCAGTCAGAGGAGTCATTTAGCTTTAACAGTTAGTTCTTAGGGGCAGTTGGGTCTTTTTCTAATTAGTCTAGCTTAATACTATGTCATTTTGCCCAAGCCTAAAACCCCTATATAAGTGTTTTAACTCAAAAATTTCCCCATTCAAAGTCAATCTCTCAAATTCACCAAAAGAAATCAAGTTCTTCCTCCTAAATATTTCTCTCTATAGAAAACTTAAAGAAGAAGGGTCCAAGCTAGTGTTTGCAATCCAAGTTTCCAATTCTTCCATTGAAGTTAAGCAATTGGTATTAAGGTATGATAATTTTCATTCATGGATTCCTTCCATTCAAGGAGTTCCCAGATTCTCCTATTTTCAAAGTTAGAAAATCACCAATTTAGTTTGGGTTTTCTTCTATGATGTGGGTTTTCCAAATAATTGAAATAATTGATTCATTTATGATCTATTATTCATGAATTGAGTTAATCTCATATTTTTTATGATGATCCCCCATGAACCCATGTAATCTCCGTGTTTTCCAAGTTATGAGCATATAATATGGGTCTTTGATTTTGTTAGAAGATTATATGAAATCAAGTATGGATTGATAGAATTACATGAAATTATGATGAATTTCTATGAACCCATGTGTAACTCATGTTTTCTAGATTTTGATGATTAACAATGGTTTTTGAACCTTGGAAGGTGAATTATGGAATTATGCATGTTCTTATGAGATTAATGTAATTGATTTAAGGATGCTTTGAGATTATGGTATCAATAATGTTGCTATTGTTGTGTTGTTGAAAGGATTTCTCATACACACATGTAAGTATGAATTGTGAAAGGTTTTCTCACATGATAAGTTTTCTTATGGTTGCAAGGCTTTATCACCTAAAATGAAACAATGCTAAGAATCCATTCTAATGATGAGGCAAGAGGCGATTACCCATTATATCTAAGTAAAATACAAGAGGTGATTACCCATGTCACATGATATAAGGACAAGAGTTGAATACCCATGTTCCTTGATGAGCTATGATGAATAGGATTAAGAAATATTCCTTGGAAGTTAAGCTAGAATTGAGTGGACAAGTGGCGATTACCCGTGTTCCATAACTATGTGCCAACATAGGATTGTCTAGATAGACATTATCTAGTGGATCCACAATAGCTAGAAGTTCGTGGTCTTTATCGTGGCAACTAGGACACTCATTTTCGTTTTGGGGTAGACACTGGATTCCATGTTTCTAGCTCACTTGGCCTTATATATAGGTGAAGGCTACTCCCCACCAACCAGTAAAGTTATTATGGTACAAGGTTACTTCAAGGAAGTACTGTAAGAATGTTTTAAGATGATGTTCACCTGCATTGATCATGGTTGTATGACTTATGGTTTATAAACCCTCAAGATACATGTCTTATCTTTATCATTGCATATTTATGAAAATGTCCCTTTTTAGCATGATTTAAATGTTTTATGCGTGGCTACCAAACTTGGTACATTGTTTTGTACTAACGCATACATTTCCCCAAATGTACGGTCCGACAGTCATGGTTCTCAGCTTTGTGGCTAGATAATGATTTGTGAGTTTTCCGAGCATTGGTGAGTCCTCATGCTTCGAGGACAAATTTTCATTGTTTCAGTTTTCTTTCGTATTTCCAATTTTGGATATGATGTATGGGCTAGGTCTAATTTCATTCTATCGTATTAGATTTCTAATGAGACAACTGTTTATACTTCTGCTTTGCTTTTATAAAACTTTGGACTTGAAATGTTGTCTCTATTTCCTTTCTTCTATTTCTTATGTTATGAATGTGAAGTGTCTTGTATGAGGCCTCTTAGGGTCCTATACGCCATGTTACATCTAGAGTTTACGCTTGGGTCATGACAGGCTTGGTTATCAGAGCACAAGGTTTAAAATAGTACTAGGATTGCTCATAAGCCACGTCGAGTGGAGTCTTTTTCATAAGTGTGAAGTATTCCATATTTATAAATGAGAGGCTACAAGATGATTAGGAAACTCCACCTTTATCATTAGTCTAAATTCATGTAAACTCTATATGGTCCCTCTCCTAATCCTTATTCGATGTTGTACATGATATGGCAACTTAAAGAGCTTATGCTAGAAGGAATGTGAGGGAAAATGTAGAACAAGAAACTCCTCATCAACCTCTTAAAGTTCCAATTGACTATTATGCTGAGCAAGTGACTAATGTGGAGTTTATGGTTGCTTTTCAAGTGTTAGCTGAAGCCGTGACGGCCCAAGCCAATAGGGGAGGTTGCGGTTCCCATGAACCCAAATGTGGGTACGACATCATCTAGAGTGAGGGACTTCACTAGAATGAATCCTTTAAAGTTTTATGGTTCTAAGGTTGAAGAACATCCTCAAGAGTTCATTGACGAGGTTTACAATGTAATGCTGATTATGGGTGTGACGCAGGAGAAAAAGGCAGAGTTGGCCGCTTATCAACTTAAAGGTTTGCCTACAATTTTGTTGAACCAATGGAAGGAAGGGGGACTGGAAGATGCGGGTCCTCTCGATTGGGAAAAGTTCAAAGTTTCCTATGCTTCAAGGCAACTTAAGGTTCATAAAAAGAATTATCCTACCCATGACCTTGAACTAGCGGTTGATATGTTTTGCATAAATGATTTGGAGGCATTATTTATATAGTGTTCGTGTAGATGTGTTTGTCGATCACAAGTGCTTACAATATGTGTTTAATCAGAAGGATCTAAATCTTCACCAAAGAAGGTGGCTAGAGTTATTGAAAGATTATGACATGAGTGTTCTTTATAAACTCGGTAAAGTGATTGTGGTGACGGATGCTCGAAGCCGGTTATTTATGGGTAGTGTTGCTCATATTGAAGAAGGGAAAAAATAGTTGGTTCAGGATGTTCGTAGATTGGCCCGGTTGGTTGATCAGTTAGTGTGCTCTACTAAGGGTGGTATTATGGTTCACAATGGTTCATAATCCTCTTTTGTGGCGGATGAGAAAGCTAAGCAAGGTCTTTGATCCAATTTTTGTCAACTTGAAGGAAACGGTCCTTAAAATGTCAACAAAGGCTTTCTTCCAAGTGGGAGATGGTGTACTGAAATATCAAGGTCGGTTGTGTTTTCCAAATGTTGATGACTTAAGGGAACAATCTTGTCAGAAGCACATAGTTATCGGTATTCTATTCACTTGGAAGCCACCAAGATATACCATGATTTGTGGTAGTTTTATTGGTGGAATGAGATGAAGAAGGACATTGTGGAATTTTTGGAAAAGTATCCTAATTGTCAACAAGTGAAAGTTGAATATCAAAATTAAGTAGGTTTGTCCCAATAAATTAGCATTTTTACTCGAAAGTGGGGATATTTAATGTCATTTATTGTTGGTTACCTCGTACTCGATGATAACATGATTCTATTTGGGTTATAGTAGATCGAATGATGAAACCAACTTATTTTATTCCTGTCAAGGCTTCCTATTTGTTGAAAGACTATGGTTTGTTGTATTTGAGAGAGATGGTAAAGTTTCATGAAGTGCCTTTGTCCATTATTTTTCATCGTGGTACCCAATTCACTTCTAAATTTTGGAGATCTTTCCAAAATGGTCTTGGTACTAGTGTTAAGCTTAGAACAGTCTTTCATCCACAAATCGATGGGCAGGTGGAGCGTACTATCCATACCTTGAAAGATATGTTGAGGCCTAGTGTGATTGATTTCAAAGGCAATTGGGATGACCATTTGCTAGTGATTGAGTTTACGTAGAACAATAATTATCACTAAAGTTTTTGCATGGCTTCATTTGAGGCTCTTTATCTTAGGAGGTGTAGATCTCATATATGTTGATTATAGGTGGGTGAAGTTGCCCTTATAGATCCCGAGTTGGTACATGAGGCCATAGAAAAAGTTTGACTTATTAGAGAAAGGCTGAAAATGGTTGAAAGTCGGCAAAAATAATATGCCGATGTGAGAAGAGGAGATCTTTAGTTTGATGTTGATGATTGTGTTTACTTGAAGATTTCATCCATGAAGGGTGTAATGAGGTTTGGTAAGAAATGGAATCTTAGTCCCCGATACATAGGCCCATATCAAATTTTGAGGCATGTTAGTAAGGTTACTTATGAACTTGAATTTCCTAATGAATTGGCACCGGTACATCCGGTTTTCTGTGTCTCTATGTTGAAGAAATGTGTTGGTGATCCAACATCTACAGTTTCCTTAGAAAGTTTTGGCGTTAAGAAGATTATTTCCTATGAAGAAGTTGAGGTTGAGATTTTTGACCAGCAGGTCAAGGAGTTGAGAAATAAAGAAGTTGCTTCCGTGAAAGTGTTGTGGAAGAATTGGTTAGTTGAGGGTACTACTTGGGAGGCCAAGGCCGATATGATGTCCCGATATCCCCAGCTTTTACTTTCTACCCCTACTATAGCTTGAGCTAATGAGTTCCTCATGGTTTACTCTTTGTTTTGGGGTTATGTGTCTTAGATAATCCTATGATTTCCTCATTTATTCATGTTCATGAAAAAGCTTATCTTTTGAGAAAATGGATCGATTTGATTGATTTCTACGTGTTTATGTGCGTTTGATTATGCATTTCATATTGACTTCACGATATGATGTTTCAACATGATTTAGCCTGGAGTTGATGATTCCTCCTCGGATATGTGCATTTATGTAATTTCATGCATGTTGGGTTGCTAGGTCTTGTTCTTATCTTCCATATGATGTTTTGTATATGTTCTAGCTTGGAGTCAAGGTTCATCCTTAATTGTGTGCATTTAGATGAAGTTGGATGCATGATGGATTGCTAGTTTAGTATCATTTTCTTCTTATGATGTCTTGAAATCATTTGAGATTGAATGATCCCAAGGTGGAGATAATGTAACACCTCAGATTCGAGAAAGGGCCAAATAGCAAGTTTTCAGGATTTTCTGATGCCATCCAACGGAGGCCAGCCACAGCTCGTGGACTAAGCCACAAACCGTTGGTCTGGTCCATGGATTGGCCACCCAACAAGGCCTAGAGGACCACGAACCACTGATTGATCCAAAAAGCTCGGTTGCGTTGGAAAGATGAATCAGAAAATCCTATGTTGGCACATAATTTATGGGACATGGGTAATCGCTATATATCCACTCGTTGCTAAGCATAACTCCCAAAAAATATCTATTATTATTATTAATCTTTTCTTTGAGGGACTTGAGTAATCGCCTCTTGTTCTTACATCATGTGACATGGGAAATCGCCTATTGTCTTTCATTAGAGGTCATGGGTAATCGTCACTTGACCCATTCTTAGATTAGCTCCTTAACTTTAATTCACTTTAGGGGAGAAGACTTTTCAACCTTAGAATTCTTTTATGTGACGAAACCTCTCATATTCATGCATGAGGTAGTTATATGAGCAATCCTTTCACATCAATGAACCACAACAACAACATATATGCTTTTACTCTTAAAGGAATTATATCATATCTCATAATTTCCATATGAACATCCATAATCCCATAATTCACCTTTCAAAGTTCAAACCCCACATTCAATCATCAATATCTACAAAACGTGGATTAAGCATGGGTTCATGTGAATTCATCTTAAAATCATGGAATATAATTCAATTCATGCATAATAATCCATAAACCAATCAATTAATTCTATTTAGAAAGGAACCCATGACATGGAAGAAAATCCTAACTCAATTAGGGAATTCTAACTTTGTAAATTGGAGAATTTGAGAACTCCATGGAGGAAAGGACTCCATAGATGAAAATTATAATACCTCAATGCCAAGATCTTGTCTACAATAGTGGAATTGGAGGCATGACTTGAAACCCTAGGTTGACTCCTTCTTCTTCAAGTTTTCTATAGAGAGAAATATTTTGGAAAGGAAGACTTATTCTTCTTTTAAGAAATTAAGAGAGTGATTTCAAAAACACTTATATAGGACTTCTAGGTAAGGGTAAAACAACATAGTGTTATGATAGAATAAGTATGAAATGACCCAAAAGACCCTGACAAAAGTTAATGCGACCTTTACCACGGTAGCCTTCATTGCCCGTCTAAAACCCCATGAACCGTCATATATGTCGTGGTCTTTTCCGAGTGGCTAGGGGATAACCCCTATGGCCTGGCACTCTTCAAGACCACATTAACGCTCTGTGAAGCACCATACATTGTCTAAAAGGTTGTAGGTGGGGAACCCATTTTGGTCTGGTTCTGGAACCTCTTCATAAGCCCCATAACTTTTTGTGGTCCCCTTCACGGATCGTCAAGGGCTCCATGAAGGGTCCCATGGTCCAGTTTTGGGCTGGTGACATCCTGTTTGGCCACTTTCCTATCCTTCTTGATTTCGAGGTGTTACATTATCTCCCCCTTGGTAACATTTGTCCTCGAATGAGATTCAAGACATCATAAGGATGGTAGAAACTTAATCTAAAAGCTCAACATACATGCAATTACATAAATGCACATATTTGAGGAGGAAACATAAACTCCAAGTAAAACATGTTCAAAACATCATATCATGAAGTCTGTATGCAACTCGTACACAAATGCAAAAAAAACATGTAGGAATCAATAAAACAACTTATTTTCTCAAAATTTAACCTTTTCATGAATCATGCATAATGAGGATATCATGGGAATATTTTAGTCACATGACACCAAATGAGTAAATCACGACGAGCTAAATACCTCAAGCTTGAGTAGAGATAGTGTAACACCCCTAGTTACTAACCAAGAGTTGCTTGTTGATACACCATTGCTTAATTACTACAGTATGTTTTACTCTCATTTTGGGAACTTGAAATGTTGTGATATTTGCAAACCTGCTTAATATAAATTGTGATTGTAATTTTAGGGATTGTATTAGGTTATTTGCATAATATTCTGGTTGGAATTATCTATAACTTGAAAAGGAGGTGAGGTATATACATATTGGTATATATGTATACTTTTGGGCAGAACACCTTTTACTTTTGGGCAGCTAACCTTTGACTTTTGGCTGCATCTAGTAAGTGATAAATATCACTTTTATAACATATAATTTCACACTTCCTCTATAAGAATATGTGTCCTTTCACTCTAAGAAACCTGTAGAACTTCCTCTAACCATATTACTCACAAAATTTCAGGAAAATCTTGGTCCTTTTAGCTAGAATTTGAGATACACCCTTCTCTTTGGTGAGTAGTCGAAATCTGTTTTTGAACTGAGTAGTATATATAACTTTTAGAATATCTCATTTTCTAGAACATCTTTTTCGGTGAATAAATATGATTTGGAAGGATAATTTATATACCTACAACTCTTATGTTTATGTAAAACTCTAGTTTAGCTGTTATGGATTCGAAATATGGGACGCAACATAGGACAAGTTATGTCCATATTTTGAATTTAGAAATCCTGTATGAACAACTATTAGTGTATCAATGATATCTTTTTGTACAAAATATATTTTGCGATAATTCTTAATTGTTTGCAACCTTAAGAGTTGTACGTACATATTTCATGAAGGATATACAGTCTAGTTTTGCAGTTTTCCTTTTAAAATCTAAGTTGTGACTTGAGGTACTAGGTTGGCCAAAATTACTGTTTTGGAAGCATAGTCGTATTTGTATAGGCTAAGCTTACTTGTGATGATAATCCTGTTTTAGATTAACATTATTGATCTACTAGGGATTAAATAAGTTATTTAATTTTATTTTAAGGTTGTATATACTCGTGAACAAGTTGAGGACTTTGATACGTTGGTTGGTCTATGGTTTGAACTCTTGAAGTTGTGTTGAACTGTTTCAAAGCTAAGCACTAAGGTTTGTGTATAAACTTGTACTTGTACTCTTTTTCCCTGCTGGTATATCTGAAAGCTTATTTTGATACCTTTGTTACCTCTTGTCACTTTGCATTGTCGTGTTGGTATCCTTTAAGACATTAAAGACACTTGTGTAACTCGCCCACTTGTACAGATTGTTTGATCACTTGACACTCTTGTTGGGACCTTGTCCTTGTTGTGGCTGTGACTTTGTCACTATTGGCATGCCTCTTGATTCGGTTCATTTTCCATCTTGACTCTGGATTTTTAGTTCGTCTTAAGTATGGAACTTGTCCATTTTAAGTACGAACTAGAAAGCCATTTTTAATATGGTTCTTGGTTCTCTTGATTGTTGGGCTTCGACCCTTCTTGATGCAGGGCGTTGATCCTTCCTGATACCTTCTTATGCTTGGTGTGACGACATGATGTATATATTGGGCGAGCCTTGTTGTTGAATCTCTTGGAAAATGGTGCTATGAGCATTCTTGACATTTGGATCTTTAACTCTCAAACTTGATACTCTTTATATATTGTTTGATTTATTTGTTATGTTTCAATTGTGCTACCTATGACTTGAGAAAGGTAGCTTGGTGAATCAGAGGGCTCCAAACTTATAGTTTTTATACCACAAAGCTACATGCTTAGCGATAGTTGTTTCTATCGTAGTGAATGTTCGAGAGGATGCATGAAGCTGGCCATCGAAGATGGAGATTTTGAGAGCCTTAAGGATGATCACATTTGCATATAAGCATCTATATTTTGTATAATCTTGGGTCTTGTACATGATCTATCTGTTGTATGTTTACATGAAATTTTGAGGGCTAATTTGATCATGTCACCATGGGTTGTAATATAAGTATGGCTATATGTTTTGTTTTTTGGAGGTGTGTAAGACCAAGTCTTGTAATATATTAAATTTATTATTTGTTTTTAATGGTTGTTTGAAGCATGAACTGGCTAATTTGGGTATTCGGAAGTTGGTAATATTCTTCCTATATAATTTTTTGCAGTGTGAGGATAATATATGCATGAAAATCTCGTAAGTTATTTGCTTAGATTATCTTGGAAGGGTTTTTCCACCGTAAGTTAAAATTCTATGCAGTTTCAATTTGACACAAATAAATGTTTAAATGGGCAAGATGCACATCCTTACCTATTTTTTTTATGAACCTAATCTCCCTACTAGATTTTAATCAACACTCCCTACATTTATCTCTTTTAAATGTCTCAAGTATTAAAGTTGATTCCTTCTTAAGTGGTAGTATCCTTCCAAAAGGGTCGGTTCAAGTGTTGATATCAGAGCCTAGGTTTGTGGTTCTTGGACTTTTGTTGTGAATTACTTGTATACTTGTATGCTTCTGAAAAAGTTTCTACATAGATTATGTGTTCACCTACATGGTTTATAATATTTTTATCGCATGTAGAGTGTATATGCATCAAGTACACGTCTCTAATGCAATGTGATATTTCCTTTTGAAGGAATTAAGTTATGACCTCTTCCTCTGACCGACCTAAGGAAGCTGCTCGTGAAGGGTCAGGTACCTCTGTTTCCCAACCTCATGCACTGGAACAGGTTGGAGAACATTTCTTGAATCATTATGTTCCCCACACTAGTGGGTCTGATGTGGGAAACCATCAGGGTGTAAGAGCTGGTCTACATTCTCACAGGAGTTGTAGTACTCAAGCCATGAATCCTCCTTTTCAACAAATGGTTGAATTCTTCCGCCACATGGCTGAATTGAGGCATGATCCGAACAGGATTAACTTTGAGAAAGTGAGGAAAATTGGTGCAGTGGAGTTTGAATGTATTGTTGATCCCACAGATACCGAATAATGAATGGAATGCATGGAGAGGGTATTTGAACATTCGGAGTATTTAGATGTTGCCAAATTTAAGTATTTTATTTCACTATTACAAAAGGATGTTTATGATTGGTGGGTAAGTGTTCCGAATGCCAAGGTAAAACCTCTTGTTCTTACTTGGGATGATTTTTTTAAGGAATTTCGTATGAAATATGTCCCACCTGCTCATTGTGATGCAAAGAAAAAGGAGTTTTTGAATCTAAGGCAACAAGGAATGTCTATTGTTGAGTACCAACAGAGGTTTCTAAGGCTATCTCGTTATGTTGGAGGTATTTTTAAAGAGGAAAAAGACAAGTGCAGGAAATTTGAAAATGGTTTAAATGATTCCATTAGGAATAATGTGGCGATCCTACAACATGTGAACTTTTGTTAGTTAGTGTCTGTTGCTTTTACTTGGCAGCGACTTGATAAAGAAGAAGATAGTAGAAATGAAAACAAGTTCCGAAAGCCTAGACCAGATTTTGGAGGTCCATCCAAAAGGGGAAGGTTTGATGATTTTAGGCCTGGTAGTGATAACAGGCCACCTCAACAAAGGCAAAACAGATCAGAATATTCTAGAGCTAGCACTCCAAATTATGGCCAAGGCTAACCTCGCGTTCCCACTTGCCCAAAATGTGGAAAGAATCAATATGTTACTTACAGGAGAGCTTCTGGTACATGTTTCAATTGTGGGAGCTTTAATCATAAAGTGAAGTATTGTCCTAATCCTAATAATGCTCTTTCCTTTGAGAACTGAAGGCTCAGTTCATAAGCCATCTATTAATCCTCCTCAAACTAATAGAGGTGCAAGACCTAAAAACACCCAAGTAGCATGTGCAAGTGGAGCTATTAAACCTAGTGGACCAAGGGCTAGTGCATGCGCTTATGCTATGAGGCAGAGGGATGGACAAGATGTGGTTGTCGGTAAAATTTACTTATTTGTCTTATGTGTCTTTACACTATTTGATCCTGGTTCTACACTTTCATATCTTTGTTCATCACTTGTTCTTCCTGAAAACGTGAAATCTGTGAGACTTAATTATGATGTGCTGGTTGAAAGTCCTTTGGGTTATCAAGTTGTGTGTAATCATGTTTACCAAGGTTGTCCCTCTGTGATTCAAAACCTAGTCTTCCTTGTTGATTTGATTGAAATGCCTTTCAAGGATTTTGATGTTATTATCGGGATGGATTAGCTTTATAACTATCATGCAGTCATAGATTGTAGGTCTAAGCATCTGACTTTAAAAGATCCTACATTTTCACACATCATTGTACAAGGTGAAAGATCGTTGACAACTAGTATTATTTCTGCGGCCTTGGCAAGAAAGTTGATGCGTCAAGGTTGTGGGGCATACCTTGCTCACAGAGTTGATAGACAGTTGGAGAGTCCTTGTATCAAGGACATACCTGTTGTATGTGATTTCCCAGAAGTCTTCCCAAAAACTCTTCCTGGGTTGCCCCCGGAAAAAGAGGTTGAATTTTTAATCGAGCTTATTCTTGGATCTACCCGTGTTTCTATCATTCCTTATAGAATGGCTCCAGCAGACTTAAGAGAATTGAAATCTCAAATGCCAGAACTTCTTGAGAAAGGTTTTATTCGACCTAGTGTTTCTCCTTGGGGAGTCCCTGTTTTTTTTGTAAAAAAGAAAGATGGCACTCTTAGGCTTTGTATTGACTATAGACAATTTAACTGAATAACAATCAAGAACAGATATCCACTACCAAGGATCGATGATTTGTTTGACCAATTAAAAGGTGCTAAAGTTTTCTCAAAGATTGATTTAAGGTTTGGATATCACCAACTCCATGTTAGAGAAAAAGAAATCCCTAAAACTGCTTTTAGAACTCGGTATGGTCATTATGAATTTTTGGTGATGCCATTCGGATTGACAAATGCCCCTGCGGTATTCATGGATCTAATAAATCGAGTATTCAAGACTTATCTTGATCAGTTTGTGATGGTCTTTACATATGATATTTTAATATTTTCCAGAAGTAGTGAAGACCATGATATACACCTTCGGATTGTTGTGACAATTTTGAAGGAGAAAGAACTTTATGCTAAACTGTCCAAGTGTGAATTTTGGCTTGATGAAGTGGCTTTTCAGGGAAATATTGTATCAACCGAAGGTGTGAAGGTGGATCCTAGTAAGATACAAGCAGTTGTTAAATGTTGATCTCCCAAAAGTCCAACCGAGGTTAGAAGTTTCTTAGGCTTAGCAGGATACTACAAAAAATTTGTGAAAGGCTTTTCCATTATCGTTTGTCTATTGACTAAACTCTTGCAGAAGGAAGTAAAGTTTATTTGGGATGACAAATTCCAAGAGAGCTTTGAAACTCTCAAATCCTTGTTGACTCAAGCGCTTATACTTACTCTACCAATTGATGGGAAAGAGTATGTAGTATACAATGATGCTTCTCACAATGGCCTAAGATGTGTTTTGATGCAAGAAGGGAAGGTTATTTCTTATGCCTCTCAGAAATTAAAACCGCATGAATTGAATTATCCTACTCATGATCTTGAACTTGTTGTTGTAGTCTTTGCTTTAAAAATATGACGGCATTATTTGTATGGAGAGAAATGTCATATATTCACTGAATAATAGAGTTTAAAGTGCTTGGGTACTAAGAAGGAGCTAAACCTAAGACAACGTAGATGGCTTGAACTCTTCAAGGATTATGACTGCACGATTGATTATCATCCAGGTAAAGCTAATGTGATTGCAGATGCCTTAAGTCGAAAATCCTTTGCAAGCATTTCTTTGAGTCCTTTTCCCCTTCTCCTTGAGTTAAGAGCCATGAATGTTTGTTTTACTCTTGATTCAAATGGTTCAGTTATTGCTAATTTGCAAGTAAAGCCAATATTACTTGAACAGGTGAAAGAAACACAAAAGTTAGATAAGAAACTTGTAAAATTGACCAGAGAAGTTCAAATGGTGAAAAGATTTAGTTTACAGTCTTTGCTTAAGCTAGATGTTCATGGTTCTACCTTAGGAAAGTAGAACAATCCTTTTTAGTGTTGGAGACACCATGTTATCATGTTAAAGCTCACACAGTTTCATGTCAGTTAAGTAATAATGAACTGAGGTTACTTCAAGAACTATCTCACATGAGTTCAAACTTTTTAAAGATGAAGTTAGGTTGCATTGACCATGACTTTTTGACTTATGTCTTATAAAGATTTTATATTATGTTTAGCTTGGTTAATTGCATATCGTGAAATGAAATGTCCCTTTTGGATTTTTTATGCATGGCTATCATACTTGGTACAATGTTTTGTACTAACACATAATCTTGCCTACATTTTTCCCAAATGTAGTGTCCGACAGTCAGGTTTAAGGTTTCTGTGGTTAGAGGTTGCCTTATTCCTGAGATTTGGTGAGTAGTCATGCTTTGAGGGCGGAGTTTTATCTTCTTAGTTTCATTCTTGTATATCATTTTAAAACATGATGTATGTGCTAGGTCCAATTTCATTCGATTGATTATATGGCTATGATAAGACATGAGTTTAGACTTTCACTTTTTGTTTTATAAGATGATTTAGACTTGGACTATTGTTTTACCTTAATTGTTCTATTTATTATGTTATGGCAGCTACGTGGCTTTTATGGAGTCCTTCGGGGCTTTATACGCCATGTTACATCTAGGTGTTACCCTGGGTCATGACAAACTTCATAATTAGAGCAGAAGGTTTAGAATTTTCCTAGGATGTCTCATAAGCTACATCTAGTAGAGTGTTGTTTATAAGTGTGAATCGCACCACATTTATGAGTTAGAGGCTACAAGATGAGTAGGAAACTCCACTTCTTTCATTACTCTTAAATTGGGTTGATAGAGTTAGTTTCACCCTACCATGATGTTTTGAGAACGTCTTAGCTTGGAGTTGATAATTTCTCCTCGGAATCATGCATTGCATTGTTAGGTTGGGTTGTTAGTTCCTCTCCTAAATCTCTTAGAACAAGTTTAAATCTCATTTGAGGATTAATGGTCCCAAGGGGGAGATATTGTAACAACCCATATCCAAAAGACCAACATAGCAGCTTTCCACAAAAGTTGTAAGTACCAGACCACGATGGCCACCCACGGCCTGTGGACTGAACCACAGACCGTAGCTATGCTGCGTGATTCGCCTGCCTCAGTAGGGTCTGAATGTCCAGGACCACGACGTGACCCACAGACTGTAGGTCAGACCATAGTTTGTGGTTTTGTTCCGTGGTTTGAGGCCTAAAGATCGAGTCCCAGAAGTCCATCCACTGTGGATTGATGAAAGATATATGTAATGATTGGTAGGGTCTTTTCATAATTAATTATTTCCTAAGCTATGTCGTTTTGTCTATATTTTGGACCCATATATAAACCTTTTTAACCCCACATACACCCCATTTACTTCATTCTTCTAAATTCACTAAAGAATCCCAAATCCTCTCCTAATATTCTCTCTCTAGAAACTTGAAGAAGAAGAAGGATTCACCTAAGGTTTCAATCTAAGGCTCTAATTCCTCCATTGAAGGCTAGCATTTCGACTAAAGGTATGATAGTTTTAATCGATGGATTCTTTTTATCCATGGATTTCCCAAATTCCTCTATTTCAAATGGTAGAATCCCCCCAATTGTGTTAGGGTTTTCTTCAATTAGCATGGGTTCTTTTCACTATTGATTTAAGTGATTGAATTATGATCTTCTAAGATGAATTAATGGATTTCAATGCTTTTATGATGAACTCCCCCATGAACCCATGTAATTCCTATGTTTTCAACTTGTGAATTATATGATGATGGATTTTGAGTATAAAGCAAGTGTTTTATGAAATTGAGCATGTATTACGAGTTGTACATGTATTTATGATGAAATCCTCATCTAAACTATGTTTTCAAAGAGTTTCTGATTGAAAGTGGGTTTTGACCTCAAGAGGTAAATTATGGACTTATACATTTATTATGAGATTTATGCAAATATGTCTAGGATGCTTTGAGAGTAAAGTACCAATGATGATGTTGTTGTTGTGTTGTTGAAAGGACATTCTCATATACACATAACTATCATGATGTAAAAGGTTTTCTCACATAGAAAGGATTCTTAGGTTGAAAGGCTTTGTCACCTAATTGAATCAAGAGAAAGAGCTATCCTAATGAACTAGCTTGGATTGGTTGTCCAAGGACACCTTTTCATGAGTAATGAAGTCATGTACAAAATGACTATTTCGTGGGAAATTATGCTTATCATCGAGTGGATATTGAAAGACAGATTGAAGTTCTCCCATAATAGAGCCTGGGTTTCCAAAGTAATCTCTTGAGATGGAAGCTCTCCCATAGTAGAGGCTCGGTTTATAGTAGCAATCACCTTATCCCAAAAACTACGTGCACCCATACGTTGATTAGCTAGTGGATCCACTTATGCTAGATGTTTATGGTTTAACCTTAGACAAGTAGAACAACCCTTTTCTCTGTGGGAGACACCTGGTATTCCTGTTATAGCTCACATGGTCTCATGTCGGTTAATGCTAATTTCCTAACAAGTAAAAATGAACTAAGGTTACTTCAAGAAGTATCTCACATGAGTTCAAAGGTTATAAAGATGAAGTTAGATTACATTTACCATGATTTTATGACTTATGTTTTATAAAGCTTTTATATTATATTTAGGTTGGTCAATTGCATGTCATGAAATGAGATGTCCATTCTTACATATTTTAAATGTTTTATGCATGGCTATCATACTTCGTACACTTTTTTTGTACAAACGCATACTTTTGCTTACATTTTTTTTCAAATGTAGGGTTCGACAGTAAGGTTTAAGGTTTTTGTGGCTAGAGGATGAATTGAGATATTCCTGAACTTTAGTGAGTCTTCATGCTTCGAGGATGGAGTTTTATCTTCTTAGTTTCTTTCATGTATTTCGAGTTGAGTCCTTATTTCATTGTATTAGATGGCTATGATGACACATGAGTTTAGACTTTCGCTTTTCATTTTATAAAATTATTTAGACATGGACTATTGTTTTACTCTTGTTGTTCTATTTCTTATGTTATGACAACTAAATTGCTTGTATAGAGTCCTTCAGTGTTTTATACGCCATATTACATCTAAGGGGTACCCTGGGTCGTTACATTAAATCCACTTTTCATAATGGGTGATTTACCTTAGAGATGAGGGAAGCCAAGGTTCTTCAGTTCAGTAACCTCCGACAACAGAGTATAAGTATGAGGTAGTATGCTCTGAAGTTCTCTCAATTGTCGAAATATGCTCCAAATATGGTTGTGGATTCAAGGTCTAGAATGAGTAAGTTCGTTTCGAGGATATCCGAAATAGTAGTTAAAGAGTATTGAATTGCCATGCTCATTTCTGACATGGACATCTATTATCTTATGCTGCATTCACAAGAAATTGAGGAGGAAAAACCTAAGGACAAGTCTAGAGAGATGAAAATGGGAAACAATGATGTTGGTAATTTCTGGCTTGCATGGTCCGATGGATAAGGTCGTCCAAGATTTCGACAAAGGTTTTCCGACCGAGATTCCTCTAATGCTCCTCCAAAGTTCAACAAAGATAAAATGTCTAGCCCTAAGCCTCAAGGAGGTAATGGTAGTGTATCTTCATTATCTAGGTCTACTTTTACTAAGTGTGGAAGGAAGAACTATTGTAAGTGCATAGCTAGCATGAATGGTTATTTCAGATGTGGAAAAAGTGGTCACAAAATGAGGGATTGCCCAATGCCTGCAGCTAAAGGAAGAGAGGGAAAGAAAGCTCCTCCTAGAGTTTCGAGTTCCAATGTTCCTAAGAAAATCCATTTCTATGCACTTCAGGTTTTTCCGATGTGAGGAAGACTAATTTATGAATCTTAACTTAAACCATGAATTAGTGAGTAGAGTAGAGTCTAGGCACTATGGGTGGAAGGACCCATGAGTTCAACACCACATACCTTGAGTTTTTATGAAGGTCTTGAGAGTGTCTTCAATGGAAGCTTGGAACTTGGAGCAAGAGTCTCTTCAATCTTGAGGAAGGTTTTGGATTAGGGTTCTTGAGAGAACTTGAGAGAAAATGTGTCTAAGTATGGGAGAGGTGTTTTGGGAAATGTTTTAGAGATGGGAATTGAACTAATGGTATATAGGAAATAACATATGCCCTTTGGAAAAATGGTCCAACACTTAGAAAAAAAAATGAGGCGGGTGAACAGTAAAAACGCTCACTGGAAATTGCATTTTCTGCCTGACAGATTTTACGAAAATGGGCATAACTTCTTCGTCCGAACTCCGAATGAGGTGAAACGAAGTGCGTTAGGCAGATAAATCCAAGGGCTTTCCATGGATATGTTATGGGCCACCCAATTATTTGTGTGCTAGGATATATGACCCTCCAAAGTAGTACCTCGAAAAAGGCTTCACTTGGAAATTTCGGATTTTGATACGGTTGCTCTAAAATTTGGGTTAGACCCATTTCCCACTCAATTTGACCCCCTAAACAAGAATATGAAGTCGGATTTTCGAAAAATGAAACGGATTTTTTTTTATATATATATACATAGCTAAACAAGTTTCCGGTAACTTCCGAAACACATTTTAAAGAACTTTTTGGGTCATTTCAGTGGCAATGAGATTTGATGTGCTGTGTTTGTTAAAACCTTTTTTTGTCTCTACTCCTGAGGGTCTATAGAAAGCGCATGTTTATTTATCCCATAGAGTTACTCTTGTTGAATTAGTAGAGCTTGATACACTATATTTTGATTTTATCTTGTGTATTGATTGGCTGCACTCATGTTATGCTTTTATTGATTATAGAACTCATGTGCTCAAGTTACAATTTCCAAATAAGTCTTTCATAGAGTGGAAGGGGGGAAATTATATGCCTAAGGGTCAATTTGTCTCTTGTCTTATAGCTAGAAAGATGAATTATACGGTTTACATTTACCATCTAGTTAGGGTGGGGGATGTATATTCCGAAACCCCTTCTCTTGAGTCAGTTCCCGTTGTAAATGAGTTTCCAGAAGTGTTTCCAGATGACTTACCTGGTATTCCCCCCGAGCAGAAAATAGACTTTGGTATTGACCTTCTCCTAGATATGCAACCTATTTCTATTCCTCTTTAATGTATGGCTCCGACAGAACTTAAGGAAGTGAAAAAACAATTGAAAGATCTATTGGATTAGGGTTTCATCCGACCGAGTATCTCTCCATGGGGTGCTCCAGGTTTTTTGGTTAGAAAGATGGATGGTTCTCATTGTATCTATATTGACTATCATCAGTTGAACAAGGTAACTATTAAGAATAGGTATCCTCTTCCAAGGATAGATGCTTTATTTGACCAACTTCAAAGGGCATGTTATTTCTCTAAGATTGATCTTCGATTGGGCTATCACAAATTTAGGGTGAGGGAAAATGAAAATCTGAAGACGGCTTTTCGAACTCGGTATGGTCATTATGAATTCCTAGTAATGTCGTTTTATTTGACTAATGTTCTAGCGGCATTTATGGAATTGATGAATAGAGTGCTTGGACGGTACCTCGACATGTTTGTAATTCTATTTGTTGATGATATTTTGATCTACTCAAGGATTGAGGATGAACATGTTGATCATTTCAGGATCGTGTTGCAAGTCCTTAAGGACCAACAACTTTTTGCAAAGTTTAGAAAATGTTAATTTTTGCTAAGGTCTGTAGCTTTCCTTTGTCATAGTGTATCAAGTAATGGTATTGAGGTAGATCTTAAGAAAATGGATGCGGTCAAGAGTTGACTTAGACCTATAACTCCTTCAAACATTAGAAGTTTCTTGGGTTTGGCCGGTTACTATAGAAGGTTTGTTAAAGGATTTTCTTCGATTGCCTCTACTTTGATAGCTTTGACTCAAAAGAAGGGTAAGTTCTTATGGTCAAAATTTTGTGAAAAGAGGTTCCAAGAGTTGAAAGATAGACTTACTTCCACTCCGGTGTTAACCTTACCGGAAGCGACATATGGTTTTGTTGTTTCTTGTGATGCCTCGAGAATTTAGCTAAGGTATGTGCTTATGCAAAATGAGAAAGTTATTGCCTATGCCTCAAGGCATCTTAAAATTCATGAAAAGAATTATCTTGCCCATGACATTTAATTAGCGACTGTCGTTTTTTCCTTATTTAAAGGCACTATTTGTATGGAATTCATGTAGATGTGTTTATCGACCAAAAGAGTTTGCAATATGTTTTTAATCAAAATATTTAAATCTTCACCAAAGAAGGTGGCTTTAGTTATTGAAAGATTATGACAAGAGTGTTCTTTATCACCCCAGTAAAGCTAATGTGGTAGCGCATGCATGTAGTCGATTGTCTATGGTTATTTTTGCTCATATTGAAGAAGAAAAGAACGAGTTGGTTCAACATATTCATAGATTGGCTCGATTAGTTGTTCAATTAGTAGACTCCACCAAAGGTTTTGTTATTGTTCTGAATCGTCTTTTGTGGCGGATGTTAAAGCCAAGAAAAGTCTTGATCCAATTTTGGATGAATTGAAAGGAGCAATGCTTAAGAAGTTCGTTGAGGCTGTCTCCCAAGAGGGTGATTGTGTCCTTAGATACCACGGTCTTTTATGTGTTCCAAATGTGGATTACTTGAGGGAACAAATATTATCATAAGCCCATAGTTCGCGATATTCCATTCACCTGGGAGCCACAAATATATAATGATAAGTCCCCGATTTGGACTCATTTAGGGCTTTATTTGGATAGATTTAGTGTCCTCAAATGCTTATTTTGTGCAATAACTGATGTAAAATTCTTTATTTCCAAGTATCTGGACTGAGGAACAATGCATGGACACTAATGAGCAAAAAGGAACAAGGCAGCTGAAAGAACGAAGAAAATAAGTTCCATTGATCGCCTAATCCACTGGGAAAGTTGCCAAATGGTTGTTACCCCACCTAAAGTTCTAGTGTGCCTTAGAAGAAATTCAAGCTAGTCAGCAGCATGACTATAATAATGCGGAGCTACGTCGATCGGAAGACGGAAAAAACTCAGAGCTAAAAGGAGACGATGGGAAACTCCTTAAAACCCATAACATTTGTTTAAATATAGCTGCAGGTACAAGCAAACAAGTTAGTGATAAACAACATAAAAATGTTAACTTAAACCAGCTATTCGAAAAACCATTTACTCAAAGGACACCTAGACATATGTCCCTAGAACCACAAACATCTACATACGCAAATAGTTTGCAAAACCAAAATGAGAAAAAGACATATAACTACATCACACGAACCTATATTGAAAATATCCACAAAATCCAAACCTATTTAAACCGCAACACCAGATCAACTACAAAAGAACCAAACCAGGATTATTTGACACAAAAGTTACAAGGATGTAACAAGTTAATTGCACAGCCGAAAACCAACGCAAATTTAGTAAGAACATGTTACAACTACGGACTGTTAAATACCGTATACACATACGACGGAGAAGAAGTTAGTGGAATACCAAAACTACACAAAGCATTTGTCACATACAAAAGAGTTACGAAAGGAAATTTATTTTATATAAAATTCTATACAGCACCAGCGGAGATATTGTACGAGGAAATAAAACCTCCAATACAAGTTATCAAGATAGGATTAACTAAAGATATGATTATACCCGAAGATATCGGACAACAGGAAGAGATATGCAAAATAGAGATACCAAGTTTTTATGCCAACAAAAGAATAATTGGTATATCAACTATTATACAAGACCTAGCAAACAATTATTTAAACGGAAATTTTATATGGAGTTATTAGTCGAGAGATCAATTAATGATATATTCAAATTCAAGAGAACTACGAAGAGCAGATATGGATGAATTCCAGCAATGGATCTTATCACTATTAAAGCCAGAAGAACGACCTACGACAAGAGCACTAAATCCAGGATTTATTTCAACAAAGTTATTAACCAGATATTGCAGGTTAATCGGACAAATATACCCTGATCACATATGTTCGAAATGTAACGGAGAAGATAATATAATTCCAGATGTCCAGCTGGAATGATCTAATAAGATAAAGACAGAAGAAGATAAAAAGAAGAAGACAAGAAAAAGAAGATAGAGATTGAAGGATAAAGAAAAGAAGACACTTGTAAATTCTACTAGTCTTATTATTAAATGTAGTGTAAAATAGTCAATAAAGTAGGTAGTGTGCATGTGTATATTAAAAGTAGGATCATATATCCTTTTTCTAGTAATTCATCTATATGTATCTTAAATTCGGTTAAATCATTAAAATTATACTTTAATGGTTTTTGGGTTATTATACTATTATTATCAATTAACTCAATTTTAACTTTTGTTTTATGTTTCTCCCATTCTTGTAGGGGATCCTCACTATATAATAATTCTAACTTATCTTGAATTATTTTTACTTTATATAAAGAGAATATAATTAATTCTATTTTAGGGTCTTCTTCTTTTATATTTTCTAATTTTTGTGTAATTTTGTCACTTTCTTTTATCCATTCTGTTGTTTTTCATTTTTTATTATTTACTCTTTTTGCTCCTATTTTTTGTTTACACGGTGTCGTGAACCACCAGCGTGTTTTTGTTATTATATGTGAGTATAATTTTTCTAAAAATGGCATTCCTAATAGCATATCTTTTGTAGTTAATTTAAAGTTATATATTTCTTCTATAGTTAATATCTTATCCCATATTTGTATTTTTATATTTTTTGCCTTATATGTAATCATGCTTCCCTCGTTATTAAATCCTGTTACTACTATCGATGTTTTAAATTTTTCCCATTTATCTTCTGGTAAACAATTGTATTTACATATATTAGCTTCTGCTCCCATATCTATCATTGGTGTATAATATCTGTTGTAATATCCCTCTATTATTATCTTTGCAAGTATGTATATTTTCATACTAGGGTTCTTTTTATTATTACTCTATTATTTTCATAATTTATTGTTAACTGTTTGTCTTCTACATTTTATGGTTTTACTTGTTCTAACCATTTTATTCCTAAAATGATATTTTCATTTACTTGATATATTTTAAATTTTATCACTATTGGTATTCCTCCAATGATTATTTCCTTTTCTGTAGTTTCTTTGGTATACATTAATGCTTTTGGTAGTTCGGGGCATGATTGCTCAATAGTTATTATTTCATCTTCAGTCACTAATTCTCTTGTAATATAGTTTTCTTCTCATCCTGTATCTATTAATATTAAATATTTTCGTTGTTCCATTATTCCCGTTATGTAGTAATGATGTGGTTTTATTTCGTCTTCCATTGATTTTTGTGGGGTTTTCTCTATTCTTCTTAAGGTACTCATTTTTTATGAAAGTTGGTGTATTTCATTGTTTATTCTTTTTGATGTACTTAGTTTTTCTTTTACTATTTCTAAATCTTCTTCTATATCAATTTCATTATAACTATAGTCATTTTTGTCTATGACTGTGACTATCCTTTCAAAGGGATCTTCTATTTTTATTTTATCTATTTTATTTTTTGTTGTTATTTTATGTTTTGTAGTTAGAACATATAAGTTTTTACATCTAGCTGTAAATATTTTACTTCCTGGGGCTAGTTCTATCCCTGACATTCGCCAGTATAATACTAGTGATTTATCTATATTTCTGTCATTTATTGCTACTGGGTAGTTAACACTTATTATAAACTTAATTTTTTGGTATATGAAGTTACCTCTTACTGCACTTATTATACTTTTTTCTATGGGTTGTATAATTCTATCATCTGTTAAGTATATTTCTATGGGTGTATCTATTCATTCTCTAAAACATGCTTTTATTAATATTTCTGTTCCTCCTAAATGTACATATTTAATTGGATTTTTAGCCTTAATATCTTGTATTTCTTTATTTATTATTCATTTATTTATTATTGGTATTTTGGCCTTTTCTTTAGTGTATTTGCAATCTATGATACGTTCTCTTTGACTTACTACATAATATTATTCCTTTTCTTGTTTAAACCAGTTTCTTATTGTTGGTATTTCGAATATTTTTGCTACGCTTAGGTCTAATTCTTTTCCTTTTATTTGTTCAAAATATACTATTATCAAATATTATTTTCTGTTCTAAAGATTCTTCGTCTTGATGTTCTTCTTTAACATTTACGGTTTTGGGTTTAGGGTTTAGGTTTTAGTGTTAGCTTTAGTGTTTAGGGTTTAGTGTTGAGGTTTTAGAAAATAGGATTTAGGGTTTATGGTTTATGGTTTAGGCTTATGGTTTAGTATGGATGGTTTAGGGTTAGGGTTTAGGGTTTATAGTTTACTGTTTAGCGTTTTGGGTTTAGGGTTTAGGGTCAAAATTTATTGTTTAGGGTTTAGGGGTTAGGGTTTAGGGTTTAGAGTTTAGAATTTAGGTTTAGGGTTTAGGATTTATGATTATGATTTAGGATAAATGTTTAAGGGTTAGGGATTAAGGCATAGGGTTTAAGGTTTAGAGTTTGAAGTATATTGTTTAGTGTTTAGGGCTTAGGGTTTTGAGATTGGGGTTTAAGGTTTAGGGTTTTGGGTTTATGTTTAGGGTTTAAGATTCATGGTTTAGGGTTTAATGTATAGAGTTTAAGGTTTAGGGTTTAGGGTTAGAAGTTTATAGGTTAGTGTTTAGCATTTAGGATTTAGGGTGTAGGGTTTAGAGTTTAGGATTTAGGGTTTAGGGTTTAGGAATTAGGTTTAGGATTTAGAATGAATGGTTTAGGGTTTAATGTTTATGGTTGATTCCATGTTTAGCATTTAGGGTTTTGGGTTTAGGGTTTAGGGTTTAGATTTAACTTTAGTTTCAGGGTTTAGAGAATAGGATTTATGTTTTAGGGTTTAGGGTTTATGGTTAGCCTTATGGTTTTGTATGAATGGTTCAGTGTTAGGCTTTAGGGTTTAGGGTTTAGAGTTTAGGGTTTAAGATGTAGTGTTTAGGGTTCAAAGTTTATTGTTTAGGATTTAGGATTTAGGTTTTAGAGTTTAGAATTTAGGGTTTAGGGTTTAAGGTTTAAGATTTATGTTTATGGTTTAGGATTAAAGATTTTTCGTTAGGGATTAGGGCGTAGGGTTTAGGGTTTGAAGTTTATGTATTAGGGTTTAGGGTTCCAAGTTTAGCATTCAAGATTTAGGATTTACGGTTTTTTTTTTTTTTTTTTTTTAATTTGAACGACCCTTGGGGGGGTCAGGGGCTCAGCAACACCCCCAGGCCTTAGCATAAATAAAAGCTCAAAAGAGCTCAAAAAAATATACAAGGAGGGGGACATAAACCTAACCTCCGATCCTATGGTGGGTCATAAGTTGACCTACCTACTAAGGTTAGTCGACTCATTCCCATACTATAAAGGAGAAACCTAGAACTATGCACCTAAGGAGAGGACTCCTCTCAATACAAAGATTCTAGGAAAACATAAATAAGGGAGACTCTCCCCTTACACAAGTAAGTAAAAGAAAAGCCTCAACTAGGGACTATCCTAATGTGAGTTTGACCAGCTTGATGATGATATGATGATCAATGATGGGTGGATTTGAATGAGTTCCAGCTCCATTACAAATCCTTTTTTACGGGAGATGATTTTAAGGTGGTTCCTTAATTCTCTTCAATTTCCTTCTTCTGAAACTAGTCATACCTGCAATGTCTTGTTGAAGATATGCTGTTGCGAGTTTGGGGAGTTGCTGCGTATTGAAGTAAACTTGAGGGCTGGTCAGCTTATGATTGTTCTTGGAGAGTACGTCTGCAACAAAGTTGGCCTCTCGAAGTGTATGGATACATTTAAGATGAAGGAAATTGGAGGATAGTTGCTGTAGTCTTTGCATTTGGGAGGAAATGAGCCAAGGAATTGTTTTATTATTTAAAAACCAGTCCACAATCAGTTGGGAATCAACTTCTAGAATTACCTTGTTATAATTCAATTGAACACACCATGTTAAGCCAAATAGTACAGCCTCGACCTCGGCTTGGTTGTTGGTTCCTTCCCCTAACGGGACTGAGAATGCAAAGAGGAGTTCTCCCTTGTGATTCCTGAGAATACCACCAGCTCCTATGTTGCCTGGGTTATTCACTGCACTCCCATCGGTGTTCAATTTAACCCATTTTTCAGGAGGTTTAATCCAACGGACTGCTGTAACTTTGCTGTCGTGGATGCACTTCTCCAGAAGCTTGCACAGGCTGCTCCAATTCAAAGGCCAAGAAATGTAGGGAAATATACTGTGCAGCAGCTTGAAGGTGTCCAGAATTACAAGGTGTTTGACCCTTGCTATGCTTGATTGTTTACCTCCATATTTCTTTGCACATCTATTTTTCCACAAACTCCAACAAATAAAGATTGGAGTAGCTTGAAGAACAATGCTGTGGGCTTCATTGTGATACAGAATATCCCACCACCTCATGATCATGCTTCTCAAAGGCAGGAAATCAGTAGGTATGCTCAGGGAAATAGCAAAAAACTTCCACACTATTTTTGCCAAATGCCCTGTGTTAAAGATATGTTCAATTGTATCAGAACCTAGAGAATGACAACAATAGCAATCCCTTGGTTCAATGCCAAAGCTGGCCAGCCTCTCGTTGGTGGGAAGTTTACCCCTAATAGTTCTCCACAACAAGAAAGAACATTTGAAAGGAATGTAACGACTCCAAGTGTAGGAGTTAATCTTGGTTTTAGTTCTTTTTTCTCGAATAATATCCCATGCAGAAGAGACAGTGAAGAGGCTAGTCGAATTGAGTTTCCAGACTGCCTGGTCCGAACTGGAATGCTGTAGCTGTATCTGAGTTGAGAGAATTGTATGCAGCTGGTTTTGAGGAGCAAGCTGAATCAGTTTGTCTACATTCCACTGTCCATTTGCCATAAAATCAGCTATGGTTTCATTGTCGAATCTATGGCTAATAGTAGTGAATTGTGCCAAAGGACCTACTCCTAACCAGTTGTCCCACCAAAATGAGCAAGAACCATTTCTAATTTTCCATTGAATATGATTTTCCACCGTATGTTTGTTCCTCATAAGCAGCTTCCAGGCTTGAGAGTCTCCCGTATCCCATTTTTTGCTTATGGGATTTGATCTTTGGCAATATTTTGCTCTTAGAAAATCTCCCATAGAGTTTGCTTGGTTCTAAAGACCCACCAATGTTTGAATTGAAAAGCTTGACAAACATCTTTCATTTGCCTAACTCCAATTCCCCCTTCATCGTACGGAAAGCTGAGATTTTTCCAAGACGACCAATGATATTTTTTCTTGTCTTCCCACCATCCCCAAAAGAAATCAGCCAAGATACTTTGAATTTGTTTAAGTATAGTAGATGGGGGGGAAATGGCCGAGAGAATATGAATTGGCATGGATTGTAGAACATGCTTAATCAAGGTGGCTTTGCCTCCATAACTTAGTAGTTTAGATTGCCATCCAGTAATTTTATTCACAATCTTGTTGATGAGGTCAAAAAAGTAAATAAGCCTGGGCCTTCCAATAAAGATTGGACAGCCAAGATATATAGTATGAGCTTCTTTTTGATGAAATCCAGTTTACCTTTTAATTCTATCACAAGTAGTTCTAAAGGCATTAGGATGGAGTAGAAAGTGACTCTTGGATTTGTTGATGAGTTGACCCGAGATTCTTTCATATGTATCTAGAGTCTGCATGATGAGCTTGAGAGAATCCTTCCTCCCTGAAGTGAAAATTATAATGTCATCCGCAAAACTTAAATGATTAATCTGAGGTCCTCTCGTTTCCATATAGAATCCATGATATAGGGGATGATGGTGGAGTCTATTTAGAGATCTAGATAACACCTCAGCACCTAAAATAAATAGGGCTGGGGATAATGGATCACCTTGTTTAAGGCCTCGAGTAGAATGGAAGAAACCATATCTTCTACCATTAAGAATGATAGAATACCAATTGTTGGCCATAATTCTCCATATCATGTCAATGAAAACTTCTTCAAAACCCATTTTCCTCAAAATCAAACAAATGTATGACCATGAAACCCTGTCATAGGCTTTTGCCATATCAAGCTTGATCACAACATTGCTACCAATAGTAGGTTTCTTAATTTGGTGAATAATTTCTTGAGCTAACATAATGTTCTCAGATATGCTTCTACCCTTTACAAACCCTGATTGATTAGGAGAGATCAAATTAGGTAATATAGGAGTTAATCTGAGGCATAAGAGCTTGGAAATAATCTTGGTGATGAAGTTACTCAAACTAATGGGTCGGAATTCATTGAGTCTGTTAGGGTTCTTAACCTTGGGAAGGAGAATAAGACAAGAATGTGAAAAGTATTTGGGAATCATCTGGCCACTGAAAAATGCCAGAATCACAGCCATCAAATCATTCTTGATAATATGCCAACATTTCTGAAAGAAGTACCCATTCATACCATCTGGTCCAGCAGCTGAGTTGGGGCTCATGGAATAAACCACTTCCTTGAGTTCCTCCATGGAAGGGATTCTTTTCAAGCTGTCGTTATGTTCTTGGCTGACCATTCTTGGAATGCATTGCATAAGAATTTCATCAATCAATTTTTCCTCACCTGTGAAAATGTGATGAAAGTAGTCACAAGCAGTCTGGGCAATCTGATCATCTCCTTGAATCCATTCATCATTCTCATTGAGGATTTTGTGGACAAATAATCTTCTTCTTCTTCCTCTAATCAGAGCATGGAAGTATTTGGAATTGCCATCACCTTCTTTGAACCAATGTAGTTGAGATTTTTGTTTAAGGATAGAGTCTTCAAGCTTCATGTATTTAATATACTCAGCATTAATACTATGAAGGTCTTCTCTATTTTCCTCAGTGTTGTTCTGAAGGAGGTTGTCTTCTGCTATCTTGACTCGTTCTTCAAACTCCTTAATCTTAGCATAAATGTCTCCAAATTTCATTTTGGACCAAGCACTAAGAGTAGTCGCCAATCTCTTTATTTTTTGGTGGATATAAGGTCTACGGTTTTGGGTTTAGGACTTAGGGTTTACGTTTAGCGATAGAGGTTAGGGGTTAGGGTTTAGCATTTTGGGTATATGGGTTAGAGTTTAGATTTAGGGGTTAGGGTTTAGGATTAAAGGTTTAGGGTTAAGGGTTCCAAGTTTAGTGTTAAAGGTTTATATTTTAGGTTTTAGGATTTAGGTTTAGGGTTTAGGGTATAGGGTATAGGGTCTAGGGTTTTGGGTCTAGTATCTAGGGTTTAGGTTTACAGTTAGGGTTTGGAGTTTAAGGTTTATAGTTTAGAATTTAGGGTTTAAGGTTAAGGGTTTATGGTTTAGGGAGGGTTTAGAGTTTAGGAATTATGGTTTAGGATTTAGGGTTTTTGTTTATGGGTTTGGATTTAAGGTTTTGCATTTAGAGTTTATGGTTTATCATTTAGGGGTTAGGGTTTAGAGTTTAAGGTTTGGGTTTAGGGTTTAGGGTTTAAAGCTTAGTGTTTATGGTTAAGGGTTTAGAGTTTAGGGTTTAGGGTTTAGAGTTTTAGGGTTTTGGGTTTTGATCTTTAGGGTTTATGGTTTCAGGTCTAGGGTTTAGGAATTAGGGATCCAAGTTTAGAATTAGGATTTAGGGTTCAGGGTTTAGAGCTTAGGGTTTAGGGTGTAGGTTTTATAGTTTTGGGTGTAGTGTTTAGGGTTTATGGTTAAGAGGTTTAGTGTTTTGAATTTAGGGTTTAGAGTTTACAGTTAAGGGTACATGGTATAGGGTTTTGAGTTCCAAGTTTAGGTTTTAGGTTATATGGTTTAGGGTTTAAGGTTTAGGGTTCCACGTTTAGGGTTTAAGGTTTAGGATTTAGGGTTTCGGGTTTGGGGTTTAGGGTTTAGGGTCTAGGGTTTTAGATTTAGGGTTAAGGATTTTAGGTTGTAGGGTTTAGATTTTAGGATTTAGGGTTTAGGGTTTAGGGATTCACTTTATAGTTAAGGATTAATTCTTTAGGTTTAGGGTTAGGGTTTAGGGTTTAGTGTTTAGGGTTTTGGGTTTAGGGTTTAGTGTTTAGGTTTTTGTGTTTCGGGTTTAGGGTTTAAGGTTTAGGATTCATGGTTTAGGGTTAATGTTTAGGGATTAGAGTTAAGGGTTTAGGGTTTAGGGTTTAAGGTTTAGGGTTTTTGGTTTAGGATTTATGGTATAGGGTTTTTGGTTTAGGATTTAGTGTTTAGGTGTAGGGTTAGGGTTTAGCGTTTTGGGTTTATGGTCAAATGTTTAGAGTTTAGGATTTAAGGTTTAGGGTCTAGGGTGAGGGTTTAAGATTTAGGGTTTAGGGTTTAGGTCGTAGAGTTTAGGAATTATAATTTAGGGTTTACGATTTGGCTTATAGGGTTTTAGGTTTAGGTCTTAGACTTTAGAAATTATAATTTAAGGTTTAGGATTTAGTTTATACGGTTTAGGGTTAGGGTTTAGGTTTTAGGATTTAGGGTTTAGGGGTTTGGGTTGAGGGTGTAGGGGTTTGGGTTTAGGGTTTAGGATTTATCATTTAAGTTTTAGGGTTTAGGGTTAGGGTTTAGTTTCTATGGTTTAGGGTTTAGTGTTAGAATTTAGAGTTTAGGGTTTAGGTTTAGCATTTGGTTTTAGGGCTTAGAGTTTACGAATTAGGATTTAGTAATTAGGGTTTAGGTTTAGGGATTAGAGTTTAGTATTTAGTGTTTAGTGTTTAGAATTTAGGGTTTAGGGTTTAGGGTTTAGGGTTTAGGGTTTGAAGTTTATAGTTTAGGGTTTAGGGTTTAGGATTCCAAGTTTAGGGTTTAGGGTTTAGCATGTAGGGTTTTGGGTTTAGGTTTAGGGTTTAGAACTTAGGATTTAGGGTTTAGGATTTAGGGTTTAGGTTTAGGGTTTAGGATTACTGGTTTAGTGTTAGGGTTTATGGTTTAGAATTAGGGTTTAGGTTATGGTTTAAGGCATAGACTATAGGGGGATTTAGGGTTTAGGGTCTAGGGTATTGGGTTTAGGTCTTAGGGTTTTTGTTTAGGGTTAGAGTTTAGGGGTTATGGTTTAGCGTTTATGGTACAAGGGTTGGAGTTTGGATTTAGGGGTTAGGGTTTAGGATTAAGGGTTTAGGGTTCCAAGTTAAGTGTTAAAGGTTTATGTATTAGGTTTTAGGATTTATTATGTTTAGGGTTTAGGGTCTAGTGTTTTGGGTCTAGGATCTAGGGTTTTGGTTTAGGGCTCAGGGTTTGGAGTTTAAGGTTTATAGTTTAGGATTTAAGGTTTAAGGTTAAGCGTTTAGTGTTAATGTTTAAGGTTTACGGAGGGTTTATAGTTTACGAATTATGTTTTAGGATTTAAGTTTTAGGTTTATGGAATTGGGTTTAGGGTTTTTCATTTAGAGTTTAGGGTTTATCATTTAGGGGTTAGGGTTTAGAGTTTAAGGTTTAGGGTTTCAAGTTTAGGGTTTAGGGTTTAGAGCTTAGTGTTTGAGGTTACGGGTTTAGTGTTTAGAGTTTTACGGTTTTGGGTTTAGGGCTTTAGGGTTTGGGGTTAAGAGTTTAGGTTTTCGGGTGTATGGTTTTTGGAATTAGGGTTCCAAGTTTAGCATTTAGGAATTAGGTTTTAGAGATTAGAGCTTAGGGTTTAGGGTTTAGGCTTTATAGTTTAGGGTTTAGTGTTTAGGGTTTATGTTTAAGGTGTTTGTGGTTTGGGGTTTAGAGTTTATAGTTAAGGGTACAGGGTATAGGGTTTTGAGTTCCTAGTTTAGGTTTTAGGTTATATTGTAAAGGGTTTAAGGTTTAGGTTTCCATGTTTAGGGTTTAGGGTTTGGGGTTTGGGGTTTGGGGTTTGGGGTTTAGAGTTTAGGGTTTAATTTCTAAGGTTTTAGATTTAGGGTTAAGGGTTTTAGGTTTTAGGGTTTAGAGTTTAGGATTTAGGGTTTACTGTTTAGGGTTTAAGTTTATAGTTAAGGATTAATTCTTTACGTTTAGGGTTAGGGTTAAAGGTTTAGGGTTTAGGGTTTTGGGTTTTGGGTTTCAGGTGTAGGGTTTAAGGTTTAGGGTCTTATGTTTAGGATTTAGGGTTTTGGTTTAGGGTTTAGGATTCATGGTTTAGGGCTAGGGTGTAGGGTTTAGGGTAAAGGGTTAAGTGTTTAGGCTTTAGGGTTTAAAGTTTAAGGTTTAAGGTTTAGGGTTTAATGTTTAAGGTTGCAGGTTTAGGGTTTAGGGTTTTTGGTTTAGGATTTACAGTCTAGGGTTTTGGGTTTAAAGTTTAGGTTTTAGGTGTAGGATTAGGGTTTAGGGTTAAAGGTTTAGAGTTTAGGATTTAAGGTTTAGGGTTTAGGGTGATGGTTTAGGATTAAGGGTTTAGGGTATAGGGTTTAGCTCTTAGAATTTAGGAAATATAATTTAGGGTTACGGGTTTAGAATATAGGGTTTAGGGTTAGGGTTTAGGTTTTAGGGTTTAGGGTTTCGAGTTGTAGGTTTAGGGTTTAGGGGTTTGGGTTTAGGGTTTAGGGTTTAGGGGTTTGGGTTTAGGATTTAGGGTTTGGGTTTAGGGTTTAGGGATAGAATTTAGGGTTTAGGGTTAGGGTTAGGGTTTAGGGTTTAGTTTTAGGTTTTATGGTTTAGAGTTTAGGAATTAGGGTTTATGTGTAGGGATTAGAGTTTAGCATTTAGTGTTAGGGTTTACAATTTAGGGTTTATGGTTTACAGTTTAGGGTTTATGGTTTTTTTTTTTTTTTTTGAACAACCCTTGTTAGGGTCAAAGGCTTAGCAACACCCCCAGGCCTTAACATAAATAAACCAAAAGAAGTACAAGGAGGGGGACATAAACCTAACCTCCAATCCTAAGGTGGTTCATTAGTCGACCTTCCTACTAAGGATAGTCAACTTATCCCCGTTCTAAAAAAGGTAAATCTAGAAGCTAAGCACCTAAAAGAGAGGACTCCTCTCGATACAAAGAATCTAGAAATCGTAAATAAGGGAGACTCTCCCCTTACAAAAGTAAGAAAAGAAAACCTAAACCTATTCAAAAAAGGTATAATTATCCAATCATAGCCCGGTTGAAAACGTTGCACATAACTTCAAGGAGGTTGTTTAATTCTTCTGAGTCTCTTTCTTCTGAAATTTTGCATAGCCATTTTTTCCAATATGTAACTTCCTCGAGATGCGCTTGGTAGTTGATGATAAGTGTAGAAATGTTGAATAATATCTTGTCTATGACTCCATTTAGATAAATGAACAGCTGTACAATTAGCTTCCCTGAATGTATGTTTGCATTGGAAGTACTCGCACTGACTACTGATATTTTTAAGTTCCTGTATGTGCTGCTGAAGTTGCCAAGGTGGTGAGTTGTTGTGATTTAGCCAATTGCTAAGCAGCTCAGAATCCACCTCCAAAATGATCTTCTTGTATCCATGTTGCACACACCAATTGACACCATGTGCAGCTTCATCTATCTCTGTTTTGTTGTTGGTACCAAATCCAAGAGGTATAACATATGCATAGACTAAGTTGCCTTGGTGATCCCTTAGAATTCCTCCTCCCCCAATTTTACCAGGATAGGTAAGGGCACTACCATCTATATTCAGCTTGTACACTCCCATAGTAGGTTTGTCCAAGCCGACTGGAATTACCTTAAGCTCATGCCTGCAGTTCTCTACCATGATGATCACGTCCTTCCAGTTGCTGGGCCATTGTAGGTATGGGAACACAATGATAAATAATTGCATCATGTCTTTGAATATGAGGTACTTGACTCTACCGATACTGGACTGCTTGCCTCCATATTTAACTGAGCACCTGTTTTTCCACAAATTCCAGCAAATAAAGATAGGGAGTGCTTGATTGAAAAGTTTATGAACCTCGTTGTTGTGTTGGCTACTTCTCCAAGTCATCAATAAGCTTCTCAAAGTGGTGCATGAATGTTCAATTCCCAGCAGTGCTGCATGGACCTTCCAAATGTGATTAGCAAAATTTCCAGACACAAGAATGTGATCAATATCATCCCTCCCTGGTCTGTGACAGCAGTAACAGTTGGCTGGCTCAATTCCAAAGCTGGCAAGCTTTTCGTTGGTTGGCAACTTGCCTCTCAAAGCTCTCCAAATAAAGAAAGACACTTTGAAGGGGAAATTTTTATGCCATATGAAAGTGTTGATCAGATCCTTCGCATGTTTTTTTCTGGTAGTTTCCCATGTAGATGAGATAGAAAACTGAGCACTATCTGTTGGAGTCCAGACTGCTTCATCATGAGTTTCTTCATGTTGTTGAATATGAGTATTAAGGATGATAGGGACAATGAGAGGGGGAGCATGTTGTCTCACTAAGCTTTCCTTCCATTGTCCTTCTTCAATAAACTAAGAAACTTGGAGATTATTTAAACTAGAAATATTGTCCATGTGATCAGCCAAAGGTCCATTCCCAAGCAAATTATCCCACCAAAAAGAAGAGCTTCCTGAGTGTATTTTCCAGGTAATGTGAGGCTCCACAGTAGGTCTGTTTCTAAGGAGGTATTTCCAAACCAAATATTGGCCCGTATCCCATTTCTTAGCTACTGGATTGGCTCCTTGACAATACTTAGCTTTTAAAAATTGGCCCCATAGAGAGTTTTTTGTCCTGAAGGTCCACCATTGTTTATATTGAAAAGAAGTACAAATATCATAAAGCAGTCTCACCCCTATACCACCTTCATCATAAGGATAACTGAGGGTTTCCCATGAGGCCCAATGATACTTTTTCCTTTCTTTGTCCATTCCCTAGAAGAAATCAGCAGTGATGCTCTTCAGATATTTGATGGTAGTTTTCGGAGGAGATATAGCAGCCATAGTGTGAATAGGAATAGATTGCAGTACATGTTTCACTAAAGTGACTCTACCTCCAAAACATAGAATTCTGGAATGCCAACCACTCATTTTCTTAACCACTTTGTCCACCAATTCAGAATAATATATAATCCTTTGTCCACCAATAGATAGGGGCCACCCTAGGTAATTAATGGGACTCTCTTTCCTGCTAAACCCCGTGATCTCTTTTATCCCAACAATGATATCAGGACTGTTTGAAGGGACCATAAAATGACTTTTGGACTTGTTTAGGAGTTGATCAAAAACTGCCACATAACTAGAAATAGTCTTCATAATAAGCTGCAGAGACTGCTTGGTTCCTTATGTGAGGATGATAATATCATCAGCAAAACTTAAATGGTTAATATGAGGTCCTCTGAGCTCCATTTGAAACCCCTTATACATTTGATTCTGATGAAGAAGATTCAACATTCTGGATAATACCTCAGCCCCCAAAATAAATAGGGCTGGTGAAAGGAGGTCACCTTGTTTGAGACCTCTTGTGGAGTTGAAATAACCATGCCTTTTGCCATTAATGATCACATAGTACCAGTTGTTACTCATAATTCTCCAGACCCTATCAATGAAAAGTTCTCCAAACCCCATTTTCCTCAAGACCAGACAACTATAGGACGAAGACACTATGTCAGAGGCTTTTGCCATGTCAAGCTTGATCACAACATTATCTCCTTTTTTGGGTTTTTTAATGCCATGAATGATTTCTTGGGCCAACATGATGTTTTTAGAGATTTTCCGTCCCTAACAAAACTAGGTTGATTTTTTGAAATTAGGTTAGGGAGGATAGGAGCAAGTCTGGTCCTAAGAATTTTGGAAATGATTTTGTTGGAGAAGTTGCTGAGGCTGATGGGTCTAAACTCATTAAGCTTGTTTGGATGGTCCACTTTAGGGAGGAGAACCAAGCATGCATGAGTCATGAACTTAGCCAGAATGTGACCAATAAAAAAGGATTGAACTGCAGCCAGTAGATCTTCCTTAATAATACCCTAGAAACACTAGTAAAATTTTCCTCCTATTCCATCAGGACCTAGTGCTGAATGAGGATTCATAGACTAATCCACATGTTTCAGCTCATCCATGGTTGGAATGCATCAAGGACCTGGTTTTGATCTTGAGTAACCATTCTGGGAATGCACTGCAGAATATCTTCACTGATTCTGGCAGTATGCCCAGTGAATATGTTCTGAAAGTATTGACACGGTTCTTTAGCAATGTTGTCATCTCCTTGTATCCAATCTCATTATTCTGTACAGATTCTATGAATGAAAAGTCGCCTCCTTCCCCTCATAAGTGCATGAAAAAACTTGGTATTTGCATCCCCCTCCTTGAACCAATGTAACTGAGTTTTCTGTTGGAGGATGGACTGTTCCAACTTTAAATATCTAATGTATTGGGCATTGATGTTATGCAGCTTGGACCTGTTTTCTTCAGTATTAGCAGTAATGAGTGCTTCTTCAGCACCTCTGACCTGTTCTTCATACTCCTTTGCTTTTACAAATATATCCCGATACTCCAACCTTGACCAATTACTCATAGTGTTAGTTAGCCTCATCATTTTAGTGTGTAAGGACCACATGGGATTACCAGACACTTCCCTTTTCGAACATTCCTTAACAGTTGCATAGAAATTAGGATTTTATGTCCAACAGTAAGGAAATTTGAAATACTTTGTAACTTGATCTTGTCTCATAGTCATTTCCAACAATAAGGGGCAATGATTTGACCCCACTGATGGAAGATGAGTAATAGTGGTTGAGGCATAAATTTAAGCCATTTATCATTCACCATGGCCCTATCAAACCTGTTCCAAATGCTAGCCTCCTTAGCTCTTTAGTTGCACCAAGTGAATGGTTGACCATTGTACCCAATGTCAATCAACCCACAAGCCTCAATGACACTAATAAACTCAAAGCTCTTATTCATATTGTACTCCCTGCCTCCTTGTTTCTCTTGAGTGGAAGTAATAACAGTTAAGTCTCCAATAGTGCACCAAGGAAGGTTAATTTCAGAAACTTGCAAGAGTTTATCCCACAAAGGCCTCCTAAGCTGATCTTTGCATTTGGCATATACATAAGAAGTAATAAATTTCTCTGGGTAATCTAAATGCTTCAGTTCACTTGTAGTGTGCTGCTCATCAGTATCAAGAACAATACAGTCCAACTCTCCACCCCAAAAAAGCCAAATTTTAGCATTGGGATGACTGTGAGCCTTGTCCATATTAAGCTGAATTCTATAATTGTTGATTTGAGAACTATCTGCAAAAGGTTCAAGAATTACAATCATGGTAAGATTGTGTATTTTCTTGAGAGTTTGAATCCTTTCCAAAGATCCTTGGGTGTTGATACTCCTAGCATTCCAACAAAAGGTTTAAGCATCATAAACCTCTGCTTTTAGCTCTAGTATTTGGTCTGCTAATGGTAAACCTTAGCAGGTGTGTTGTTGGATTTAGTGGTTTGCCTTGTTTCCTTTCTTCCTCTAGGAGATAACCTTGTTTCCTAGTGACTTCTTGGACCTCTTCTTGATATTCAGTGTGGAATGTGGAGCAAAAGGCCTTAATTAACTGGTTACTGATCTCCTCTTCTTCATCTCATCATCATCAATGAACTGCGTGTCTTGGTCCTATTCATCCTCAGAATTAGTGACCCTATATTCATCAAATTCCTCATAAATCTCATTCTGTCTCTGTTGCCCCTTGTCTGGATCAATTTCCTTTTGTTGTCTCTTTTTTATAGCATCTCTCCTTTTTTTGCTTAATCTGGCTTGAGATTTATTGTTAGGAGGCTTATCAGTGGTTCCCCTGGAGCCTTAGTGTTCTGTGGAGTCTGATAATTTATTCCTTCCTTCTCTTGT